>NW_027142365.1:11465946-11908446 GCF_026170545.1 Melanerpes formicivorus
TGAAAGGATGAGGGGCAATAGTTTGAAACTGGAGCAGGGGAGATTTAGGTTAGACATCAGGAGAAAGTTCTGTACAATGAGAGTGGTGAGACCCTGGAACAGGTTGCTCAGGGATGTGGTGGAGGTCCCATCCTTGGGTACATTCCCAGGTCCAACTTGCTTTAGTTGGAGATGTCTCTGCTGACTGCAGAGGAGGTGAGCAAGTTGAGCTTTGAGGTTCCCTTCCAATCTGATGCATTCTGAGTTGAGTGGTTACTACCAGGCTCTGCTGCCTGAGCCTCAAAGACCTCATGGCTCCTGTGATGTGCTGAAAGCAGCAGACACTGAGCTGCTGGAGTGTGTAAGGCAGCAATGCTGGCAAATGGTCTGGAGAACAGGGCTGGTGAGGAGCAGCTCAGGGACCTGGAGTTATTGAGCCTGGAGAAAAGGAGGCTGAGGGGACACTTTCTGCAGCTCCCTGGAAGGAGGATGGAGCCACCTGGGTGTTAGTCTTTTCTTCCAAGGAACAAGTGACCTCAAGTTGCCCCAGGGGAGGTTTAGGTTGGACATGAGGAAAAATTTCTTACTCTTGAGGGTTGTCCAGGCTTGGCTCAGGCTGTCCAGGGCAGTGGTGCAGTCCCCATGGTTGAAGGATTTCAAAGCTGTGGAGATGTGGTGCTGAGTGCCATGGTTTGGTAGTGACCTGGCATGTTGGACTTAGGGTCTCTTCCAGCCCAAACCTGTGTGTTTTAGCATACCCCAGCCTGGGAATCACCACCCTGCTGCCATCTGCATCTCCAGGAGCTCCATTTCCATTGGAACATCTGCACTGTGCTGAGCTGCAGCTCATTTTGCATGAAGATCCTCCTTGGTGCTGGACACTTTCCCAGTGGAGCACCTGAGAGGACATTAACTGGCAGAAAGCAGGGGGCTGAAGAGCAGGTGGCCAACAATGGGGTCAGCATTAAAAGCTTCACTGGAAGCCCAGCAATGTGACTTCAAATCCAGTGGAGGCTAAAGAGGAGTCCTGGGAGGGGTGGGTTTTTTTCTTGCCTCCATCTGTCATCCTTAAAACTGCTGCTGAAAGCAGCTTATGGCTTCAGCAGCTCCCCCCAGCAGCTCCTGCATGCTGCACAGCTTAGGGTTTTCCTTCATGGTGCTTTACCTTTCCTGGCCTAAAAGGATATCTGGGCTCATGGAGAGGCCAGTTGCAAGGGGCTGGGCCATCAGCTCCTTCACCAGGGGACTTGGGAGCAGATGGTGGACATCCCTCCACTGCTGCCTCAGAGGGAGAAGGCTTTTGAGCTCCAGTGTTGGCACTGGGAGCTTACCTGCTTTGAACACTTTGGGCACAAACTTGGACATGAGATGCTCTGTCTAAACATGAGGAGGAACTTCCTTACTTTGAGGGTGGTGGAGCACTGGAGCAGGCTGCCCTGAAAGGTGGTGGAGTCTCCATCTCTGGAGAGATTCCAAACCCATCTGGACATGTTCCTGTGTGACCCTGCCGTCATAGGGGGGTTGAATCTGATGATCTCCAGAAGTCCCTTCCTACCCCCAGCAGACTAGGGTAGGGTAGGTTTAGATTGGACATTAGGAAGAGGTTCTTTACCCTGAGGGTAGGGAGACACTGGAGAAGGTTGCCCAGAGAAGTTGTGGATGCCTCATCCCTGGAAGTGTTTCAGAGCAGGCTGGATGCTTTCCACTCACAGGGGACACCTCCCTGTTGGGTTCTGTTGGGTGACCTCTCCAGTGATGTTTGTTGGAATTGAAGTTCAAGCAAAGAGCCATCAAAAGGAGAACAACATCAAAAGAAGCAAGTGGAAGGAGGCCAGGAGGAAGGAGGCCAAGTGCCCTTTCTCCTTCTGTCTCTTTCAATTCATGTGGGAAATCCCCAAGGCCAGGGGCTGTGGAACCTCCCTGTGCCAGGGGGGACATGGCCTGACCCAGCACAGCTCTGTCACCTCCCTGTGCCAGGGGGGACATGGCCTGAGCCAGCACAGCTCTGTCACCTCCCTGTGCCAGGGGGGACATGGCCTGAGCCAGCACAGCTCTGTCACCTCCCTGTGCCAGGGGGGACATGGCCTGACCCAGCACAGCTCTGTCACCTCCCTGTGCCAGGGGGGACATGGCCTGACCCTGCACAGCTCAGTCACCTCCCTGTGCCAGGGGGGACATGGCCTGAGCCAGCACAGCTCTGTCACCTCCCTGTGCCAGGGGGGACATGGCCTGACCCTGCACAGCTCTGTCACCTCCCTGTGCCAGGGGGGACATGGCCTGACCCAGCACAGCTCTGTCACCTCCCTGTGCCAGGGGGGACATGGCCTGAGCCAGCACAGCTCTGTCACCTCCCTGTGCCAGGGGGCACATGGCCTGACCCTGCACAGTTCTGTCACCTCCCTGTGCCAGGGGGGACATGGCCTGACCCTGCACAGCTCTGTCACCTCCCTGTGCCAGGGGGGACATGGCCTGACCCTGCACAGCTCTGTCACCTCCCTGTGCCAGGGGGGACATGGCCTGAGCCAGCACAGCTCTGTCACCTCCCTGTGCCAGGGGGGACATGGCCTGACCCTGCACAGCTCTGTCACCTCCCTGTGCCAGGGGGGACATGGCCTGAGCCAGCACAGCTCTGTCACCTCCCTGTGCCAGGGGGCACATGGCCTGACCCTGCACAGTTCTGTCACCTCCCTGTGCCAGGGGGGACATGGCCTGACCCTGCACAGCTCTGTCACCTCCCTGTGCCAGGGGGGACATGGCCTGACCCTGCACAGCTCAGTCACCTCCCTGTGCCAGGGGGCACATGGCCTGACCCAGCACAGCTCTGTCACCTCCCTGTGCCAGGGGGGTCATGGCCTGAGCCAGCACAGCTCTGTCACCTCCCTGTGCCAGGGGGCACATGGCCTGACCCAGCACAGCTCTGTCACCTCCCTGTGCCAGGGGGGACATGGCCTGAGCCAGTACAGCTCAGTCACCTCCCTGTGCCAGGGGGCACATGGCCTGACCCAGCACAGCTCTGTCACCTCCCTGTGCCAGGGGGCACATGGCCTGAGCCAGCACAGCTCTGTCACCTCCCTGTGCCAGGGGGGACATGGCCTGAGCCAGCACAGCTCTGTCACCTCCCTGTGCCAGGGGGGACATGGCCTGACCCAGCACAGCTCTGTCACCTCCCTGTGCCAGGGGGCACATGGCCTGAGCCAGCACAGCTCTGTCACCTCCCTGTGCCAGGGGGGACATGGCCTGAGCCAGTACAGCTCTGTCACCTCCCTGTGCCAGGGGGCACATGGCCTGACCCTGCACAGTTCTGTCACCTCCCTGTGCCAGGGGGGACATGGCCTGACCCAGCATGGCTCTGACAGCATGGGGCCACACAACAGCAGGGTCCACAGCAGTGGCTCAGGGGCCTTGGCAAGGGCAGGGAACTGGGGGGAGGCTCAAGCTGGAGGAGATACACCTGGGAAAGAAGCTCCTGTCTGGAGCTGGGTAGAGCAGCAGCTTTCAATCCCCTTGGGTGGACAGCCAGGTGGGATGACTTCTGCCATTGTGGCTGGTGGACAGGAAGGTCCCCACTGGGATGTGCCTGGTGGTACAGGAGCCCTGTGGCCAGATCTTGAGTCTCCACTGAAGGAATTAAGCAAGTTGGGGAAGGAGACTGTGGCTAATTTGTGGTGAGGAGATTAGCTCCTGCCAGCAACCCTGTGGTGATTGCACAAACCTCCTCAAACCTCTGCCAGGTGCCACGTGAGGGTGCAACCACAGCTCTGCAGTGCTTCTGTGCTACCAACTCACTGAGCAGCAGCTTCCCCACACCAGCAAACCCCAGCACTGGATTGGGAAGTGCCACTGGCACCTGGGGGGATGCTGGCAGCTGCCCCACAGGGTGACCCATGTGGTAACCCAGGTAGCATCAGGTTTCTGTGCCACCCAGCACGGCTCAGCTGCTGGGGCTTTCGTGCTTCAAGGAGGCTCCCAAAGGTGCTGCAATCCCTTTCTGGGCACAGGCTCTGTGAGCCAGAGGATAGGACATGGTTGTGAGATCCTGGCCCAGGTTGCCCAGAGAAGTGGAAGATGCCCCATCCCTGGAACCATTCCAGGTCTAGAGCATCTACTGTAGTTGCAGATGTCCCTGCAGGAATGGATGACCTTTAGAGGTCCCTTCCCACCCAAACCCTTCCATGATTCTGTGACTTCATGGCCATGCTGTGACCTCTCTTCAGGGTCTGGTGCCCTAGGAGGGAGCAGGGACACAGTGGGAGTGTTGGGGTTTGTGGGTGTGCCCTGGGAACTGAGCACTAATGAGGGCTTATCCTGGCCCTGCCTGACACCCAGCCAGCCTGCAATTAGAAGGTGCCAGCACTGCTGCAGGTCAGCCCTGGCTCAGCCCTGCTTCACCTCTGCTCCTCCTCTGCCTCTGCCTGCCACCTCCTGCCACCCTCCTCCCCAGGGCAGGGCCAGTCCCATCAGCACAGGGGCAGGAGCTGGGCATAAGCAGGTCACACCAGCCCCACGAACACTCTAGGCTGGGGGCAGAGTGGTTGGAAAGGGCCTGATGGAAAAGGACCCCGGGGGGAAGGTAGGGGGGAGGAGCTGGTGATAACGGCTGGAGATGAACCAGCGTGTGCCCACGTGGGCAGGGCCACCAGCATTCTAGCTTGGATCAACAAGAGTGAAGAAATTGATTCAAAGTCCCCAAATCCCAGCATGGTGGGGTTGGAAGGGACCTCTGGAGATCATCCAATCCAACCCCCTGCTAAAGCAGAGGCACCCACAGCAGCTTGCACAAGATCACAATGGCCAGGGGGATTTGGAAGCTCTCCAGAGGAGACTCCACAAACTCTCCGGGCAGCCTGGCCCAGGGTTCCAGCACCTTCATACCAAAGAAATTTCTCTTCCTGGTCAGGTGGAACCTCCTGTGCTCCAGTTTGTGCATGTTGCCCCTTGTCCTGTCTCTGGGCTCTGCTGAGAAAGGTCTTCTCTGCCCTAAATGACTCTGTGCTTCTGCCACAGCAAATCTCTGCACCAGAGGCCATGGGGCTCTAGGATCCTGGGGGCAATGAGAAGGGGCCTGGCACTCTCTCCACTCACCAACCCACTGCTCCAACCTCTCTCTGTGGCCTGTTCCTGGGAGATTTCACCCCAAAACTCACATCAGCAAAGACTCTGTCATTTCATAGATTCGTAGCCTGGTTTGGGTTGGAAGAGACCTTAAAGATCATCCAGTTCCAACCCTCCTGCCACGGGCAGGGCCACCTTCCACTAGACCAGGTTTCTCAAGGCCTCATCCAACCTGGCCTTAACATCTCCAGGGAGATGTTCAACCCACCTTTGGTGCTGTGTCAAGAAGCCTCACCATGGGGGTGGAAGCAGAGAAGGACCCACTCCCAGCTCCAGCTCCTCCAGGCACTGAGGAGTGCAAGCAGAGCTTTGGAAGTGGCAGCAGGAGCAGAGTTTGCTCCTCAGCTGCAGCAGATGTTTGCAAAACAAGCGTGTGTCTGTGGCCTAGGAGACCATCTCTGGCCTGCCAGTTGGGGTAAAGCCTTTCAGCTGGGGGAGACAAAAGCAGGATTGTTATGGCTGGAGCTCCAAACCAGGAGTGGCTGCTGTGCACCCAGCCGGAGGCCAAGCCTCCAGCTCCTGGAGAGCCCTCCAGTTGTTGTTGTTGCTGCTCAACAGCAGCTGGAACTGGTGGAAAACAACTCCCCTATGCCCTCTCAATACTGGGAAACTGCTGGCAGCTGGGAGCTGATCCTGGCTGGCCTGTGGGGAGAACTGGGAAGGGGGAGAACAACCCTGCAGCTGCTGGGAGAGTGGGATCCAGGGGGACAGCAGCCGAGGGAGAGGCAGGATTTGGCTCTTGGGTGCTGGGACTGGCAGAGAAGCATCCAGCAGTGGCTCATAGGAAAGCACTCTGGGAATGTCTGCGTGGGCTCTGCTGGATGCCAACGGCCCCGCTGAGCCCGGGCTGTGTGTGGTGAGGAGTGACCAAATGTGAGCTGGAGGTGGTATCACCCATGCTGCTGTCTGCATCACCCTCAGCCTAGGATGGGATCACAGAGCCATGCAATGGTTTGGCTTGGAAGGGACCTTAAATATCATCTAGTTCCCACCCACTGCCATGGGCAGGGACACCTTCTACCAGGTGAGCTTGCTTAAAGCCCCATTGCCATGCCTGGAGCCTCCACAACTTCTCTGGGCAACTTGTTCCAGTGTGTTACCATCTTCATGGGGAAGAATTTCCTCCTAATCTCTGATCTAAGTCCAGCTTCTTACACTTTGAAGTCATCACCCCTTGTCCTGCCACTCCATACCTTTCTACAAAGTCCCCCTCCAGCCCTTCAAACACTGGAAAGCTGCTCTAAGGTCTCCC
This sequence comes from Melanerpes formicivorus, assembly GCF_026170545.1. NCBI lineage: Eukaryota > Metazoa > Chordata > Aves > Piciformes > Picidae > Melanerpes > Melanerpes formicivorus. The sequence continues at coordinate 11,472,290 of NW_027142365.1, forward strand.
TGGAGCCTTCTCTTCTCCAGGCTGGATAATCCCAACTCTCTCAGCCTGGCCTCACAGCAGAGCGCTTCCAGCCCTCCCAGCATTGCTGTGGCCTCCTCTGGCCCTGCTTCAACAGGTCCCTGTCTCTGCTGTGCTAAGGACTCCAGAGCAGGCCCCAGCACTGCAGGTAGGGTCTCAGTAGAGTGCAGCAGCAGCAGAATCCCCTCTGTGGGGGCCTGCCCAGGCCAGGGTTGCCTCTGGGCTGGCAGTTCTGGGTTATGCCTTGTATCCAGCTTTTTCCACCCCAGCACCCCAAGTCCTACTCTACAAGACAGATCTCCATCCATATTCCACCCAACTTGGATTTATGTTTGAGGTTGCCCTGTCCCAGGCGCAGGATCTTGCAGCTGATTTTGTTGAACCTCAGGGCATTGTCATTGTCCCTTCTCTCCACCATGACAAGGTCCCTCTGGATGGGATCTCATCTGGAGACTGTGGGATGCTGAGGTCTGTCTTTCACTGCTCTGTGAGGCAGAGGGTGGGCTGCACAGAGCTCCAGGTGCAAGCAGATCCTCCCCCTGCAGTGCTCCAGCCAGGATGGGCTGAGTCTGCCTCTCAGCAGCTGCTGAACAGCTCTGGTAACACATGCCCCGGGCACTGCCCTCAGCAGTCTGGGTGCATCCTGCTGCATAGGTGAGCCATCGAGCTTCAGGGTCTTACCTTCTCAGCTGTGTCCCTCCCCTTCTCAGAGTGCTGCTGCTGCCTGACAGAGCATCCTGCCACCAGCCCTGCCTCTGCTCCAATGGGCTGGTGCAGCAGAGCTGAGCACAGACCTGGAGCAGGGCTGAAGCAAGATGATCCGAGCACCGCTTCCAGGGGACAGGCTGAGAGAGTTGAGGCTGTTCAGCCTGGAGAGGGGGAGGCTTCAGGGAGACCTTAGAGCAGCCTTCCAGTACCTGAAGGGGGCTACAAGTGGGAGTGGGACTTTGTACAAAGACATGGAATGACAGGATGAAGGGTGATGGCTTCAAACTGGAGGAAGCTGGAATGGGATTAGACATGAGGAAGAAATTCTTCCCCATGAGGGTCATGAGGCACTGGAACAGGTTGCACAGAGACATTTTGGAGGCTCCAAGCCTGGTAGTTTTCCAAGCCAGCTTGGATGGGGCCTTAAGCAACCTGGTTTAGTAGGAGGTGTCCCTGCCCATAGCAGTGGGCTGGAACTGGATGATCTTTAAGCTCCCTCCCAACCCAGCCCAGTCTGTGGCTCTCTGTGTCCTGCAGAGAGTTTGCAGCAACCTGGGCATTTCCTCCCCATGAAGCAGGAGCTGGACTTGGAGGCTCTGGTGCTGCCTCTTTCTTTCTCCAGATGGCTGCCCAAGTCCTCTCTGCCAGCAGCATGTTTGTACAGAGCCAAGAGCAGGGAGCCTGGCTGGGAGGCTGGGCTGTGTGCCAGGGCTGTGGAGGGCACAGTGGCAGGGCCAGGCGGGTGGCAGGGGACGCTGGGTGCCGCACGCACTCACACCCTGCTGGGTGGCACCGGGGGGCAGCGGCAGGCCTGGGGACAACCAACAGCAGTTGGTGAACAGTTGGCCCTAGAGAAGGTTCCTCTCCCAGCTCTGCAGCTCAGCCCTCCCACTCTGGACTAAGGCTGAGTAGAAATTGTGCCTTGCTGAATCCTTTGGTGGCAGACTTGGGGTTTAGGTTTTTCTTCTTCCTCCTGGAACTGCTGAGGAGATCCCTGCGCAGCAAGCTGGGCTCTGTCTCCTCCCTCCCCACAGGACAGCTGGGATGGACTTTTCTCTCTCCAGGATGATGTTGCTGTTGATAAAAGTATGCCCCCACCCAGCCTCTCATCAATAACTCAGTTGTCTCCAAACAGAGCTGGACTTTGCCAGCCTTTGCTGCTGTCCCCTTTGCCATGGGGCTGCCTCTGTGCTGTGGTGAGCACCCTTCTGCTCTCCAGCAGAGCAGGGCTATCAAAGAGATAGTCCTGATCTGCCTCGGCAGTAGGTCTCAGGGCTGACAGCTCAGCCAGGGCTGGATTTCAGTTGAGTCACGGTATCAGGTTGCTCCCAGCATCCATTACAAGAGGTTTGAGTCACCCTGGAAGAAGCTGTTCTGTTTGCAGAAGACAAAACCCTTCAGCTCTCCATGATGTGTGCAGGGACAGTCAGAGTACAGCACTTGAAGGAGTCCAGGAGACACAGATTCCCCACAGTCCCTCCCCACCAGCATTGGTGCCCTGGGACACCTTCCTGTTCCACCAAACTTCCACTGAGGAGAAACTCAGCATCCAAATACAGCAGCTAAGGTGTGTACAAGAGGTACTGCTGCTCTGTCCCAGGGAGGCCACCTCTGGAGGACTGGGATCAGTTCTGGGCTCCCCAGTTCAGGAGAGACAGGGAACTACTGGAGAGAGTCCACCAGAAGCTGTGAAGCTGCTGAGGGGCCTGGAGCATCTCTGTGAAGAGGAAAGACTGAGAGCCTGGAGAAGAGCAGCCTGAGAGGGGATCTTTAGCAAGAGCTAAAGGCTGGGGCCAGACTCTTGTCAGGATGCCCAGTGACAGGACAAAGGGCAGTGGGCACAAAATGGAACCCAGGAGGTTCCAGCTGGCCAGGAGGAGAAATTTCTTGGGTGTGAGGGTGCTGGAGGCCTGGAGCAGGCTGCCCAGAGAGGTTGTGGGGTCTCCTCTGAAGAGATTCCAAACCCCCCTGGCCATTGTGATCCTGGGCAAGCTGCTGTGGGTGCCCTGCTTTAGCAGAAGGGTGTTGGACTGGGTGACCTTCAGAGGTACCATCCAGGCCCCAGCATGCTGTGTCAGGTACAAATGTCAGTGCTCATCATCCTCCATGGTTTTTACAGACCATGCTGGACAAACCAGGCAAAAAGCACTCTTCAGCAAACCCTGAGCCTGCTCCCACAGATGAGGGATGTTCAAGGTGGGAGCAACAGCTACAGGAATGGAAGGCCTGAACGTTTTGGATATGTGCCATTTGGCAGCTGCATGAATCCCTTTCCCTTGTCTTTAGCCACCTGCCTTGCTCATGGCACCCTGGGGAGCAGCAACCTGCTGCAGGCAGCCTTGCTGGTGACAGAGCAGCAGCATCTCCTCATTGTCAAGACTGCCTAATGAAGAAGCATTAGCAGCAATGCTCTACTGCAGACACAGGAAGCAGCTTTTTTGTGCACCTTTAAATGCTTCAACATTAATGGCCTGTCGATACTGGAACCACACACAGTCACTGGGAGGGCTCTGCTGTGGAGCAAGCCTCTGCACAGCAGCATGACAGAGCTCCTGACAGTTTGTTAGCAGTTGTTCTTAGCTGGCTGCTCATGACTTGGGTGGATGGAGCCTTCACTGGGGTAAAACCAGGCCTGTGGAGTGGTGGGGAATGGAGTTAACTCTAGCTGGAGACTGATCACTAGTGGTGCTCCCCAGGGCTCAGCACTGGGGCCAGTTCTCTTTAACCTCTTTACCCATGATCAGGATGAGGGAACTGAGGCTCCCTCAGTCAGTTTGGAGATGACACCAAGGTGGGTGGGAGTGTGGATCTGCTGGAGGGTCAGAAGGGATCTACAAGGGGACCTGGCCAGGCTGGATTGATGAGTGAGGGCAATGGGATATGGTTCAACAAGGCCAAGGGCTGGGATTGTTGAGCCTGGAGAAAAGGAGGCTGAGGGGAGACCTGGCTCTCTCCAACTCCCTAGAATGAGGTTGGAGCCAGGTGGGGGTTGGTCTCTTCTCCCAAGGAACAGGACAAGAGGAAAAGGACTCAAGTGCCCCAGGGGAAGTCTAGGTTGGACATAGGGAATAATTTCTTGCCCTTGTGGGCTGTCAAGGACTGGCCCAGGCTGCCCAGGGAGGTGGCAGAATCCCCATCCCTGGAGGGGTCTCAAAGCTGCAGTGCTGTGGTGCTGAGGGACATGGGTTAGCACCAGTCTTGGTGGAGTTAGGGAATGGTTGGACTTGATGATCTTAGAGATATTTTCCAGCTGAAATGATGAATCTGTGATTAATCTTTGCTCTTGCATTAAGAAGATGTGTTTACAGGGACCATTAGTGTTTCAGGAGATGCTGCTTGTATGCAGGTTGGTGTCTTTTCAGCAGTAGATAAATGGCAAGGCCCCAGCTGATGGTCCCATGGGTGCAGTTTTGGTTGTGTGCTGTAGGTCACTGATCTTCCAGCCTGCCCTTATCAACAGACTTCGTTTTTTTTTGAGCCCTTCTCTAAGTTCTGGTCTGATTTTGCTCTTGGAACAAGAGGCTGGCTGTCATCAACTGCTACAAGAGAGATTATGGCCCCATTCTTTGTGCCTGAGTGCTCTGGCTGGATGGCCCCAGGGGATTAGCATAGGATCATTTGGTCATAAATAGCCATATTTGTAATATTTGGTTACAAATCACAGCCTAATGCCCCTTAATAACTGGGTGTGACCAGCAGACACACACAAAATTTCTCTTTCATCACAATCCCTCCAAGATTTCTCCTGACCTATCTTTTAATCCAGCCCTATGAGGAACCTTAGACACCTGGATGTTCTTTCATCATCCTGCCAAATGAAGCTGTGGGTTCTCCTCTTCCAGACTGCAGCCTGAGGAGCTGGGGACAAACCTTGGCAGCAAAGCCATCAGCAATGGAACAAAAATTACATCTTTTGCTTGCAAGCTTCCTGACTGGGCAGGCACCATCAGTGCAATGATAGACAGGAGTTTGAAGCTGTGAGGACTCAGATGGTCCTGATGCCTCAAATCTCCCTGGTTCCAGCCCCTCCTCTCAACTCTGGTGTTCCACAGCCCACTAGTAACACATAGTACAGGGGGCTTGGTGGTGTATGCTGCCTGAATCCAGCAACCTGGTCTAGCAAGAGGTGTCCCTGCTGGGACACCCTGGAACCTTCACCAGGCTGAACAACCCCAACTCTCTCAGCCTGGCCTCACAGCAGAGGGCTCCCAGCCCTCCCAGCATTGCTGTGGCCTCCTCTGGCCCTGCTCCAACAGCTCCCTGTCTGTGCTGAGGACTCCAGAGCTGCCCCAGCACTGCAGGTGGGGTCTCATCAGTGCACAGCAAAGGGACAGAATCCCCTCCCTCCCCTGCTGCCCACACTGCTGGGGACCAGCCCAGGATAGGGTTGGGGCTGAGCTGGCAGTGCTCAGTCTGTGGCAAGGTACGCAGCTCTCCTGTGAGGACTGAAGGGCACGTGGAGCATCAAGGTAGAGCATCCTGGTGCTCAGTAGGCAAATCAGGAGGACAGGAGATTGAAGGTGCAGTGGTGTGAGGCTGCAGGCCTCTTTCTGAGCTGTGGTGGGGACCCACTGAGCACTGCTTTCATAGACTTGTGGAATCATGGAATAGTTTGGTTTGGAAGGGACCTTAAAGCTCATCCAGTTCCAACCCCCCTGCCATGGGCAGGGACACCTCCCACTAGGCCAGGTTGCTCAAGGCCTCATCCAGCCTGGCCTTGAACACAGGGGGGGCATCCACAACCTGCTCAAGCAACCTGTTCCAGGGTCTCACCACTCTCATTGTAAAGAGTTTCTTCCTAATCTCCAGTCTAAATCTGTCCTCTTCCAGATTCAATCAATTCTCCCTCATCCTATCACTACAAGCCCTTATCAAAAGTCCCTCCTCAGCTTCCTTTCCCCATTCCTGCTTTTGCCAGAGACATGACCCCATTTGGAGACCTCTGAGTGGCTTCCCCCTGCTGAAGGACCCCTGTCACAAACCTCCAGCCCTTCATTCACGCTCAGGCTGTTCTGATTCTGTTCCCTGCTGGCAGCGTCGCTTTCTCCCTAGTGCTTATTTGGGATAGCTGTGGGAAGGCTTTGAAACCAGATCCAGGCTTGGCACCACACTCATCATGGCTGCTTCATCTCCTCAACCAAGAAACTGCTTATTCCCCAGTGCCACAAATCTGCTTCCATTTACTGGGGCAGCAATTTGACGTTGAAGTCCTTTGGCTGTTCTCAGTGGCTTCACGTTTTCCTTCTCGGGTTTCCTCAGGAGGCTGCTGCAGGCTGCTGGTTAATCACCTCCTGGGAGGGTGACAGCTGAAGAGCAGTGAAATATTGCTAACATGGAACAGTTTAACCCCAAAGCAATGGGTTGATTCAGATCTTCATTTTAGGGAAGTGTTTGGGCTGGGTACAGCCAGCACCATGCTGGCAGGATGCTCCTGACAGCTGTGACAAAATGATTAACTCTTGGTCCCTCTTCCAAAGGCTTCATGGCCAAGTAGAGGAGGCAAGAGGCATTGGAGCCTCTTCTCAGACAGAGGGGAATGAATCCATTGACTTTTCAAACTGCTTTGGGCTACATCAAAAGCAGCACAGCCAACAGATCAAGAGAGATGATACTGCCACTCTGCTCTGCTCTGGTGAGACCTCACCTGGAGTACTGTGTCCAGCTCTGGGGTCCCCAACACAAGGAGCTGGACCTGCTCCAGCAGGAGCAGAGGAAGCCACAAAGATGATCAGAGGGCTGGAGCACATCCCCTGTGGGGACAGGCTGAGAGAGGAGGGACTGTTCAACCTGGAGAAGAGAAGGCTCCAGGGAGACCTTGGAGCTGCATGTCAATATCTGAAGGGGGCTACAGGAAGGCTGGGGAGGGTCTGTTTACAAGGGCCTGTGGAATCCTCTTCACTCCTCCTCTAGGATCCATTTTCTCAAGCTCACTCTCGTTACAGTTCTGTTTATTGACTGAAGCTGGCACTGGAGGCTGCTATTTATAGCAACCTTTATCACTGCTTTTTGGGGGTTTTCCCAGCTGCCACAAACTTTCTTCAAACCCAGTAATTCAGGAGCAGTTTAGGTGAGGGGGGAGCTTTGATTCCTTCAGAGTTTTTCTTCCCCTTCCACAGAGCTCCCACTTCACAGCAAAGTGCTGCTAAGAGTCACTCACTCAGCTTATCAAAACCACAACAACAGTTGAGCTGCTGAGCAGTTGAGCTGCTTGGTTGCCTGGATCCTTGCGTGGTGAACACTTCCAGTTACGTTCTGCACACAGAGAGAGGTGTGCCTAAAAGTTCCTTAATTTCTGCCTGTCTGCTGCCATGCTGTTTGCTGTGACACTTCCTCTGGACTGCAGAACACCAGAAGTACTACTGAAACCCAGTGTGTGACAGCCCTGCCTTGCTGGGCCCTAAAGAGAATCACAGAATCATTTTAGTTGGAAAAGCCCTCTAAGATCATCAGGTCCAACCGTTGTCTCACTCCACCAAGGCTGGTGCTCACCAGCACCACATCTCTATGGCTTTGAAAGTCCTTCAGGGATGGGGGTTCAGGCTCTCTGGGGAGTCTGTTGCAGTCTTTGAAAACTCTTTCAGTGAAGAAGTTTCTTCTAATGTCCAACCTAAACCTCCTTTGGTGCAACTTGAGGCCATTTTCTCTCATCCTGTTACCTGTTACTGGGGAGAAGAGACCAACCCCCACCTGGCTCCAACCTCCTTGCAGGGAGTTGCAGGGAGCCAGAAGGTCTCCCCTCAGCCTCCTTTTCTCCAGGCTCAACAACCCCAGGTCTCTCAGCTGCTTCTCACCAGCCCTGTTCTTCAGACCCTTCAACAGCTTTGTTGCTCCTCTCTGGACCTGCTCCAGCCTCTCAATGTCCTTCTTGGAGTGAAGGGTCCAGACCCCAAGATTGGAGATGTGGCCTCACCAGTGCCCAGTCTAGGGGTACAATCCTTGCCCTGGTCCTGCTGGCCACACCATTGCTGATCCAAAGCAGGACACTGGTGTCCTTCTTGGCCACCTGGGCAGACAGTGGCTCATGTTCCAACACAAACCCTGCTTTCTGCCCCCAAAGCATATCCAAAGCAATGATTGCCATGAAATGCCATGGAGGGGGGCTGTCTCTCAGCCTTCACTGTGGAAGTTTTACTTCTGCAGTTGCTCAGACTTTCTGCAGCCTCTCCCCTCCTTCCTTTTCTGAATTTCACTGGCTGCCAAGACTTTTTTTTTCCACCAGATTGTCATAATTTTCCATGCTTTGTATGAACAAGTTGTATTTCTATTCCAAGCAGTGACTGGAGAGCAGTGCCTCCCCCCTCCCCCCCCCTTCCTTAACGTCTCTCATTTTTGGGAGATGAATAAGAATTTAAATGGGGATCCTCACCCACAGCAACCAGAGCTGCTGTCATCCCCCCCTCCTCTCAGCTCTTTGTAGAGTGTGAGCAGAGACACAGAAAACAGAATGCAGTCTGAGGCCTTTGAGCACAAGCTTTGGATTTTGGCTGCATTCTGATTGTTTTGGGTGTTTGGTTTTTTTCTGCTGGCAGTGATGATATTTCACAACCAAGGCTCCAGGTCTGTTACAGAGTCCCAGAGGGAGATATAGTCTTAGAGAAATTGTCTCTTGCAGCAGCTGGGATTTAACAAGAGTTCCATCCTTCAGCATTTTCAGGCAACTTTTCATTCTGACCTCATCCCCTCTGTGCTCCATACAGAATTCACGTAGCTCTCTGCTGCAGCCGTGGCATGGAGTGCAGGGAGCAGCTCTCATTTCTCTCCTCTGGGCCAGTTTCTTAGCAGTTACACCCTCAGCCCAGCCAGCACTTTCCTTTCTCCTTCCTCCTACAGCTTGGGATGGGAGTTAATTCCTTGGAGACCCCCTCTCTAGCCCCTAATATCCAGCCTAAACCTCTGCTGGTGCAGCTTGTAAGCATTTCCTCTGCTCCTGTCACTTGTCACCAAGGAGAAGAGGCTGTCCCCTCCTCACTCCAACCTCCCTTCAGGTAGTTATAAGGAGCAAGGAGGTCTCCCCTCAGCCTCCTCTTCTTCAGACTCGGCTCTTTCAGGCACTCCTTGTAGGCCATGTGTTCACCAGCCTTGTTATCCTTCTCTGGACATGCTCCAGAACCTCAATGTTCTTTCTATAGTGAGGGGCCCAAAACTGACTGTAGTACTCAAGAACCTCTTCATTTCCATGCCTGAAAACCTCTGCTCCATGAGGTACCACTTTGGGATGTTTTGGAAGGCCCACTTTGCACAGCACAGTGCTCTGTGTCTGCTATGCTGGGAGGGCTTCATTAGCTGGGCAAGGCAAGTGACCATGCTGGTGGCAGCCAGTTCATCACAACTGGCTTGCAGGGATGGGGTCCCCAGGGACTACACTGTTGCCTCCATGGGCTCAGGCTGCAGGGGTCAAGAAGTGCTGAGCTGTGTCCTTGCTGCTGCCTTTAATCCACACCCATGGCTTGCTCCTAGCCTGAAAAGATGTTTTTCATGCAATTTCCATGTGTGGCTCATATTTAAAGTGTAGAAATGAAAGCTACACACCCTTTATTTGCATGTCTGACCTGAGGAGTTTGCAAAATGGGACCAGCAGTGGCTGCATGGCTGGGGTGAGCACATGCACATGGACTTCCCATCTCACTTGTCTTTCACAGGGTTCATGAAAAAGGACCAGCTGCCCAAAGTGAAATCTTGAAAATCACCCTGGGAAGTCTGCAGGGAGCCACAGTGGTCTCAGTCATTTTGATGGAGCAAGGGCAACTTTATGGGAGGCAGAGTTCTGAAGTGGCTGTGTTGTTTTAGGAAGGGAACTTGGTCATTATGCTGCTGGGCACTGCCCTGACTTCTGTCTATGAGCAGAAGGAACACAGAGGTATTGGAGATGTTGAGAGCAATAAGATAAAGTATACTGAAAGCATTGGAACACAGCTGGGTGGTGTAGGGAATGTATGTGAAGGGTATGGTCTGGCCAAAGACAATACCCACAGTACAGTCCCATCCCACCACAGCAAGGAAGGTGGTGAGTCCAGGAGAGCTCACCAAGGGCAGGGAAGGCAGCCATGGAAGAAAGAAGAGTGCATGGTGAGACCCTCAGATACTGGCTACCTCAGGAAAAAAAGGGAAATGCAGGAATTCTGTGATGGAACCAGAAAAAGGGTTGGCCTTTTAGGAGGTTGGACTTGATGGTCTTAGAGGTCTTTTCCAATGTTAATGATTCTGTGTTTCTATGAAAATACTGGATGGCAAACAGGAGGTCCAGCAGGAACCTTCCATTGCTTCCACAGAAACAAAGGGCTCAGAAAGCTGCCAGTTCCAAAGTGTTAATTAGCACAGGTACCATTTCCCTGCCTAACTTGTTGCCACATCAAAGGCTTACCACCAGCTTATTAGGACTCAGAAAGGGAGGGGACCGTTGGGTCCCAGGAATGCCTCCAGCAGTCATTATGGGTGGTATGGAATCTCCTCTCCCAGAGCTTCAGCCAGTCCAGCAGTCAGAGTGCTGTACCAGGGCCAGCACAGGCAGAGCACAGAATCTCCAAATCCCAGCATGGTGTGGTTGGAAGAGACCTCTGGAGATCACCCAACACCCTCCTGCTAAGGCAGGGGCACCCACAGCAGCTTGCCCAGGGTCACAATGGCCAGGTGGCTTTGAAGGGAAGGAGGCTCCACAACCTCCCTGGGCAGCCTCCTCCAGCACCCTCACACCAAACAAGTTTCTCTTCAGATGGAACTTCCTGGGTTCCACTTGGTGCCCATTGCCCTTTGTCCTGTTACTGGGCACCACTGAGAAGAGTCTGGCTCCATCCTCTTGCCCTCCACCCCCCCAGTCATAGAATCATAGAATCGTTTCAGTTCGAGAAGGCCTTGAAGATCTTAGTCAGTTTCCTTGTGGGTGAGGCTTGTGACTTGCAGCTCTCCAGGGGCTGGTGGAGCTGGCCCCTTCGGCTTTTCCCCAGGAGAGTCCTTCCCTCTGTCCTCACCCAGCTTTTGTCTCTTGTGGTTGCGTGCTCTGTCCAGTTCGGGCTGGAAGTTCCTCAGGGCCCAAGGACCTCTCACCCCTTCCTGTGCCCTGACCATCCTGTGCCCCAGGAGCAGGACAAAAGTAGCAGATCAGCACCCCGGTGATGGGGAGGCGTTTGGGAGCCGCACGTTCCACACACGGCACAGGAGAGCACGGCCCCGGGGAGCGCGGCGCGGCCCCGAGGAGCGCGGCACAGCCCCGAGAACGTGAGCGAAATCCTCCCTCTCCCCACTTGGCAATTCCAGGAGAATAATTTGATGGAAAGGCAAATCCTTTAATCTCCAGATATAAATCAAGCAAGTGGCAGCATTGCTTAGGACAGGGCATATCATATAGGGCATGTAGAGCATGTCCCTTGTTCTGCACCCCCAGGGGCCCTCCAGCTGTTAACCTATTTATGAAAGGTAACTCAAGGCTACATGCAACCTCCTGAGGGCATTTCACTGTCACAGCACAGCCTCCATTTTTCTGCCTTGGAAGAATTTGGCTTCATTTATGAAGGCCCAGGCTAAAGATCAGCTCTGCCAATCTGATGCTCAAAGCCCTCTCCAGCGTAAAGGAGCAGCACAAAGCCATCTAGAAAGCCAGACTGCTCTGCATGTCCCAGAAGAAGACTCTGTTTACAGAGCAATGCAAATGTCAGCTTCTGAATCATAGAGTGAGAGACTCACAGACTGGTTTGGGTGGGAAGGGACCATTCAAGGCCATCTAGTCCAACCTCCTGCAGTCAGCAGGGACATCTGTTACTAGAGCAGGTTGCCCAGAGCCTCAAACAGATGTCCCTGACCTGCAGTGATTCCAGGGATGGGGCATCTCCTACCTCTCTGGCCAACCTGGGCCAGGCTCTCACCACCCACATGGTGCTAACATTTCTCCCTTCTCTCCAGTCTGAATCTGCCTCTTTGAGTTCAAGCCATCTCCCCTTGTCCTGTCACAAGGGCCCTGTTCAAAAGCCTTTCCCCAGCTTTCTGGCTGGCCCCATGAAGCACTGAAAGGTCATCAGAAAGTCTCTCTGGAGCCTTCTCTTCTCCAGACTGGACAAATCCAACTCTCTCAGCATGACAATCCTCTGCAGATTGTCCTCTTCCTGTGTGGGAAAGCTCATGCTCTGGTCCATGTGCTGTGTGTGTGGGAAGTGTCCCACATGCTGGATTGTTCATGGTAGGACCTACACTGCAGGACAGCAGCTAGAGCTATGCTTTCTGTTGATGCTCCTGGTGCTGCAGAGCCTGCAGCAGTGGTACTCACTCTCCTAGCCTCACAGAATCCCCAATCCCAGAACCATAGGAGGTCAGAAGGGACCTCTGGGGATCATCCAGCAGGGACACCCACAGCAGCTTGCCCAGGATCAGAGTGTCCAGGCAGCTTTGGAATCTCTCCAGGGAAGGAGACTCCATAACCTCTCTGGGCAGCCTGGGACACCCTCACACCAAAGAAGTTCCTCCTTACATGCTTGTTGCAGCATCACAGCCTCCTCCTCTGCAGCCCCACATGCTGGGTTGCAGCTGAGGGGCAGATCCTGGATCAGGAGATGATGGGGTGTGCCAGCTGCAAGGCAAATCCCATGACCAGCCAGAGAGACTTGACAGGTCTCTGGGATGGCGGCAGGGAGCCCTGGCCAAAATTCCATGGCTTCCATCGTGCTGGAGTCAGCTTTGATGAACACAACAGCCCTGGCTGGCTGTGCAATCTCTGCCAGCAACCCACCACGCTTTTGTTGTTGCTGGAGCAGTGTCCTGCCTGCCTCTGCCTGGTTGGCTTCTACTTGATGCCTGATGCAGGATAAGGACGTGGACGTGCAGTGCAGGCTGCAGGCTGGGAGCAAAAGTCACAGGGTACTTTGGTCAGAGAATTCAAATTCTGTGAGGTGTTCACAGGCATCCACAGGTAGAAGTCTGGAGAACAGGTCTTGTGAAGAGCAGCTGAGGGAACTGGGGCTGTTCAGATTGGGGAAGAGGAGGCTGAGGGGAGACCTCATTGCTCTCTGCAAGTCCCTGCAAGGAGGTTGAAGTCAGATGGGGGTTGGTTTCTTCTTGCCAGTATCAGGTGGTAGAATGAGAAGAAATTGTACCAGGGGAGGTTTAGTTTGGACATGAGGAACAATTTCTTTCCTGCAAGACTGTCAAGCACTGGACCAGGCTGCCCAGGGAGGTGGTGGAATCACCATGCCTGAAGGTGTGCAAGAAACGTGTGGACACGGCACCTGGGGACATGGTTTAATGGCTATGGTGATGTTGGATGATGGTTGGACTGGATGATCTTAGAGGGCTTTTCCAACCCAAACAATCCTATGACTCTAAAATGATGTCCTGAAAATAAGAGTCTGTTTGGTGCAGCTTTAAGTGCTGACAAATCTGTGCTCCACTCAATCACTTTATAGATCCAGACTTTTTCTTTATTGAGGGTTCAGGTTTCACCCGGGAAGGTGGTTGATTCCCCAGCCCTGGATGTATTTTAAAGTGGCAGAGATGCGGTCCTGAGGGACCTGGTTTAGCCCCAACCTTGGTAGAGTTAGAGAATGGTTGGACTAGGTGAGCTGAAAGGTCTTATTCAACCAAAATTATTCCATGATTCTAAGATTACTTGCTAGCTGCCACTGATGAGGACATGCTTGAAGCAATGACCACTCCACAAACTCTGCTGCATGTCTGCAAGGGGTGAGATCAGGAATGACAGTGAACCCTTCAGCAGCCAGCAGCAGCCAGGACAAACCCCTCCACCTGCCTCCTGAGCACTTTCTAGGTTGTGTATTTACCTTCAGCAGTGACAGAGAGTCACAGAGACATGCAATAGTTTGGGTTGGAAGGGATCTTCAATGCTCATCCAGTCCAACTCTTGCAGTCACCAGGGGCATCTGCACCTAGAGCAGGCTGTTAAGGCCACCAGAAGGTCTCCCTGGAGCCTTCTCCAGGCTGAACAACCAACTCTCAGCCTAACCTCACAGCAGAGGGCTCCCAGGCCTGCTGTGGCCTCCTCTGGCCCTGCTCCAACAGGTCCCTGTCTGTGCTGTGCTGGGGACTCCACAGCTGGCCCCAGCACTGCAGGGGGGAGTCTCAACAGAGGGGCAGAATCCCCTCCCTCCTCCTGCTGCCTATGCTGCTGAGGACCAGCCCAGGACAGTAGGGTTGGCTCAGGGCTGGGAGAGCACAGTGCTGGCTTATCTCCATTTTCCCCATGCACTTTGAGCAGAGAATGACAAATGACAAACTCTTGATAAATGGGCAAGAAAGCTGCACAGTTCTTCACTGCTGCTCTCCAAGACTTTTGCTGCTGATGCCATGGAATCTGTAGAGCCAAACCCTGCCCTATTCTGCATGGCCTTAATTGGCACCAGCTCCTGTCAAAGTGGCAGTGACCAGAAATGAGCTCTCCCTTTCCATCTCCCTCAGCACTCACCACTGACTCATCCCAGCTGCTGGCCTGCTTTACCTGCTGGGCTAATGGCCCTGACCAGGAGTCACTCGTTAGGGAGATGAGCTGGTCCTCTTTTCCCTTTCCTCCATCCACTTTCACTGTCTGGCATGATGAAAGGGCAGAGTCATTGCTCACACACCTTGTCCCATAGAACACAGCGTGACTCCCCCCCACTGCTATCACAAGGACAGACACACCTTTGGTGTCTCCTAGATCTTGTCTCCTGCATGACCAAGGACAGTGGTTCCTGCTGCCCTCTCTTCCAGGCCAAATGTAGCTTAGAGCGGGCTTGGGGAGTCTGAAAAGGCAGCTGGAAAAGCAAGTGGAGAAGTAGGTTATGTTCTTTTGAGGGAGAAACAAAGCTAAATGAGATGCTCTGAATGTTTGCATAGGGCAAGTATGGGGAAGGCAACAAATGGAGGCTGTCCTCGAGTTGCTCCCATCAAGCAAAGAGCAGACTTTAGGTTTTAAACTAAACCAAGGAAGTTTGCTATTAAACAGTGCCCCACAGAAGCCATGAGAAGCTCAGGTAGAGCAATGAGGTAGCCATCAGGCTTCTGGGCAAGCCAGGTTGGTGAGCACAGTAGTAGCTAACAGAAGATGTCAGTCAGTCGTCCTCCTATTCATCCTGCCTCTATGTTGGTGATTTCTGAAGGGTCAGAGGAATTCATCTATGTGGAGGATGAAAGTGCAGCCTTTCCTTCCCCTAGTCAGGAACAAGTTCTTCTGTTCTTCAGATTCACAGAATGGTTTGGTTTGGAAGGGACCTCCAAACCTCCCACTAGCCCAGGCTGCTCAGAGCCTCATCCAATCTGACCTTGAACACCTCCAGGGAGGACACATCCACAGCCTCCCTAGGCAACCTGTTCCAGTGTCTCAGCATCCTCACTGTAAACAATTTCTTCCTCATCTCCAGTCTGTCTGCTCTGCTCAAGCTGTGGACATCAAGCTGGGAAACACTGTCCTCCATCCTGTCCCTTCCAAAGCCAATGATGAAAATTCACCCAGCTGTAGCTGAAGCAAGGCAGGATCTAAGAGAATCATGGAGCCCAGTTCTCAGTGCACTGAGAAGCTCTGCATAACAGTGTGAAAAACCCTCACAGCCTCAGAAGTGCAAGAAGCAAGCCATGCATCACAAAGAAGCAGCTGTAGATGGAGATGAGACAACCAGAGGAACGTGCTCTCAGCTACCAATGTCCATGGAAGAGCCATGGTGGGACACAGCTGCCCGGCCTGTGCTGCAGGAACAGATGGACCTGCTTTCAGTGACAGGAAACCCATGGGTTTGGGGCTGATGGTAGCCACCTCCAAGGGTTTACAAACTGAGGTGAAGCAGGAAGCCCTCTTGTGCAATGAGTTATGGCTCTTTGGATGATGGTGGACAGTTGCCTGTCACAGCATCTAGTTTGCAGTGAATACACCGTTGGTTTATGGTATGCCCTGGTTTATGGTAGCTGGGTGTGCCTGGATGGGACTGGAGTGTTATCAGAGCTGGCACTTGGCAGATTAAAGTCTGGGCACTTCTGTCACCTAAAATCACCAACAATTTGCCCCTGTGTGACCGTGGTGCATTGAAGGCTGGGCTTTGGACCAGTAAGGTTTTCTTCTGGGGCATAAACTCAGGGTTTGGTGAACAATCAGGAGTCCTTTTTGAAGGCAAAAGCAGGTGAGACATACTCCCCAACACAGCATCCATGTTACTCACTACTTATTGTTCTATTATGATGTCTGCTCCACTGGTGTGGGAATTACTGTCCTCTGCTAGAGCCAAGGCTTGCCCTAACTTGGAGGACACCGAGCAGAAAGGCTCCAGAGGAGAAGAGAGGAGCTCTGGACATGAGCTGACACCATGCACTCCCAGTCCAGAGCCAGCTGTGTCCTGGGCTGGTCCGCAGCAGCGTGGGCAGCAGGGTCAGGCAGGGGATTCTGTCCCTCTGCTCTGCTGAGAACCCTACCTGCAGTGCTGGGGCCAGTCCTGGAGTAGGCAGTTCATGGATCTCTGCTGTGAGGCCAGGCTGGGACAGTTGGGGTTGTCCAGCCTGGAGAAGGCTCCAGGGAGACATTCTGGTGGCCTTTCAGTGCTTCAAGGGGCTGACTAGGAAGCTGGGGACAGACTTTTGAGCAGGGCCTGCTGTGACAGCACAAAGCGTGGTGGTTTGAACTCAAAGAGGGAGATTCAGACTGGAGAGAAGGAAGACATTTGTGCCATGTGGGTGGTGAGAGCCTGTCCCAGGTCACCAGAAAGGTGGGAGATGCCCCATGCCTAGAACCATTGCAGGTCAGGTTGTTTGGGGCTCTAAGCAACCTGCTGTAGTTGCAGATGTCCCTGCTGACTGCATGGGGGTTGGAGTACATGAGTTTTAGAGGTCCCTTCCCACCCAAACCAGTCTGTGATTCTGAGTCTAAGAGAGGTGGGTTACTAAGGAGGCAGAGGGATCTTTAAGCCTGTGATGACCTGAAGCCCAGGGCAGGCTGGGACAGCCCTGAAATCCAAACCGTTGCCCGATCCTCCCACAGAAAGCCATTAGGATGCCATTTTATCTTAGAGCTTAAAAATAGCAGAGGGCAGCAGCAGTTGTTCTGTATCTGCCTTTCATCAGGCCACGGGATTTCCCCACACTCTTACCCTTCCACGCTCTGGCCCTGGAAATGCACCCACACTCGCCAGGGCGGGCAGAAGCTACAGCCTCAGCTCTGCATGGATGGGGTGTGCCCCCTTCCCCAGCTTGCTGCAAAGGGTGTTTCCTCTCTCAAGTGACCAGACATGAGACACACCTATTTTTGGTTTAATTTAGTCACCACACTTTGATTTTCTTATCGAGCAGGCCAAGGTGTCACATGCTTCTATGGGATTTAGTAGCTCTCTAGCTGCCTGCAGGCAGACGAGTGACACATCCACCCCTTGGGCACAGGCAGGAGCCTTGCTGTCAACAGCCAAGTGCTGATCTCACAGAAGAGGTTGTAATGGTTTAAACCATGAAGAATGAAGCTGAAAATTCCTCCTGTGTGGTGGCTTTCACAGTACCAATACTGCTTGTCTGAGGGACTTTAAGCCATATGTGCCACATGGCCTCACTAAGGGCAGTTTGTGCCTGGCAAATTTGGTGGCCTTCTCCAGTGGGGTTATAGTGTTGGTGGATACAGGAAGAGTGACTGATGTCACCTACCTGGACTTGTGCAAAGAATTTCACTCTCACCCACACAACATCTTTGCCTCTAAAATGAGTTGGACCTTCGAACTTCTCCGTCTCTGTGAGCAACCATCTTGAGACAAAGCTTTGCTGCCAGGACCCTCAGTGTGCTGCCTGCTGAGTGTACCCTGTGTCATTGCTGCATGCATGCTAATGCTGGGGCTGCTTCCCACTGCCTCTGCAAAGACATTTTCCCACCCCTGCCAGCACCCAGGGCCTCCTCTGCCCAGCTCATGCCCCATCCTGAGAGACCCGTATTTCCTTCCTGTATCCCCTTGGGCCTTTCCTCATCACCTCCAAGTACCCTTGCTGCCATCTCCCATCACCACTTTCCCCCAGCTGCCATCTCCCCTTACTGCTTCCCCTTAGCTACCTTCCCCCCAGCTCTATCACCTCAGACGCCTCTTCAGTTCCCCATAGCTCCTTCTTTGCTTCCTCTTGGCCATGTCTCTTCAGCCCTGTTCCCTTGGTGACATCTCCACAGCCATATTCCCTCAGCTCCCTCTCCTCTCCCCTTCAGCCTTGTCTCCTCAGATCCCTGTTTCCCCTCAGCCATGTTCCCTTGGTGACATCTCCACAGCCATGTACCCTCAGCCCCCTCTTTGCTTTCCCTCAGCCATGACCCTCTGGTCCTCTGTTTCCCCTCAGCGATGTCCTCTCAGCTCCCTGTCTGTTTCCCCCCAGACACGTCCCCTCAGGTCCCCCTGCTTCCCTTCAGCCATGTCTCCTCAGCCCGGTTCTCTTGGTGACATCTCTGCAGCCATGTGCCCTCAGTTCTCTGTCTGCTTTCCCTCAGCCATGTCCCATCAGCTCCCTGTCTGTTTCCCTGTCCGTTGCCCCTCGGCTACATCCCTCTGCCCCTTGTCTATTTCCCGTCAGCTCCGCGTCCATTTCTCTGTCGGTTTCCCAGTCTGTTTCCCCTCAGCCACGACCCCTCCGCTCCCCCTCTCCTCCGCCATGCCTCGCCAGTCCCACGTACCCCTCAGCCCAAACTCCCACCACTCCCACCCCTTATCCACCTCCCCTTTCTGCTCCCTCTCACCTCCACGGCCCCCCAGCCCCACTCCTGTCCTTTCCCCCCAACGGCTACGGCCGTGCCCCTTCCCTTCCCCTTCCCTCGGCCCCCTCCGCCCTCCGCCCGCCCCCGGCCCACCCCTCCCCACCCCACCCAGCGCCATGGCCCCTCCACGCCGCACCCTACCCCGCTGCCCTGTCACTGCAGCGCCGCCTCAGCGCCGCCTTGGCCCCGCCCGGTACTCCTCCCGCCCCTGCGCCGCCCGCCCTCACGGGGATTGGCTGACGGCGGGCGCCGCGCGGTACTATTGGCGGAGAGGCAGAGAGCCCGCCCTCGGCGCTAGCAGGGTAGTGCGCTCGGCGTGAGGCCAGCGGCCGCTCCGTTCCCTGCTGCTCCCCAGGCCGGGCCCGCAGGGGAGACTGACACTGACCAGGCGGCTCCGTCCCGGCGGCAGCCCCCGCGCCCCCTCCGCCTCCGGTAAGGGCCGCCGCGGGGGGCCGCCGCTGCGGGCGGGGAAGGGGCTTGGAGAAGGCTTGGAGACACTCTGTGGGGAGCGGGAGCGGCGCCCTCGGAGGCGATCGAGGGGCGGCCCGGCCTGGGGGGCTCCGGCCTCGCCCTTGTTGAGGGCGCGGGCGGGGTGCGGGCAGGCTGCGGCCCCGCGGGGCGCGCAGGGCCGGCAGTGGGGCGGCAGCGCTCCCGGGGCTTTGTGAGGGGCGAGGGGGTGGGGGAGGCGGGCGCGGCGGTGGGCGGCTGGTGGAGCGGGAGCGAGGGTGGGCCGGGCTGGGCCGCGGCGCGGCCGCTGACACAGTGGGGAGCTGCGAGGAGAGGAGGAAGGTCTCGGAGCATCAAGAGAGCATCGGCCCGGCCAAGTTTGCGGCTGGCTCAGCCCGGAGGAAGTGGGAGCAGCCGCGGAGCGGCTTTGTTGCATGGGAGGGGAAGAGGCAGAGGTGGTCTAGTAGGGGCTGCAGCCTGTGCAGCTCGTCTTTAAGCGGAGATCTTTCGGAGCTGGCTGGTCCGTAACAGTTCCAAACCACGATTTGGTGTCCAGCGCAGCGCTGTGAATCGGCGCTTGGGACCCCTCCAAACTTTTTGTAACGTGCGTTTTTCCCCCCGCTATCCGCTTTCTGTTCCTGTCTCCTTCCCTGCTTTATAAGGATTTCTGTGGCATTGAGGGGGGTGCGGGGGGGGGGTGGGGGTGGGGGAAGGGAGGTGGGGGGGAGGGAGGGAAAGGAAGGGGGGTTCGTGCTACAGCTCGGTGAGGCGGAGGAGAAAAAGGCTCCCGGGGCTGGCGGCCGCTGCTCGCTGCATGGGCGTGGCGGGAGGATGCGGCACCGGGCCCGGGCGGCACCGCTGCCCAGCCATCGGCAGGCCCAAGGTTGCTGATTTGTACGGCTCGGCGTCTGCTTCGGCAGGCGCAAAATTGGTTTGCAAAGAGCTGTTCTGCTTTTAGGTGTTAAACGAATGGTTCCTGCAGTGTGGTGGAAGGTTGCAGTTCGCCTCCCCCTCTACTCTGCCCTGGTGAGGTCACAGCTGGAGTCCTGCGTCCAGATCTGGGTTCCTCAGTTCAGGAAGGACAGGGACTTGCTGGAGAGGTGGAGCAAAGGGCTACAGAGATGCTAAAGGAACTGGAACATCACTGTTATGAAGAGGGGGACAGAGTTGAGGCTCTTGAGTCTAGAGAAGAGCAGCCTGAGGGTGGTTCTTGTCAAGGGTGGTTCTTGTCAATGCTAACCAATACTTCAAGGATAGGTGGTAGGAGAATGGGACCAGGCTTTGTCAGTGGTGCTCAGTGACAGGACATGAACATGAGAAATTCCATCTAAATATGGAGGAGGAGCTTCTTCAATTTAAGTGTTGGTGCCCTGGAGCAAGCTGTCCAGAGAGGTGGTGGACTTTCCATCTCAGGAGAAATTCCAAGCCCACCTGGCTCTTGTGATCCTGGGCAAGCTGCTGTGGGTGCCCCTGCATTAGCAGTGGGTTGGACTGGATGATCTCCGGAGGTCCTTTCCCATCTGGGATTCTGTGAATATGGTTAAACTCAAGACTGAAGTTTTTTTGTTTCTGGAGATGGTGTTCTGCTGCCAAAAGCTGCTTCTGAGAGTATCTTGCTGGAAGTTGTAAACTCTGCTTCTCTTCAAGGGGTGTGGAAATGCCTGATCTGGGAACACATTAAACCTGAACTTAGACTGAGGTTTTGTTAGTTTGTTGGTTGCTCCCTCTCTCCCCTAATTCCTGTTTTAACACAAACTCATTTATTTTAACTTACATTAAAAGCTCTTTTAATATATATATAATTAAAAAAAAAAGATTCCTATATTCAACCAATCTTTATTCTTCCCAATTTACAGCTTCAGCAGAGTGCCTGAAAGGCTTCTTGAATAATATAACAGCCATGCAAGCACTTTCTCACTGCTTCAGGTTCTGGAGGAGTGAGCCAGGAGCCTCCTCCTGCCCTCTTTATGCAGGGCCCTGTCTGTGAGGTTGCTCCAGCTTCATTTTGTAAGCTGAAAGGACAGGACTGGGCTGGAGTTTGACAACTGTAGAGCTTATTTCCTCTTTGAAGCCTGATGATTCCATCTGGTAGTGTATGTTGTACTGGTGTTCTATAAATAAGGTGCTGTTGCAGCTTGATTAACTCTTCCTTTATTGGAGCAAGACAAATAAATCATCGCTTCGACACTCAGCGCAGCAATAGGGTTGTGATGAAAGTGATGTTGGCCGGGGTAGAGCTGCTTTCAGTGTTTGTTTTCCCTTGCTGAAACTTCCTAGTCTCTTTCAGGTGGATTTGGAGGGGGATTCCTGGGCTCTCTAGCTTTGATTTTTATCTCTTTTTGCCCTCCCCCGTCACACAAGATGGCCTTTTCAGTGTTGAAAAGAGCTTCACTGTTGCAACAGCAGCAATATCCTGTGCCTTTTGTTTTGTTTGGGGATAATTGCAGGTTAGTGACAAGCAGTAGGCTGGGAGGCAGAAGAGTTGAGCTGTTTGTGAGTGTGATTGTGCAGTCCAAAGCTGAAGGAGGTGGCTGTTATTAAATCTGTGTTGTGTGTCTCTGCAGAAATGCCACCAGGGAAACAGCAAAGACACTGACACAAAGAAGTGTCAGTGGATTGAGGATCCCAGCCCTGCAAGTTCAGTGTTGCCATGGGTACAGTTTTGTGGGTCACCCCTTGTTTCCCCACGGAGTCCTCAGATGATATTAGGAGAGGATTATGTCACTCTTGTCCTTCAAGAACAAACGGGAAGGCTGTTGGCAGCACACTGACGCCAGTGGATGCTTGCTGGAGCTTTGCTATCTGACCTGACCAAACTGTTGCTCAGAAGCTAAGGATTCCTCAGGCAGTTCCCACCTTGCTGCCCAGTGATCCTCCACTTGAACACCACAGCTCAGCTCTGGGAACTGCAGAATCTCACCCTGGCAGCAGATCTGTTTTAACAAGTTGCCTCATTTGTCTGTGGGGAAGCTTAGAAGGTTCTGAGTGGTGTGGTGGGGAAATGCCTCCCTTTAGCCCTTGCCTGCTGCTTTGTACCACTTGGCTGTGGGCATTGGTGAGAGGAGGAGAGACTTGGAGTCTGTGGTGTGATTATTTGCCTCCCATGAACCATTGAAACCAGCTTGGACTGACTCAAGTATCTGTGTGCTGTGCCTTTTGGTAAGGACTTGGGTGTAGAGCACTCTTCTTTCTTCCACTTTTAGGGGCACCAAACAGTCAAGTCTAGATTTCATATAGCACAGTATTGTTTAAATTGTTCTTTCTGTCATGATATCAGACTGTTAGAGTGGGGCCAGAGGAGGCCATGAAGATGATCCGAGGGCTGGAACACTCTCCCCTGAGGACAGGCTGAGAGAATTGGCTTTTTACAGCCTGGAGAAGACAAGGCTCCAGACAGACTTTAGAAGCAGCCTTCCAGTGTTTGAAGGGGCCTACAGGAGAGCTGGAAGTGAACTTTGTACAAAGGCATGAAGTGACAGGACAAGGGGTGATGGCTTCAATGTGGAAGAAGTTGGATATTGGTGACACCTTAGGAAGAAATTCTCCATGAGGATGGTGAGGTACTGTAACAGGTTGCCCAGAGGTTGTAGAGACTCCGAGCATGGCAGTGTTGAAAGCCAGGTTGGATGGGGCCTTGAGCAACCTGTTCTTGTAGGGGGTGTCCCTGCCCATGGCAGGGGGGGTGGAACTGGATGCTCTTTATGGTCCCTTTCAACCCAGTCTATGATTCTGTGATATTAGACCTCCACACACCTCCAACGACAAGAGCAGAAGACAACCTGATCCTCAGACACACAATGAAACCAGAAGCTACTTGGGTTTTGAAGGGGCAGTGGTTAAGTGGGGGGTTGGGACACTATTTGGCCATTTCCAGTCTTGAGCTTGTTTTATGAAGTCTGGGGAATACTCACTTTAACCAGATGACTTACATATTCTTTCTGGTGTTTGTAAAAGGGCTGACACAGCCTTTGTTTCAGTGAGCAGGGCTATAATTACATCTGAGGTCCCAACCACTGTAGTGCTTCAGTGGTTACTTCTCTTCCCTGGAAATAAATGAATCTGAGCCATTGACTCCAACCTCAATTCTTGCTGAGTTCAGGTCTAGCTTAGACCCATCACTGGTGTACTGCCCTTGCTCTCTCTCTGTGCTGTTCCTCAGTTTCTCTCATGCTTTCTGAACTCTTGATGACTCTTCTCAGACGATAACTCACCATTAGGCTCCTTTCATCTCCATGCCTATAGCACTGATGTGCAGACTTCCAGACTCTGGTGTCTTAGAGATTCATGGAATGGTTTGGTTTGGAAGGGACCTTAAAGATCATCCAATTCTAACACCCTGCCGTGGGCAGGGACACCTTCCACTAGCCCAGGCTGCTCAAGGCCTCATCCAATCTGGCCTTAAACACCTTCAGGGAGGGGGCATAAACGACCTCCCTGGACAACCTGTTCCAGTGTCTTGGCCCCTTCACTTTAAAGAAGTTCTTCCTAATCTCCAGTCTAAATCTGCCCTCCTCAAGTAAGGGAAACCACTGGTCAGACAGGGTCAGAGCCTGTCAAGAAGAATTTGAGCTACTTGCAATTCAAATGAGGGTGATGGTTACTTAAAAGACAAATAACATGTAACTAGACCTTGTTTTAGTCCAGAAAAATCCCCAATAATTTATTTTGCTAGTCCAGACATAGCTTGGAAGATAAAATCCCAGTCTCCTCCTCTGGGAATGAAGGGTTGAAGGCATGTTACTCATCCTGTTGTTGGCAGCTTGATTGTAGACAGCCAAATTACATTTTGTGGATGTGCTTCTGGAGTTTCAAAGCAAACCTGAAGGAGCTGATACTGCTCTGGAAGACAGATAGTTCCTGCAGCTCTGTGCTTGCACTTCCTGTCCCAGCTAAAATAGAGCCATCTCCGGTTCAGGCAAATGTCTGTGTGTGGCTTCCTCATGTCTCAGCAGTGCAGTCAAACTGATTTTTCTCTGTGCTTTCCATTTTCCCCTTGAAGGCAAATTAAATTATACTGAGCTGTAGTTCAGAGCCATGCAAGGGGCTGTGATTATAGCCTGGTTGAGACCTGAGCCTGAGCTATCATCACTGCCCTCATCTGCTGCAGAGGTCACTTCCCTGGAGAAAGGGGAAATGGACTTTGGATCAGGTTCTTGAGGAGGTGGGGTAAAAGCCAGGTTAAGCAAAGTCCAGCCCACGTGAATCATGGCACAGGTAGGCTCTCACAGCAGGCAGAGCAGGGCTTCCCTCGTGCTGAGCTTCTCCCGCCTCCACCACTCAGAAGCTCTTTCATGGCTTGGTGCTTTGCCCATGTAAAAGAATTTCTTGTGGGAAGAGGAGGGCAGTGAAATCAGCTGTGAATCTGCTGCCTGTGCTGCTCCTGGGGAGGCTCCTCCTTAAAGCTTTCTGTTAGAATTTCTGGGGGCACAGTAATGATCCATGGCTGCTGTGAGGCCAGGCTGGGAGAGCTGAGGTTGTTCATCAGGCGGGAAAAGAGAAGGCTCCAGGGAGATGTTCTGGTGACCTTTCAGTGCTTCAAGGGACTGATCAGAAAGCTGGGGGCAGACTTTTAAAGCAGGGCCTGTTGTGACAGGACAAGGGGTGATGGTTTGAGCTCAAAGAGGGAGATTCAGACTGGAGAAAAGGGAGAGATTTTTGACACTGAGGGTGTTGAGAGCCAGGCCCAGGTTGTCCAGAGAGGTGGGAGGTGCCCCATCCCTGGAACCATTCCAGGTCAGGCTGTTTGAGGCTCTGAGCAACCTGCAGATGTCCCTGCTGACTGCAGGGGGTTGGGCTGGCTGAGCTTTGACGGTCCCTTCCCACCCAAACCATTCCATGATTCTATGAAATATTAAAGTTATTTCAAATGACTGGGGATTCTCACCCCAAGTGCTCATGGATGGACATTGGTGTGGTGCTCAGCTAGCAGCACTCTTCAAAAGTATCTTGGGGTAGTGCTAAGGGATGTTGGATGTGAGATCTGTCCCCATGCAAGAGCAGTCTGAGACTCCTCTGACCAAGTCAAGTTGTGTTGTTGTAAAGCCCAGAGCAGAGTGTTTGTGGCCTTTACTCTGGGAATCAGGGAGTCACTGTGTGAGGGGGGAGTGACTCTGCCACCGAGGTGAGAAATGCATGGGTGTGTAAATGCTGGTGTTTCCAACCTCCATAGCCACAGTATCCCCCTGAAATACCTGCTGGAAGGTGGGAGGAGGGTGTGGTTTTTATTCTCTCACTGTGTGTGTCCTCTCCTGGAAACAGTGAGGGAAGGGGCTGATTTCTTGCCTTCCTCACAGTTAGCAAAGGCCATTTCTTGCTGCTCTTTCAATCTTTTCCTGGCCTCTCAATTCATTTTCCTCTGGGAGCAGCAACTGCTGAATTAGCAGCTCCCCCAAGGAGCCTCCAGATCCTAACCTTGAGATAAAGGCAGCAGCGACCCTGAGATTTGGACAGAAGCAGCAAAAAGAAGAAATCAATCGGGGTGACTGCATTATTCAGGGAGGTTTGTGTAACCCAAGAGGCCCTGTATTGGCTTTCCTTGGCCATGCTTAGATTTCCAGGCTCCTGGTTGGATTTCATAGATTCACAGCATGGTTTGGCTTGGAAGGGACCTTAAAGATCATCCAGTTCAGTTCCAACCCCCCTGCCATGGATAGGGACACCTTCTACTAGCCCAGGTTGCTCAAGGCCTCATCCAACCTGGCCTTGAACACCTCTGGGGAGGGGGCATCCACAACCTCCCTGAGCGACTTGTTCCAGTGTCTCACCACTCTCACTGGAAAGAATTTCTTCCTACTTTTTTGTAGAGAGATTTCAGCAGAGGACTGGAGTCTGTGCCCTGCCCTGGGTGGCTGTGTTGGCAGGGTGGGGGTTTGACGTGCGGGTGGAAGCAAGGTGAAGCACTGGGTGCCTCTTGGCACACTGGGTGACGTGCCACACGTGGGGTAGCTGGAGATTAAAGTGGGATGAGCAGTTTGCTCCCTCATGCTGGCTATCATGCTACTCCTGTGTAGTTTGCAGGGAGCTTCTGGGAGAAGTATGCAGTTAATCACATCCATTAGCATGATTAGAATCCTGATTAGCCTGTGTCACTCACTCCCATTTCCCACCCACACTTTGCCCCTTTTATCCAGAGTTATTTGCAAGTATGTGCAGAAGACCCAGAGCAGGGCAGGCTCAGACCCAGGGGATGGTCACTGGGCTTTGAAACACATCAGGTAATTCTGGGTGTTGTATTGTTCTACCAGGCAAGTTCTTCAGTAAGCCCTACAGCTGCTGTCTGAATACCAAACCTCACCATCCAGCCCCTCACAGCTAGAGGATCCTCAGCAGAGTTGTCAGGAATCCAGCTGAACATGAAGGAGGCTTGTCTTGCTAGTCAGTCAAGTGCTTGTGGTTACCCTCATGTTTCAGATCTAGTGCCTACTAATGGTTTAATTTGAAATCCTTCATCCATGTTTGATGATGATCTCTACATGTTGGTGATCTCCTGGCATGCTGGGTTAGTGCTGGCCTTGCCTCTGGTGGCTGTGGGCTGGAGAGTGAATTGTATGTGGATGGAATTCTGTGGCAAGATCATAGAATTGTTTGGGTTGAAAGAGACCTTTGAGATCAAAGAGGGTAGATTTAGACTGGATATTAGGAAGAAATTCTTTACAGTGAGGGTGGTGAGACACTGGAACAAGTTGCCCAGGGAGGTGGTGGATGCCTCCTCCCTGGAGATGTTCAAGGCCAGGCTGCATGAGGCCTTGAGCAACCTGGCCTAGTGGGAGGTGTCCCTGCCCATGGCAGGGGGTTGGAACTAGATGATCTTTAAGATGCCTTGTGTCTCAAACTGTTCCATGAATCTCTGGATCATTGAGTCCAACCTTCAGCCTAAGACCACAATGGGCATTAAACCATGCCTCCAAACGCCGTGTCCACGTGGTTCTCGAACACCTCCAGATGACCAGATCAAGGCTGAAGCTGAGGCTACTTGGGCTGTGACAAGAAGTGTGGGGGGGGAAATCCCCAAAGGAGGTGTTTTTGTCTCTTCCTTTGTGCAAAACCTCTCCCTTTTTTAAAGCTTTACTTGTTGGGGGGTGCTGTAAATACTAAAACCAGATCTTTGTGAGAAAGCAAGCTCCTCTGAGAGGATGAGGTCACCCACTTCCACCACATTCATCCCCGCCTGGGAATGAATCATTGTTCCTTGTGTAGAATTGCATTGGGTCTACCTCATCCTGGAAGGCTGCTCCTCAGCTGAGGCCAGGCTGTTGACACTTGCTCTAAACAAAGTTAAAGCATGGCAGTATTTATCAGAGGAATTTCAAAGGGTGTTTACATGCTCTTGAGCTAGGACTCCTGAAAGGCTGGAATCTGAGATCAATTCCTCTTGTTGGTGAAAAGCTTTTTACTGGTGCAAGGGGTGCAAACTGGAGCCCAGGAGGAGAAACTTGTTTGGTGTGAGGGTGCTGCAGCCCTGGAGGAAGCTGCCCAGAGAGGTTGTGGAGACTACTTCTCTGGAGATACTCCAAAGCCACCTGGCCATTGTGATCCTGGGCAAACTGCTGTGGGTGCCCTGCTTTAGCAGGGGGTTGGACTGGATGATCTCCAAATGTCCCTTCCAACCCCACCATGCAGAGATTCGGGGATGCTCCCTCCATGTCATTTGTTTCTTGCACTAGCTGTGGTTTGTCTAACTCCAGCTCTTCACTATCAGCCTCTGGCAGCGTGGCCTTCAAGCTGTGTGATACTGAGAGCTTGTTTCCATGTGCTGGTTAGTTTGCTCCAACAACAGATTTGAGGTCCCAGCCCTCTCCCATGTTACACTTTTTATCGTGCTGTTACACCAGCAGAACTCTCTGTGCTGGAAAAGGAGTTGGTGATCCAGTGGGATTTCAAGAGCTATTTTTAGTGGACAATCCCACCCCAAACCATCCACACCTAGGACTGAAACAGCTTCAGCTACCAGGCATGCCTGGGTGTTCGTGTAAGTCTGGAAGTGGTGCTTTAGGGACGCTTGTCCCTCTCATCCCCTCTGGATGGGATGGATTTTCCAAACACCTGGCTCTTGGTAGTTGAAATTTGCTGAAGTTTCAGGCAAAGGGAAGGAGATGTCTGTTTGGGTGAGAGGCTGAGTGTCATGGCTTGGTCTGAAGGTCTTTCTTCTGTCTTCCTCTCAGTTTTTGTGATTCACTGTGAGCATTACTCTTCTCCCAGCCCTCTGACTCTGCAGAGCCTGTTTTCTCTGGTGCACTTTGAAGTGCGGTGCTCCTTCAAAAGATGTTCCTCTGTGCTGGTCCTCAGGAACCTCCCAACACTTTCTCTGCTGTTCACAGGTAACTAGTTAATAGTAGTGAAAGTCATTGGAGACTTAGCTGAGGAAGGACAGAGACAAAAATCCCTGAATCCCCTCCAGCAGAGGCTTGAGTGAAGAGGTTAAGAATGAGACAAAGAGCTGAGTCATTGCCTCTTCCTTCCTTCTGTGGTGGGAGGGAATCTCTGGTCATGAATCAAAGCAATGAGAAAGGCTTCCAGATGTGAAGAGCTGGATCATTCACACTTCTGACTTGGCAGGAGCTGTGGCTTGTGAAGTGATTTAGATATGCATCAGGAACTTAAGATATTGATAAGAATTGATGAAAATTACTTAGGGAAAAGAAACATCATAATGTTCTGTCAGGCCAAGTGTAGGGTCCTGTCCCTGGGGAGGAATCACCCTGTGCACCAGTACAGCTTAAGGGGGTGACCTGCTGGAAAGCAGCTCCAGAGAGAAGGACCTGGGAATGCTGGTGGACAAGTTGCCCATGAGCCAGCAGTGTGGCCATGAAGGCAAATGGTCTCCTGTGGGGTGTGAAGAAAAGTGTGGCCAGCAGGTCAAGGGAAGTTCTCCTCCCCATCTGTTCTGCCCTAGTGACGCCACATCTGGAATCCTGGATCCAGTTCTGGGCTCCCCAGTTCAACAGAGTCAGGGAACTACTGGAGGGAGTCCAGTGGCAGCTGGGAAGCTGCTGAGGGGCCTGCAGCATCTCTGTGAGGAGAAAAGACTGAGAGCTCTGGGGCTGCTGAGCCTGGAGAAGAGCAGCCTGAGAGGGGACCTTATTGTCTTTGCCCCTGAAAGTCAGAGAAAGATCTGGAAAGAAAGGTAGAATGTAAAAGAAACTTTGAAATGACCTTGAGGAGTGGGAGACTGTTTGGTCAGCACAGCAGTTGGTAATGGGGATGTGGGTGCCTGCCCTTTTGCCAAGGCTCACAGAATCAGCCCCTGGAGTGGAACTTGCTGGAATCACATAATCATTTAGGCAGGAGAAGACATTTAAGGTCATGGAGGCAAACTCTGAACCCAGCACTGTCAGGTAACCACCAAACCATGTCTCTCAGCACCACATCTCCATGGCTTGGAAACCCCTCCAGGGATGGGGACTCCACCACTGCCCCAGCTAGCCTGGGCCAGGCCTGGACAACCCTCAAGTGGAAGGAATTGGTCCTCACATCCAACCTGAACCTCCCCTGAGACAACTTGAGGCTGTTTCCTCTTGTTGGTTCCACATAAACCAGCACCATGATGGGCTGTCATCATCACCAGGGGGTCTGCAAATGTAATTATCATTGTTGAGATTTCAATCATAGAATTGTTTCAGTTGAAAGAAATCTTTAAGATCATGGAGTCCAACCATCAACCCAGCACCCCCATGACCATTAAACCATGTCCTCAAGTGCCATGTCCACACACTTGAGTGTCTCCAGGGAAATCTTGCATGAAATGCTTTTGAGGTCATGTGCCAGAGCTCTTGTCACCCAATATCTATGGGGTGGTGCTTCTGCAGCGCCATTAGGATGGGAGCTCTGGGCAGAAAGCTGTGGGTGCCTTGACTTGAAGCTTATGGAACAGATTTGCTGTTGCACATTGTCCTGGCCAAAGCCAGGAGCTGTATGAAGGTGTGTGTGGAGTCATGGAATGGTTTGGGTTGGAAGGGACCTTATAGATATTCCAGTTCCAACCCCCTGCCATGAGCAGGGACACCTTCCACTAGACCAGGTTACCTAAGGCCCCATCCAGCCTGGCTTAGAACATCTCTGGGGATCTGCAGCTACTTTATTCCAGAATGCCTTCACATTTAAAGGAACTACAAATACATGTATGTATATTAGACTATTTTACCTTGCTGGAGTGTTTCCAACACGAGAATTGGAGGCCACATCCCCCACTTGTGAGAGCTGGATGTTATTTTTTACTGATCTCCTAGGGAAAATTACAACATTTCTCATTTTATTTTTCCCATGGGATTTGGACAGAGCCATGTAGGGCAATGGGATCAAGTGTCACATTGGTGATTACATATTTGTCCTGGAGTGACCCTCTTAGTGGCTTGCACTGGTGTAATTGGTGAGTGACTGGATTTATAGGGATGTATATCTGCATTAGTGCTGCTTTGATGTAACCCTGGCTTATTTACTTTTGCTCCGACCTATTTTCAGCTGGGGCATTCACTTTTAAGGAGCCCTTCCAGCATTTGCTTCAAAACAGCTTTTTTTTTAGGCTTTTATTTGCCCTTAAAATGAGCAATGGTTATGTTGGGAATGACAGGTCCACATCTGAGTGGTTGGGGGCTCACCTGTGTAGGGGAAAGGGACCTGGGGGTACTGGTAGAGAGAAGGATGACCAAGAGGGGCAATACTAATACTCCTGGGGACTATTAGAAGGGGGTGTGATTAGTAGGTCAAGAGAGGTTCTCCTCCCCCCTCTTCTGTACCCTGGTGATGCCACATCTTGAATATTGTGTCCAGCTCTGGGCCCCTCAGCTCAAGAAGGACCTCAGGGAACTGCTTGAAAGAGTCCAGCACAGAGCCACAAAGATGCTGAAGGGAGTACAACATCTCCCCTGTGAGGAAAGGCTGAGGGAGCTGGGGCTCTTCAGCTTGGAGAAGGGGTGAGCATGACAGAGCCCTGGAACAGGCTGCCCAGAGAGGTTGTGGAGTTTCCCCTGGAGACTTGCAAAACCCAGCTGGATGCACTCCTGTGTGACCTGCTCTAGGTAATCCTGCTCAGTCAGGGGGGTTTGGACTGGCTGATCTTTCAAGGTCCCTTCCAACCCCTAACATTCTGTGACTGTGTGAAAGATCTTTGCCAGCCTAAACCATTCTGTGGAACCGGCAGAGTTGCAGGGCATGGGCTGGTTGCTGCAAACCAAGCAGCTGCTGCTGTGTCCCCTTGAAAGCTGCTGCAGACTCCTTGATGTTTTTCCCCCTGGGGCCTGACTTCCTGTGATAAGATGAGATTCCCTTTTAAAGGAGAGGGCTCTGCTTGTATAATGGGAGTAGGAAACGGTCCAGAAGTGTCACTGGGAGAACAGAGAAGTTATTTTGGTAACTGGCTGTTGGACAGGAGAGTAGAAAACAGGCTCAGGAGGCTACACTGGGGTTCGCTTTGGCTATCCAGAGGAACACAAGTAAGGAGCTGTGTAAGGGAGTGAGCAGGTCAGATCTGGAAGGGAAGTCACCTTCAGGACAAAGCTGCACCCCTAGGCTTCCTCTGAAAAGACTGAACCCTTCCCCAGCTACCTTTCATCGCAAGAAGCTGCTGTGCTCTTCTTTGATGCAGTGGGTCTTCAAGTTGGAGCCATACTGGGGTTGTCAAGCTCTGCAACAGGCTGCCTAGGGAGGTGGTGGAGTCCCCATCCCTGGAAGTGTTCAGGAAATGTGGTCATGGCACTTGGGGACATGGTTTAATGGCCATGGTGGTGTTGGGCTAGAGGTTGAACTTGATTATCTTAGAGGTCTCTTCCAACCCAAGCAATTCTATGGTGCTGTGAAGTTGCTCCTTGCTGAGGGCAGATGCCCCATGCCCAGCTAGGATCCCAAGGCCAAGGTGCTCTCCCTTGGCACAGGGCTGGGTGTGCTAACAGCTGTCTGCAGCTGAGTTCTGCAAGGCCCCTCGGCTGTGTTTGGGCAGTGATGTACCTGCAGGAGCCTTGAGAATGCCCAAGCCTGATCAGAACTAAACTGCTTCTCCTCCTCTCGGTCTGGGGTATGTTTATTTTCTCTGGGCTCTAACTTATCTGTGGCTGCACTCAGCAGATGTGCTGACTGTGTCTGGGACATTTCCCAAATGAAATTCCCTGGCAGGCTTCATCTCTTCTGCCATCATTGGGAGGGGCTTAGAGTCAAATGGTTGAACGTGAACTGAACAGGAAATGATAGAGTGGGGGACATTGAGAAGAGTGTAACCAGGGAGGTTCTTTTCCTCCTCTATTCTGACCTGGTGAGGCCACAGCTGGAGCACTGGGTCCAGTTCTGGGCCCCCCAGTTCAAAAAGGACAGGGACTTGCCAGAGAGGGGAAAGCAAAGGGCTACAGAGATGCTGAGGGGACTGGAACATCTCTGTGATGAGGAAAGACACAGAGTTGGGGGTTTTAGTTTGGAGAAGAGCAGCCTGAAGAGGCATCTGATCAGTGCTGAAAGGGATGGGTGCAGGCATTTTTCAGTGGTGCCTGGTGACAGGACTGTCCAACAGATCTATGTCCTTTTTTTGTTGGAGGCCCCATAGCTGGACACAGTACTCCAGCTGAGGTATCACCAGAGTGGAACAGAGGGGCAGAATCTCTTCTCTCCATCTGCCAGCCATGCTTCTTTTGATGTTACCACTCCCACCTTTGTCCTCTCGGCACCATTGCTCATCCTAGGAGCTTGCAGCCCATGCTAATCATCTCCCAGCTTATCTCTTCTGGGTGGTTCTTTTCATCTTTCAAAGCACCCAAGCCCTAACTTCTGGATACAGATCATGTCCTCCACTTCCCAGCAACAGAAAAACCAAAGGAAGCAGAGCTGTGTCTACATTTCCAGCTTGTAAGCAGGACTGTAGTTTGATTTAGACTCAAACCTTGGTGATTGATTTATTTATTTAGAGTCTGTGAATGCCCTGTCCTGGGTTGGGCTCCATGGCTTCTGTTGTCTGCTCACTTTTAGTGTGATTTAAATAAAGACGCTTGTGCAAACTGGATTGAAGGGATCCAAGGCAGCCTCTGGCTTCCCCACCTCCTTTGTGTGAGCTCCAGGTTCATTAAGTGGCTCATTCATGATGTCCAGCCAAAGCTGAAAGGCTGCAGAGGCAGCAGATGCTCAGATGAAAGAAGAATCAAACCAAGCACCGGGCAAACATTTCTGAAGCTTCTGTCTTTCCTCCTGCAAAGTGAGCTGGGAGCAGCCAGCCTGTGCCTCCTCGCTGATGAATCCTGAAGCAGAGCTGGCTTTCTGGAGAGCAGCAGCATGTACCAAACAGCTTTGCTGCATGAAGTTTGCTGTTGGGGATGATCTCATCCCAGAGACCGAGTGGTCACTCTGCAATGCTCCAACTATTTGCTGAAGCCGAAGTTTGCAGCATCGGCTGACCACAGAGTCATCTGCTGCTGTGGGAGGGAGCAGAGAGGGGGGTTGGAGGCTGCAGGTAGGAGATGCCATCTGCAGAGCTTTGTTGTAGAACCAAGAGCTGATCTTTGAGGTGGGTTAAGCAAGAACTGCTTGCTGTGAGCTGGATGTACTGATTTTTCTGGCCCTCACCTTGGTTTTTAATGCTCTGTATGAGGGATCTAAATGAACAATGATGAAATGGGGAGCCCCAGCTTCAGAGGTTGGGGCTTCTTTAAAGCTTAGTGCAAGGACTCAGTGCACCTGCGGGGAACTGCAGTGCATTTTGCACTGAGGCTCTGTCCTGGCAGAAGAAGAGCTGAAGGCAGCTGTGAAGTGTGTTGCAGTGTTTATCTCGTGTGCCATTCAGACCAGCTTTGTCGCAAGCTTGCCCAGGGAAACTATTCCAGGGCTGAGGAGGAAAAACAGCCTTGGGGCTGCTGAGCCTGGAGAAGAACAGCCTGAGAGAGGATCTGTTCAATGCTCACCAAGAGCTAAAGGGTGGGGGGCAAGAGGATGGGGCCAGACTCTTCCTGGTGGTGCCCAGTGAGAGGACAGGGGGCACAAAGTGGAACCCAGAAGTGTCCACCTGAACAGGAGATTCTTTTTATGTTTGGGGGTGCTGGCGCCCTGTCCTGGGCTGCCCAGAATGATTGCAGAATCTGCTTCTCTGAAGGGATTCCAAAACCATCTGGCCAAGCTGCTGTGGGTGCCCCCTTTTTAGCAGGGGGGTTGGACTGGATGATCTCCAGAGCTCCCTTCCAGCCCTACCATGCTGGAATTTGGTGTTCTATGACCCCTGTAGCTGCTGTGTAGCAGTGCTCAGAGTAAGCTCTGATACCTCTGCTACTCAGTGCTGGCTGTAGCTGTAGCTGTGCTGCTGTTACTGGAGCTCCTCTGGCCTTTCCAAATGAAATGAAGGGGGGGGAGGATCCTTTTTCCTCCACCACATTTCTGTTTGTGATCAGATTTGGGGATGAGATTAGTGACTGGAAGAACTTTCTGTCGTGAGAGCCAGCACCAGTGCTTCAATGTCTGCCATCCCCATGGGACCTGCCAGCAGTTTCTATCTCCTTTGCTGAGCTGGAATTGGGGAAGGTGCCAGAAACAAAGCCAGTTTGATTCACTCCAAGGCAGCTTTCACAACTGGAAGTTGTAGTGTGGGTTGGTTTTGTTCTTTCTCACCCTGATAGGATTGTTTATTGTCCTTGGAGGCATCTCCAGCCACATGCTGGTTCCAGTTTAAAATGCAGCATCTGCATGTGGGGGGAGACAGAAAGTTTGGAGCCTGCTGAAACTCAAACAGAAATATTTTATTTCTGCCAATTAATGAAATGCTGAGAACAGTAAAAACAACAGACAATGTTAGTTTTCAGATAAGGGAGACAATGTAGGAGAGTTGTCTTCCGTTGGAGTTGGCATTTGTCTTGAACTCTGGAAGAATTTACTGCTAATTTTAGAGCCCTGACAGCTTGAGCCCAGCAGGAGCCACTGCATCTCACACAGACAGTGTTGACTTGGAGATCCCCAAACCCTGGGTGACTGAGGAGCAGAGCTGTTGATGGAGCTCTGTGTTGTGTTAGGAGCTGTCAGAGGTCTTCACAGGCCTCTTTCCTTATATTCCCACCTCCTGGGTGTGTTTTGCTGGTGGTGAGGATGATGTCCTGGAGCAGAGCCTGGATGGGCTGGGTGCTTCTCACACATGAAATGGCAGACAGCAGAACTGCTGCTGCCTGGTGAGGCCTCAGCTGCAGTGCTGGGACCAGTTCTGGGCTCCCCAGTTCAAGAGAGGGAACTACTGGAGAGAGTCCAGTGGAAGCTGAGAAGCTAAGGGGCCTGGAGCATCTCTGTGAGGAAGAAAGGCTGGGAGCCTTGGGACTGTTGAGCCTGGAGAAGAGCAGCCTGAGAGGATCAGCCCAGGACACCACTGGCTCTAGGCTGTCAGTGCTCAGTGCCAGCTCATGTCCAGCTTTGCACTCCCCTGCACTCCAAGTCCTTCTCCACAGGCCTGGGGTCCACCTAGTCTGGATCTGTGCTTAGGGTTGACCCAACCCATGTTCAGGGCGCTGCCCTTAACTTGTTGAACCTCAGGAGGTTCACTCAGACCCATTTCTCCAACTTGCCCAGGTCCCTTTGGATGGATCCTGTCCCTCAGGAGCGTCACCTGCAGCACTCAAGTTGGTGTCACCATGTCTAACCATGTGCCATCACAGTGTCTTATGGCAGGGTTGAGCAAAAGTCTGGTGAATGGTCTTCCCCTGGAGTGCTCTGCAGCCATCTTCTGCAGGGCCACTGAAGAGCCTCTCTGTGTCCAATTCACCATTCCATGGATCTTGTCTCAGATCTTGGAACAATTTGTCTCTCTGTTCTGGTTGAAGGCAGCTGTCTGCACCTTGTTGTAACCTGCCATCACTTGATTATGGGTACAGAGACTCCATCCCACTTCTCCACGCTGC
The DNA here is from genome assembly GCF_026170545.1 of Melanerpes formicivorus. Classification (NCBI taxonomy): domain Eukaryota; kingdom Metazoa; phylum Chordata; class Aves; order Piciformes; family Picidae; genus Melanerpes; species Melanerpes formicivorus. The sequence continues at coordinate 11,507,972 of NW_027142365.1, forward strand.
AATGAACAGATCTGGCTTTGGAGGCAGTTGTGTAATGGCAATTAGTGGTGTTCTTCTGGTCCACTCAGTTTCTTGTTGGCTTGAGCAACTTTTCTCTTTAGAAACCTCAATGACTTTTCCACAGTTAGAGTTATAGAGTCACAGAATTGTTTAGTTTGGCAAAGACCTTGGAGATCATTGAGTCAGGACCATTAACCCAGGACTGCCAGGTCACCAGTAAACCACAGCCCTTGGCACCACATCTGCTCAGGGTGCTAAGACTGATGGAAACCCTCAAATCTTTTGTCAGGTAGGCTTCTATAAGCCTTGGCAATGTGATCTGCCAGCTGCAGGGCAGATAACTGGGTGTTAGTGATCTCTAAACCCTATCTGGCTGCACCTCTCTGACCCTTATCTCCCCTTCTTCCCTTTCACCAGGTGTGGGTATCGCTTGCTGCCTGCACCTGACAGGACAAATCCACTCCTGCTTGCTCTGATTTTAGCTGAGTCTTAAATGATGCTGCCATGGGATCAGTAATGGGAGAAGGTTTGCTTCCTTTTGCTTCCCTGCACCACTTCATGCCCAAGTGCTGGCTTCTGGGAGCTGTGGAGAGGTTGGTGTCTGTGGTGCAGATCACTTAGAGCTGTCCTCACTTCTTAGCCTGCCTTAACCCAAGGTGCCATCACTAGCTGGGCCAGGAGAATTGAGGGTTGGGCACTGGCCCTGCAGAGGAGGGGGGGAAATGTGTCAAGAAGGGTCCAGTCCCTTTTCAGTGCTGTCCTGTGGTAGGAAAAAGGACAGTGGATGCAAACTGGAACCCATGAAGTTCCACCTCAACATGAGGAAAAAATCCTTTGCTGTGAGGGTATTGGAGCCCTGAAGCTGTTGAGCCTGGACAAGAGCATCCTGAGAGGGGATCCTCTCAATGCACAGGAAGAGCTAAAGGGTGAGACTCTACTGCTGTCTACAACTGCCTCAAAGGAGGTTGGAGCCAGGTGGGGGTTGGTCTCTTCCCACATGTAACATGTGACAGGACAAGAGGAAACAGCCTTGAATTGTGCCAGGGGAGGTTCAGGTTGGATAGGTGGAAAAGGGAAAGAGGTCCAGTTCAGAATCCCCATCCATGGAGGGGTTTCAGATGTGTGCAGATGTAGTGCTGAGTGCCATGGTTTGGTGGTGACATGGCCTAAACAATTGTAATTCTGTGATAAGAGGCAGCAACACTTTCATGTGATGAGGAGCTCATCCCTTGCATGCAGGAAGGATCAAAGAGATTGCTTTGCTTTCCTAAGGGGCACAAAGAGCAAGGCAGGGGAATAAATAAGCACCCCTAGATAAGGAGGGTGGGAAGACCTCAGTGCTTTCCACAAATCCCTGCAAGGAGGTTGTAGCCAGGTGGGGTCGGTCTCTTCTCCCTAACATCAGGTGGTAGGAGAGGAAATGGCCTGAAATTGTGCCAGGGAGATTTAGATGAGACATGAGGAACAGTTTCTTTGCTACAGGAGTGGTCAGGCATTGGAACAGGCTCCCCAGGGAGGTGCTAGAGTCACCATCCCTGGAGGTGTTCAGGAGATGTGTGGACATGGCACTTGGGGACATGGTTTGATGGCCATGGTGGTGTCAGGTTGGTGGTTGGACCTGATGATCCTGGGGGCCTCTTCCAGCCCAACCAGTTCTGTGATCACACTGCTGCTGAAGGGCTCCCCTGCTCAGATCCCTGTGGCTGCTGTCAGGACACCTGATCCTGCCTCACCCACTCCATTACCTGCACACACACGAGCTCCACAGCTTGGCTTCCAGGCCTGTGTGTCTCTGTTACAGAAACCAGAGATGGAGCTGAGCAGAAAGGCTCTGGAGGGGAGGAGCAGCAGGCCCGGGGTCAGAGCAGCCAGAAGGGAGCTTATTAGAAACACCTAACACCCCTCATTAGTCAGGGGTGAGCAGAAGCGGCCCCAGGGCACGTCACACCTCAGCTGTTTCTTGGAGGAGATGAAAGGAGGAGAGCAATGTTTCCTTGTGCTGCAGGAGGGGAGATGGAAGTGATAATTCATAGCATTACAAACTGGGTTGGGTTGGGAGAGACCTTAAAGATCATCCAGTTGCAAGCCCCTGTGCCGTGGGCAGGGACAGCTCCACTAGCCTAGGTCGCCCAAGGCCTCATCCAACCTGGCCTTGAACACCTCCAGGGAGGGGACATCCAGGACCTCCCTGGGCAACCTGTTCCTGTGCCTCACCATCCTTCTGGGCAAGAATTTCTTCCTTGTGGCCTCATCTCAATCCGGCTTCTGCCACTTTGAAGCCATCACCCCATCCTGGCATTCCATGCCTTTGTACAGTGTCCCTCTCCAGCTCTCCCGGAGCCCTTTTCTGATACTGGAAGGCTGCTCTAAGGTTTCCTGGAATCCTTCTCTTCTGCAGGCTGAACAGCCCCAAATCCCTCAGCCTGTCCTCATGGGAAGTGCTCCAGTCCTCTGATCATCTTTGTGGCCTCCTCTGGACCTGCTCCAACAGGTCTGTGTCCTCCTTGCACTGGGGGCACCAGAATGCCAAAGCCTGTTCCCACTTCAGTCACAGCTCAACTGTTGCCTCAGGTGTTTGGTGCTCCTTTTCCTAACGGAATTTGGAGACCATTTCTGTTCATTAAAAACACCTCTCTGATCTCCTCCAGCCAAGGAGATTGCAGCTAGTTGGCCTGTCCATGTGTGGAAGACAGGAGTCAGAGTGGGTTGCTATTGATTAGCTGGAGAATTCCTGAATAGCTTTATTTTTAGCTGGGATTTGGCTGGGCTGCAGGCTTCCCACTTAATGAATTGTTCCAAAAATGAATACTTCAGAAGAGGATTACACTTGAATGTGGAAGACACGTCTCCTCCTGCATCAGTGCTCCTGGAAGTGGGCAGGGATCAGCATTCTCCTCCAGCCTGTGTGTGGTGAATCCAAAGGAGCAAGGCTTTCAGTGGAGCTACTCATCCAGGCAGGAAGCTGGAGGTGCTTTGGGAGTGCATCACCAAGAGCTAATTTTAGCTGATTTCAGCTAGTTTTGTCCTGCTAGCAGCAGAATTCTTCAGCTGTGAGGAGACACTTGGGGGCTTGCTGCAATTGCTTGCTTTCTCTTTTTTTATTCTGTTGAGATTCTGCTGAAGGAGTTGGGGCTGATGAGCCTGGAGAAGAGAAGGCTCCAGGGAGACATTCTGGTGGCCTTCCAGTACCTAAAAGGGGCTACAGGAGAGCTGGAAAGGGACTTTTTATAAGGGCTTGTAGTGACAGGATAAGGGGCAATGGCCTTGAGCTGGAAGAGGGGAAATTCAGACTGGAGATCAGGGAAAACTTCTTTCCAGTGAGGGTGGTGAGACACTGGAACAGGTTGCCCAGGGAGTTTGGGGATGTCCTCTCCCTGGAGGTGTTCAAGGCCAGGCTGGATCCTTGAGCAACTTGGTCTAGTGAAAGGTGTCCCTGCCCATGGTGGGGGGGAAGCTGCATGATATTTAAGGTCCCCTCCAACCAAAACCATTCTATCATAGAACACCATGGGCTGGAGGGGACCTCCAGAGATCATTGAGTTCAACAACCCCACAAAGCAGGACCACTTAGGGCAGGTCACACAGGAATGTATCCAGAGAAGGAGACTCCACAACATCTGAGCAGCCTGGGACAGGCTTCCAGCACCCTCACAGTAACGTCTTTCCTCATGGTGAGATGGAATTTCCTGTGATTGAATTCACATCCATTGGCCCTTGTCCTGTCACTGGGTATCACTGAAGAGCCTGGCTCCATCCTCCTGACAGCCACCTTTCAGATATTTGCAGGCATTGATAAGGTCCCTTCTCAGCCTTCTCTTCTCCAGAGCAGCAGGTTGAGGGAGTTTCTCCTTGCCCTCTGTTCTTTCCTACTGAGGCCACATGTGGAGGACCTGGAGCATCTCTGTGAGGAGGAAAGGCTGAGAGCCCTGGGGCTGCTGAGCCTGGAGAAGAGCAGCCTGAGAGGAGATCTGCTGAGTGCTCAGCAAGAGAGAAAGGGTGGGGGGCAAGAGGATGGAGCCAGACTCTTGTCAGTGGTGCCCAGTGACAGGACAAGGGACACAAACTGGAACCCAGGAGGTTCCATCTGAAGATGAGGAGAAACTTATTTGGTGTGAGGGTGCTGGAGTCCTGTCTCAGACTGTCCAGACAAATTATGTAGTCTCCTACCCTGGAGAGCTTCCAAAGCCACCTGGCCATTGTGATCCTGGGCAAGCTGCTGTGGGTGCTCTGCTTTGGCAGGGGGTTGGACTGGGTGATCTCCAGAGGCCCCTTCCAACCCCACCATGCTGTGGTTCAGGGAATCTGTACCACAGCTGATGCTCTTCCACTGTCCTCACACTCTTTTGTTCTACTCTATCTGACCAAAGGCCACTGGCTGATGAGCCTTAGATCTTCAAGAGCATTTCTTGCACTGTCCAGGCTTTCAGGATCATTCTGGAAGGTCCTTGGTTGGTCCTTGACGCTGGTGATTTGGCAACCCCTGAGTCACTCTTCCAACTTTCCAGAAGCAGCCATCTTTGGTTTCATTTATTCAAATTGCTCTTGACAGCTGAGACTCCACTGCACCATGAACAGCTACACTTGTGCAGCTGCTTATTTACTGTCTGCCTATGTGAACCATGCTGGGCTTTCACTTTGTCAACCTCAATTCCTGCAGAAGACTCTTTTTATTCCAGCCTGTCCCCTTTAATTAGGGTTGCATGTGGGTATTGCTGAAGAGTATCTGCTTGCTTTACAGTGTAGGACTTTTCTTCATCATGCAAAGATGATTCAAGGGCTGGAGCACCTCTGCTATGAGGATAGGCTGAGGGAGCTGGAGAAGTGAAGAACCCAGGGGCACCTTACAGCTGCCTTCCAATACCTAAAGGGATCCTACAGGAAGGCTGCAGAGGGACTTTTCATGAGGGTGTCTAGTGACAGGACAAGGGGGAATGATTTTAAGCTGAGGGACAGTAGGTTTAGACTGGATATTAGGATGAAGCTCTTCAGTATGGGAGTGGTGAGATTCTGGAATAGGTTGGCCAGAGTGGTTGTGGATGCCCTCTCCCTAGAGGTGGTCTGGGGCAGGTTGGATGAGGCCTTGGATAGCCGTGTCTAGCTGAGGGGTATGCCTGCCCATGGCAGAGAGGTTGGAGTAGATAGTCTCTGAGGTCCCTTACAATCCAAACTATTCTGATTCCCTCTGCTACCTGCATTTGGGGTGGCTGATCTCTTTCTCCAGGTGGTAAGAGCTGAGTGAGTAGCAGCAGAATTTGCCTTGCTGAAAGGTCCTCTAGAAGATTTTAGAACCACAGAATTTTTTGGGTTGGAAAAGCCCTTTAGGATCACTGAGTCAGTCTAACTGTGACCATTGAACCATGTCCCCAAGGGCCATGTCCATACATTTCTTGAACACCTCCAGGGATGGGGACTCCCCCACCTCCCTGGGCAGCTCATTGCAGTGCCTAAGCACTCTTAGAGGAAAGCCTTCCCTGGACTCTTGCAGTTGGTGGAACTACATCTTGTGCTTTGAAGACTTGAAATTATCAGCCTGACTCAAGTGCTTCCCTTCTCTCATGGGAGAAGCTCTCAGAGCCTAGATCCAAATGTCCAAGCAGTCTCTTTCAAATGCTACCAGCTTTATCTGAGATGCCTCTTACAAGTGTGGGAACAGGAGTTTGGGGCTACACAAAAATTCATTGAACACTTGGCAGTGGCACACGTGAAGATAAAAAGTCCATCTCATATTCTTGAAGCAAGCCTTGGTTCAGGATCTTGGTGAGCTCAGGTGGAGGCAAGGAGATGAGCTAGGAGCTCTGAAGGCAGCTTTCTTGGTGTCAGGTTGTTCTAGGTATCTTGCTGCTGGCATTATTCCTCTAGGAAAGGGCTGGGATGCAAATCTGAGATGCATTTCCTCACTACAGGAAAGGCACTGAGGTGCTGGAGCATGTCCAGGGAAGCTGGTGAAGGGTCTGGAGAACAGGTCTTGTGAGAAGCAGCTGATGGAACTGGAGGCTTTGAGGCTGGAAAAAAGGAGGCTGAGGGGAGACCTTCTGGCTCTCTGCAAGTGCCTGCAAGGAGGCTGGAGCCAGGTAAGGGTTGTTCTCCTTAGTATCAGGTGATAGAATGAGAGGAAATGGCCTGAAATGGTGCTACGGGCAGTTTGGGCTGGACATGAGGAACAATTTCTTTCCTGCAAGAGTGGTCAGGGACTGGAGCAGGCTGCCCAGGAAGGTGGTAGAGTCACCATCCCTAGAGGTGTTCAGGAAAGGTATGGACATGGCACTTGGGGACATGGTTTGATGGCCATGGTGGTATTGGGCTGATAGTTGGCCTGGATGATCTTAGAGGTCTTCTCCAACCCAAACAATTCCATGACTCTTAGGATTACTCTCCAGGTTCCATGGCTACCTTGTGTTTGTAGCTCAGGGTTCACGAGGCTCTGATCTTGCTTTGCATGAGGAACACTGCCACTGCACTGGGGCCATTCTACTTACCTCTGCATCTCCAGTCCTCTTCCTACTCCCTGCAGAGCTGAGAAGGGGGCTGTTTAAAGGAGGCTCCATATCCAGAGGCTGGGACATGATGTGTGAAGGGTGAGAGACAACAGGAAACTCAACCATCCAGCAGCTTTCTGTCTGAGGAGGTGGAAACAGGGGAATTAGGGATGAGCAAACAGCAAGTGGTGCTGGCTTAGGAACAGAGGAGCACGAAAGGCATCTGACACCACGAAGGGCACGCTGTCCATGTTGTAAACTCCATTGCTCTGAAGTGCATCCCACTGCTGGAGTGGGAGTGACAATCCTGAGCAGAGCTGGAGGCTTGCTCTACAGCCTTGCTCTTCAGTGGAGCAGCAATGTGAACACAGCCTGAGATCAGCACTGCTCACCAAGCACCGAGGCACTGGGGCCTGAGAGGGGCCAGCCACCAGCGTTTGGTGAGGTGGATGGGGGAGCCTGTTTAGAAGGGCCTGTGGTGACAGGATGAGGGGCAATGTTTTGAAACTGGAGCGGGGGAGATTTGGGTTGGACATTGAGAGGAAGCTCTTCCCAATGAGAGTGGTGAAATACTGAAACAGGTTGCTCAAGGATGTGGTTGAAGCCCCATCCCTGGAGACGTCCAAGATCAGACTTGATGTGTCCCTGGGCATCCTGATCTAGTTGGAGGTGTCTGTGCTGACTTCAGGGGGGTTGGACAAGATGAGCTTTGAAGGTCCCTTCCAACACAATTGCATCTGTGAATGGGAATCCTGTGCAGAAAGCAGGCTGAAGTTAGGAGAAGCCTTGAAATATTTGGTGATAAAAGTGCAAGGAGCTTGGGAACCAGAAGAGCTGAGGAACAAGAACAACTAGTGTGGGATGTGCAGCTGGATGAGATGGGGCTAGGAGATGTGCTGGGGCTGTGTGCACACCAGGCACCACCTGTTTGCTGATAGCACAGGCAAGATAAAGAGTGGGTGAGGTGTGGGATGGAAATGAAATGAGAGATGGCTTCTCCTCCTCTTCCTCCAGGAGCATGTGGGTTTTCTCCTTCTCTTGGAGTGGCCTAAATCTGCCCTCCTCAAGCTCAAAGCCATTGCTCCTTGTCCTGTCACTACAAGCCCTTGTGAAACATCCCTCTCCAGCTCTCCTGAAGCCCCTGCAGGTACTGGAAGGCTGCTATTAGGTCTCCCCAGAGCCTTCTCTTTCCCATGCTGAACAGTCCCAGCTCTCTCAGTCTGTCCCCATAGGAAAGGTTCTCCAGCCTCTGATCATCTCATGGCCTCCTCTGAACCCACTCCAGCAGTTCCATGTCCCTCTCATGCTGGGAGCACCAGAACTGGTCACAGTGCTGCAGGTGGGGTCTCACCAGGACAGAGCAAAGGGGCAGAATCACCTCCCTCATCCTGCTGGTGATGCTCCTCATGATGCAGCCCAGGACATGGTTGGCTCTGGGCTGGCAGCAACCATTGCTGCCTCATGTTGGGTTTGTCATCAGCCAACACCCCCAAGTCCTTCTCCTCCAGGCTGCTCTTGATGACAGCTAGATCTTGTGTTCCTGTCAGAGCTGCCTTGGACACTGTGGTGGGACTTGAGCAGAACTCCTCAAGTTTTACTTGAGTAAGGCAAATTATCTCCTAGGCAGCCCTAACAACTGAGGCCCAAGTGGTCTGTGACCTTGTGGCTGCCTCTCAGTTGTGCCCTCTTTGTGTCTTGCAGATAAGCAGCTTCTGAGGCCTGCCGGACCCGCTGAAGGGAGCACCTGCATTTGAGGTATGAGCCCTCCTGGGGGGCAGCACTGCCCTGGGGCTGAGAGCCCAAACCACCTCTCCTTGGAAAGAGTGGTTCTGCAATGACAGAAGCTCTGAGGGCAGCTGGGGAGCAAAGCTGTGGCAGAGCAGTTGTACCTGGCTGGGACAAGCAGAGGGTTAGATGGGCTCTGGCATGAATCTGTCTTTGTTTGGAAGCTGTTTCATGAGCAAGCAGGAGGGCCTGGCTCTCACATCACCAACAGGCAATGTTTCCTTCCCAGGCTTCCAGCAAATCCTTTCATCACCTCTTGTAGCCAGAGACTTGAGTAACAGAATCCCAGAATGGTGGGGGTGGGAAATCACAGAATGGGGGTGGGGGGGGAAATCTGGGTATCATCCAGTCCAAGCCCCTGACAAGGCAGAGTCACCTAGAGAAGGTCATACAGGAACATGTCCAAGTTGGGTTTGGAATCTTTCCAGAAATGGAGACTCCACCACCTCTCTGGGCAGCCAGCTCCAGCACCCTTCAATTCAAGAAGTTCCCCCTCATGTTTAGATGGAGCTTCTCATGTTCCAGTTTGTGCCCATTAATTACCCCTTGTACTGTCACTGGGCACCACTGAGTAAAGCCTGGTCCCATCTTCCTGCCATCCACCCTTTCAGTATTGATCTGCATTGATGATATCTCCCTTCAGGCTGCTCTTCTCCAGACTCAAAAGCCTCAACTCTGTGTGTCTTCATCACAGAGATGTTCCAGGTGCTCACACAAGGTATTCTAGTGAAGGAATTGCAATTAATTCATGATGTTTGTGTGGACTGAGGGTCCCAATGTCTTCTGCATTGTGGTTAGATTATTTTTTACCCTGAGGGTGGTGAGAGCCTGGCCCAGGTTGCCCAGAGCGGTGGGAGATGCCCCATGCCTGGAACCATTGCAGGTCAGGTTGTTTGATGCTCTGAGCAACCTGCTTTAGTTGCAGATGTCCCTGCTGACTGCAGGGGGTTGGACTGACTGAGCTTTGGAGGTCCCTTCCCACCCCAACCATTCCTTGATTCCATATTTGTAAGGACTGAGGGACCCAAGTGCCTCCTGCACTGCAGTTTGATTGTTGTGACAGTGGTTGGCTTCATGGTTGGACTTGGTCTTAAAGGTCTCTTCCAACCAAAAGCATCCTGTGATTGTTCTCAGGCTGTGCCTATTTCTTCAAGTCCTGGCAGCCTCTTGACTCCACTCATTCATGCTCCTTTTGCCATTACCTAGAAGTATTCCAGGATGGAATGCGGTGGAACACAGGGCCCAGGCTCAAAGAGAGCTGCAGGAGCTGTTCCTGTGGCTCTGGCAGCAATATCCAGTGAGTCCTGGCTGTCAGGAGTGCAGAGGAGTCACCTGGCTGCAGTTCAGTCACAGCTGGTTTCAGCTCACCAACTGTGTCAGATAAAATGTTCTCAAACTGTCTGGAGGTGACAGTAGCCTCACATGTCTCCTGCAGCTGTTACGAGTATAGGATCAGCTCTGTTCCTAAAATGCCTTTTTTAGTCTCCTCAAGTGTCAGGTGCAGAGAACACCCCCAAGGTGCAAGGTCCTGCCTCTCCAGAGGGGCAGATTCATAGATTGATGGAATCCTAGAACTGTTTGGGTTGGAAGGGTCCTTAAAGGTGATGCAGTTCCAGCCCCCTTGCCACGGGCAGGGACACCTCCCACTGGCCCAGGTTGCTCAAGGCCTCATCCAGCCTGGCCTTGAACACCTCAGAGAGGGGACATCCACAGTCTGCCTGGGCAACCTGTTCCAGTGTCTCACCACCCTCACTGCAAAGAATTTCTTCCTTGTCTCCAGTCTAAATCTGCCCTCTCCCAGCTCAAAGCCATCTCCCTTTGTCCTGTCATTCCCAGCCCTTGTCAAAAGGGCTCTCCTGAAGCCCCTGCAGGTACAGGAAGGCTGCTATTAGGTCTTCCTGGAGCCTTCTCTCTTCTATGCTGAACAGCCCCAGCTCCCTCAGTCTGTCCCCATAGGAGAGGTTCTCCAGCCCTCTGCTCATCTTTGTGGCCTCCTCTGGACCCACTCCAGCAGCTCCATGTCCCTCCCATGCTGGAGACCCCAGAACTGGATGCAGTGCTGCAGGTGGGGTCTCATGTAACGCTCAGGATGTGACTGGAGGCAGGCTGGGGCAGCCCCACCACCCCTTGTTTATGCTGTGGCCTGTGGCTCCCTGCCAAACCATCTTAAGTCCTTCTCTAAAAGCTGTTTGACTAAAAGCCAGAGAAGATGGCTTATCTCCTCTGGCAGGGGAGGGGTGGGCTTTTTGCTGTGGCCTGGATTGATAGAGCTAAAGAGGTCATGGGAGGTGGACTGTCATCTTCTGCAGGGAGGGAGTGCTGCCTGCAGCTGAGATGACACAGGAGTGGAAGTGCCCCTCCTGCATGTTCTCTTTCCCCTCCCTTTCCATTGCACTTGTCTTTGACCACCATGGTTTAAGAAGGACATGGATCGGGTCCAGAGCGGGTCATGAAGATGATCAGATGGCTGGAGCACCTCCCCTGTGAGGACAGGCTGAGAGAGTTGGGTCTGCTCTGCCTGGAGGAGAGAAGGCTCCAGGGAGACTTTAAGGCTGCATTTGAATATCTGAAGGGGAGCTACAAGAAGGCTGGGGAGAGACTGTTCAGAAGGGCCTGTGGTGATAGGACAAGGGGCAATGGTTTGAAGATGGAGCAGGGGAGATTTAGGTTGGACATGAAGAGGAAGCTCTTCAGTATGAGTGATGGGATGCTGGAACAGGTAGCCCAGGGGGGTGGTGGAGGCCCCATCCATGGAGATCTTCAAGATCAGACTGGATGTGGCCCTGGGCAGCCTGAGCTAGTTGGAGGTGTCCCTGCTGACTGCAGGGGGATTGCACAAGATGAGCTTTGAGGGTCCCTTCCAACCTGATGCATTCTGTGAATCTGTTTTAACATTTTCCAGACTCTGGGGGTGTCTGGAATGGATTTCAGACTTCAGCTGACTTGGTTGTTCACTTCCAAGCTGTCCAAGGGGATGAGTTGCTGTGTTCACCTTTTCCTTCTCTGCTGCACAAAAAGGAGCATTAGAGAGTGAGCTGCTGCAGAGTCCCAGGGATGGTGGAGTGGTACTTCATGGTACCTCTCAACACATGTTGTTCTGTGCCTTCAGGACATGGACCCCACACAGGTGTTTCCCACAGGCTGTATTCAGCAGCTCACAATGCTTCCTGGAGTCATTTAGCTGGGAACATTCCATCCATTTTCATTGGCTGCCCTGGAGGAATAAAGGCAACTTCCTCCCAGTTTCCTCCTTTGGAGGAGCCCAAGAGAGGAGGCAGGATGGAGGAGGTGTTTGTGTGAGTCTGGTGCTGGCTGGGTCTTGTGGGATGACCTGAGGGAGAAATACGTTGGGATCTTTACAGAGCAGGGACCTGTGCAGCTTGAATTTTCACTCAGAAATTCACTTCTCCCATGAGGCCATGATGAGAGAGTTGGGGCTGTTCAGCCTGGAGAAGAGAAGGCTCCAGGGACACTTTAGAGTAGCCTTCCAGTACCTGAAGGGGGCTACAGGAGAGCTGGAGAGGGATTTTGTGCAAAGGCATGGAATGAGAGGATGAGGTGTGATGGAAGACGGATTGAGAGTAGACTTTAGGAGGAAATTCTTCCTCATGAGGGTGGTGAGGCACTGGAACAGGCTGCCCAGAGAAGCTGCAGAGGCTCCCAGCCTGACAGTGGTGAAAGCCAGGTTGGATGAGTTTACTCCACAGAATCATGGGGTTGGGACAGGCCTTTAAGCTCATCCAGTCCAACCATTCTCTAAATCTGCCAAGGCTGATGCTAAACTAGGTCCCTCAGCACCACAGCCCTGCCTCTTCTCAGCCCCTCCAGGGATGGGGATGTTGCTCTTTCTTTCCCCCAAACTCACCATTTGTGTTCTAACCCAACCCTTGCTCCTCAGGCCCCCCTGGAGGTGTTTGTTGTCAAGGGCACGGAAACATAAATACAATAGTGGTGGAGCTGCTGCAGCTACTCCCTTCCTCCTCCGCTGGCTTCCTGCAGATGTTTTGGAAGGACAAATCTGTTCTTCTCCATTAATTCATTGTAGAAATGAGTCTTCTGTCCCCTGTGGCTTCCCCCTCAGACCCCAAACACCCAGGGTGTGAGCAAAGAGAAGCAAGGACTTTTGAGTCTTCAAGGGCAGGTGTGGGGCCTTGCCCCTGGGAGGAACAAGCCCCTGCGCCAGTGCAGCTGCTGGGAAGCAGCTCCACAGAGAGGGAGTGCTGGGAAGCAAGTTGCCCAAGAGCCAGTATATGCCTTTCATGGCCAAGAAGGCCAATGGTCCCCTGGGGAGCATGAAGAGTGTGGTCAGCAGGCCGAGGGAGATTCTCCTCCTCCTCTGCTCTGCCCCAGCGAGGCCACCTCTGGAGTCCTGGGTCCAGTTCTGGGCTCCCAAGTTCAGGAGAGACAGGGAACTACTGGAGGGAAGTCCAGGGAGTCTGGGAAGCTGCTGAGGGACCTGGAGCATCTCTGTGAGAAGGAAAGGCTGAGAGCCCTGGTCTCCTCTCCCTAGTATCAGGTGATAGAATGAGAGGAAATTGCCTGAAATTGTGCCAGGGGAGTTTTAGGTTGAAGATGAGGAAAAATTTCCTTGCTGTAATAGTGGTCAGGGACTGGAGCAGGCTGCCCAGGGAGGTGCTGGAGTCACCATCCCAGGAGGTGTTCAAGAAACATGTGGCCAGGGCACCTGGTGGCATGGTTTGATGGCCATGGTGGAGTTGGGTTGATGGTTGGACCTGATGATCCTAGAGGGCTTTTCCAACCCAAACAATTCCATGACTATGATCTTCAGCTGCCCAGGTCTGCCTTGCATAACCTGTCACTTTCAATGTCTCCCACATCTCCATCCTGCACTAATGCTGCTCCCTTTTCTGGTGGGAGTTGCTCTGTGATGCTCTTATGGCTCTTGGCCAACTGCATGACTGAACTTAGCTCAAGAAAAATCCCTGGGATCCTCTCTAAGAATAACCATCATGTGAGAGCAGGAGTGGTTCCCTGCTTGGGGAGAATTAAACTGGGCTGCTGCTGGGAGGGATGGCAGCAGCTTAAGGGCCAGGCTGGCATCCCTTGGGCTCAAAGGAATAAGCTGCAAGGCCAGAGGAAGCAAAAGGGGCTGGCACCTAACCTTTGGCTTGGTGGAGTTTGTCAGTCTGGGATGACATCATGCTTTTGGAATGTGCTGGGTTTAGAGTTCAAGAGTCTGATAAATGCCCTTGTGAAGGAGACAGCAATATGTTTGTGTTAACTTCTTGTCTAGCAGAGCTGCTTACTGGGCTTGCAGCTTAAATACCTGGTAATGACCCAAAGGGACCTGGGCAGGCTGGGAAAGTGGAACCATGTGAACCTCCTGAGGTTCAACAAGGCCAAGTCCAACGTCCTGCACGTGGGTGTGAGCTTGTATCAATCCAGGCTGGGGATGAAGGGCTGGAGAGCAGCTCTGTGGAGAAGAGCATGGGGTGCTGGGGGGGCAAAGCTGGATGTGAGCTGGCATCAAACGCTGCCAGCCCAGAGCCTGCTGTGTCCTCTGCTGTGAGGCCAGGCTGAGAGTTGGGTTTGTTCAGCCTGGAGAAGAGAAGGCTCCAGGGACATCATCTGGTGGCCTTGCAGTGCTTCAAGGGGCTGATGAGAAAGTTGGGGACAGACTTCTGATCAGGGTCTGTTGTGACAGGACAAGGGTAGATGGTCTGAACTCTAAGAGGGAGATTCAGAGTGGAGAGAAGGGGAAAAATCCTCACTGGGAAGGTGGTGAGAGCCTGGTCCAGGTTGCCCAGAGAGGTGGGAGATGCCCCATCCCTGGAGCCATTGCAGGTCAGGTTGTTTGGGGCTCTGAGCAACCTGCTCCAGTTGCAGATGTCCCTGCTGACTGCAGGGGGTTGGGCTGGAGGAGCACTGGAAGTCCCTTCCCACTCAACCCATTCCATGCTGCTGGCTCTGATTGCCATTGGACAGATTCCTGGGCACTGCTCTGCCCCTGTGCTTTCTCCTTTACCCCCCTGGCCATGGGAGGCACTGGAGCCAGAGTAGGTGGATGCAAATGTTGCCTCCAGTGGGCCTGCATGTGCCTTGTGCACTGGCAGAGCAGAGATGGATGCTGAGATCATTTCTCCCAAGCAATTCCCTTGCTGAGGGAGGAAGCCTCTGCTCTGCATGAACCCTGGAGCTGGAGGCTGTGAGTGTGCCTGGGTCCCTCAGAAAGGGCCTGTTCCCCATGCTGGGAGTCTTGTGGTGACTCACTGGACATTTTCCTACTTCACATGGCAGTCTGAAGCTAAATTATTGTTCTGTCTTTGTTTGGAAGCTGTTCCATGAGCAAGCAGGAGGGCCTGGCTCTTGCATCACAGACAGGCAATGTTTGCTTCCCAGGCTTCCAGCAAATCCTTTCATCACCTCTTGTAGCCAGAGACATGAGTGCTGCTTGCAGAGGTGCCCAAGTGTGTGCAGCAGAGGTAAAGCCCTGAGCTTCTGCCTTATGTTGGAAGGACTTGGGGGTTTTCCTCCTTATGTGTAGGCACCAGCATCCCTGCTGAGAAGTAACCCCTCCTACCCCAGAATGTGTTCCATCTTCATGGTCTCTGCTGTGGAGTTGCCCCAAGGTGAACAAAATCCATCTATTGAATTCCCAAAGGAAGTGCAAAGAGCCAGGCTTCTCCAAAGCATGTTGTAGTAACACACCAGAGGGTCACTGGTGTAAATCTCCCCCTTTTAGCTTAACCCAGCCCCCCTTGTCCTGTCACAACAGGCCTTGCTCAGAAGTCTGTCCCCAGCTTTCTGGTCAGTCCCTTGCATCACTGAAAGGCCACCAGAAGGTCTCCCTGGAGCCCTCTCTTCTCTGGGATGAAAAACCCCAACACCCTCAGCCTGGCCTCACAGCAGAGGGCTTTCAGCCCTCCCAGCACTGCTGTGACCTCCTCTGGCCCTGCTCCAACACATCCCAGTCTGTGCTGTGCTGAGGACTCCAGAGTAGGCCCCAGTGCTGCAGGTGGGGTCTCAGCAGACCTCAACAGAGGGGCAGAATCCCCTTCCTCCACCTGCTGCCCCCACTGCTGGGGAGCAGCCCCAGACAAGGTTATGAAGAAAGCAGCAGCAGAGCTGAAGCTGGAGCAGTGCAGCCCTGAGGAGGCTCACAATGGCTGTTTGTGTGGGGCAGTTCATGAAGAGCTGGCCCAGGCAGCCACAGCACAGCAGGCCAGGGTCACTGAGATGGCAGTGGCAGAACACAGATCCTCTTGTTCCAAAGACACAAAGGCTCCTACTCCTTGAGCTGCAGGAAATTCTTGGTCAGCAGTCCGGGGCCATACCTAGGGCTGCAGCCTGGACAAGGCCATGCTGCACATTCCTGGTCAACAATGGCAGCCACTGACACCCTGGGCCTGTCCTCTTATGGAAACTAAGGCAGCTCAATTCAGTCTTTTTTTCTTCTTGAACAATAAAAGGTCAAACTTGGAGCCAGCCCAGACTGCAAGCAGCAAACTGCAGTTTTTGTTGGTGTGGATCAAGGCCCTGAAGAATTTCCACCTAAAGCATTCCATGGTTCTGTGATCTGTGCTTCCATGAATGGAGCAAACACCTCCAGCACTGCTGTGAGTGGGGTTAGGGAAGCAGTTTGGAATTCTTCAACCCAAATCAAGGCTGACCACCCAGATCATCCTCCAGCACATCAATGTTCCACCACAAACAACTGATGGACTCACATCATGGGCTTGGTTTGGGTCCACCTGACTGAGGCAGCACTTTGTGACCTGGTGGCCATAAAGCAGCAGGGATGATCTCTCTTCCTCACCCAGGCAGGAATGGGGACACAGAAGCAGCCTCGTTCCTGGGGAGGAATAATAAGGTTGTGGAAACTTCTCAGCAGGGCATTGCCATGTCAAGATTTCACTGACAGGGAAAGCAGAATCTATGTATGTAAAAGAAAAAGGCAGCAACCATGGATCTGGCACCTCCAATACCTGGCTGCTCCAGCCCAATGCACCACAGGCTGTGGGAAGCCTTCCCCAGCCCAGGCAGAGCCCACCAGGGTACCACCAGAACTGGGCTAGAAGCAGTTTTTGTTTTTCAGTCTCTGGTGCCAGAGCCAAACTCCACTAACTCCCAGCCTGGGGATTACAGAGTTAGCTAAAACAGAAGGAAAAGAAGCTTCTGCCCAAGGGGAGGAAGCAAATCCTGAAGCATATTCACATCTTGACTAGTTTAGCAAGACAGATGCTTCCTCCACCACTTCTGTTCAGATGGAAGGAGGTCAGGGATGTGCAGGGAGCATTCAGGAACCTTCATCAGAAGGGGAGAGCCATTTGGGTTGGAACAGCCCCTTGAGACCATTGAGTCCAACCATTCTCTAGCTCCACCAAGACTGCTGCTAATTTATGTGTCCCTCCCACCCTGCATCACATCTCTGCACCTTTGAAACCTATGCAGGGATGGGGATTCAGCCACCTCCCTGGGCATCCTGGGCCAGTCTTTGAGAATCCTTTTCAGTGAAGAAGTTTCTCCTAATGTTAGCTTAAACCTCAGTGGGAAAACTTGAGCCCCTTTCCTCTTGTCCTATCACTAACTCCTTGGGAGAAGAGACCAACCTCTACCTAGCTCCAACCTCCTTGCAGGGAGTTGTAGAGAGCTACAAGGTCTCCCCACAGGTCCCTCAGCTGCTTCTCACCAGCCCTGTTCTGTAGACCCTTCCCCAGCTGCTTTGCCCTTCTCTGGGCCTGCTCCAGCCCCTCAATGACCTTCCTGCAGTGAGGAGCCCAAAACTGACCCCAGAGTTCAAGGTGTGGCCTCACCCCTGCCAAGTGCAGTGGGACAATCCCTGCCCTGCTCCTGCTGGCCACACCATGGCTGATCCAAGCCAGGATGCTGGTGGTCTTCTTGGCCCCTTGGGCCCATGCTGGCTTACCTCCACTTGCTGTCAACAACACCCCAGGTTCTTTTCCACTGGGCAGTTTCCAGCCACTCTGCCCCCAGCCTGGAGCCTTTATGGGGATTTTGGGACCCCATGTACCTTAAGCTCTGCTGTTCTGTAGCTCTGCAAATCAGGCACCAGCACAACAGAAGACAAGAGATGACTTTGAAGATGAAAGGGCAACACTAAGGCAGGACTGAGGCTGCAGAAGGCAGTGGTGTGAAAGATGCATTGGGTAATTCCTCAGCTGGGAGACAGCTGCCCAGGTCCTTGTGGTTGTTAAGCAGCAGAGGCAGTACCAGCAGTAATGGTATAACCCCAATGTGCATGACTCAAGATTTCTATCTCTGGAAGAGCATCAGAGGCCAGTCAAGTCCTCCCTGAGGAAAGTTGAGTAAGTCTTTTGCCCAGAGGGAAGGTGTGGAAAGGAACAGACACTTATCAGTCCCCCAGTGACAGCTGACTCCAGACAAGAAGAGTTTTCCTGTAGCTAGACATTCCTCAGCCCATTGCATGGAATCTTGGAATGATTCCACAGCAAACAGCCTCTGTGCCCTTCACTGGTTAGACCTCCTCATGTCCCAGCAGCAGCCAACCTGTCCCACCTAGTATTTACCCCATCTCCTTTTAATGCTCAGCATCTTTGTGTACCTAGTGAGTACCCTGCTCCCTTGGGTAAATCAACTCCATCCATAAAATCCAGGCCCAGCTCACCTGAAAGTCTTCTCCTGGCATCTTGTTGAGAGCTCCTGCTCTGTACCCAGTCCAGCCAGTATCTCCCTTTCAAAACCAACTCCTCTGGGTAGCTTGGGCCAGGCCTTGACAACTCTCAAGGGGAAGAAATTGTTCCTGATGTCCAACCTAAACCTCCCATAGGGTAACTTGGGGCTGCTTCCTCTTGTCCTGTCATTTGTTCTTTGGGGGAAGAGACCACCCCCCATCTGCCTCCAGCCTCCTTGCAGGGAGTTGGAAAGAGCCAGGAGGTTTCACCTCAGCCTCCTGTGCTCCAGGCTGAACAGCCCTGGTTCCTCAGCTGCTCCTCACCGGCCCTGTTCTCCAGACCCTTCCCCAGCTTCATTGCCCTTCTCTGAACCTGCTCCAGCCTCTCAATGTCCTTCTTGCAGTGAGAGGCCCAAAACTGACCCCAGGATTCAAGATGTGGCCTCACCAGTGTCCAGTCCAGGGGGCCAAAGAGGTTGGAGTAGTCTCTTCCCAAGAGCAGCATATAAAGGAGGAGCACCAAGCAAAACTCCATCTCCTCACTTTGGTTGCTCTGGTTGTAGCAGTCACCCTGACACCCAGGTTTATGAGGAGCATGGGAATGATCTCCTCAGCTCCACTTGCTCCTTTAAATTTAGCTCCTAAGGCCATGGAGAACAGAATCCCTGCCTGGGAGAGGCAGGGCAGCTTGGTCATAGTTCCCATTTCTGCTCTCCTAGGTCAGTTCACTGTTCTTAGCCCAGGCTCTCAGGAGCACTTGATCACTGAGGCATGAGGACAGAGGAGGGCAGGCAGCAGAGATGCAAAGTCATCCTCCTTCCTCCACACAACACCTCTCTGCCTCCCTTTCTAAAGGAGAAGGCACAGCAATGAGCCAAGCTGCTGACACTGCTTTCAGACCATGGCTGGGCACATGTCTGTGACCTCATTTAATTTCTGACCATTTCTGGGGCACAGTCTGAACTGTTGGGATGCATTTTTAATGTCTTGTGTAGTTAAACACAGAGGGATCTCAGCTGTCTTTGTGTGGATGGTCCAGGTTGCAGGAAGCCACTCACATTGAGAAGCTTCGTTGAAGTAGTGAGGTGCAGCTCAGGGGATCTTCACTGAAGTTTGTCCATCAGCACTTAGAGGCTCAGGTTCAACTCACTTGCTAGAAAAGTCAGAGAGTCATGGAACTGTTTTGGTTGGAAGAGACCTTTAAGCTCATGGAGTCCAAACATGAACCCAGCACTGCCAGGTCACCACCAAAAAGTGGCTCTCAGCACCACATCTCTATGGCTGTGAAACCCCCTCCAGGGATGGGGACTCCACCACTGCCCTGCACAGCCTGAGGCAGGCCTGGACAATCCTCAAGGGGAAAAAATTGTTCCTTGTGTCCAACTTAAACCTGCCCTGAGGCAACTCAAAGCTGCTTCTTCTCCTGTCCCTTGCTCCTTGCTGGAAGAGACCAACACCCACCTAGCTCCAATGTCCTTTCAAGGGAGTTGGAGAGAGCCAGGTCTCCCCTCAACCTGCTGTTCTCCAGGCTGATGAACCCCAGCTCCCTCAGCTGCTCCTCACCAGCCCTGTTCTTCAGACCCTTCCCCAGCTTCA
Source organism: Melanerpes formicivorus (assembly GCF_026170545.1). NCBI lineage: Eukaryota > Metazoa > Chordata > Aves > Piciformes > Picidae > Melanerpes > Melanerpes formicivorus. The sequence continues at coordinate 11,527,442 of NW_027142365.1, forward strand.
TTGCCCTTCTCTGGACCTGCTCCAGCCCCTTGGTGTGCTTCTTGCAGGGAGTGACCCCAGGATTCAAGCCAAGTTGTTTCAAGTGGAGCCCAGTGGGCAGCTCTCCTGCAGCTCCTGTGGGCTAAAGCAAACAAGGTTTTCAGCTCCAGCCTGCCACAGCCTCACGCTGCCAAGCTCCCTGCCACACCAAGGGCTCTCTTATGTCAGGCACCATAGAAAGGATCTCATTACTCATTCCCAAAGCATGTTTGGACTTCCAGCAACATCAGGATTTCAGTGAGAGCCGTGTCATACAAACCCACCTTCTCCTCCAGACAATCCACAAACACAGCCAGGGAGGGGCCAGCTGTGTGTACACACCTCCAGCAAGTGCCTCCTGCCTCCAGGAAGGACCAAAGAAGTGTCAAGTAGAGAGAAAGTAGATTTGGGTACCTGTTGGTTTTATGCCTGGATTGCTGCAACACACAGACCTTGGAGAGCTGATTCCCTTCTCAGCACCTTCTCCAGCAGCCTTCTGGCTAATTTAGAGTCTATAAATGACATTAAATCAGCCCAAGAATGCCCAAGCTCTGAAACACTTCCATCAAGGAAACTTCCCTTAAGACAGCAGTAAGGACCTTCACACCTTGGAGAGCTGACAGCTCATCAAGAGGATCAAGTTTACAAAGATGGCAAGGCAGGAATCCTGGATCAGCCAGAGGAAAGGAATTGTTTGGGTTGAGAAAGCCCTCTGAGATCATTGAGGCCAACCTTCAGGCCAGCACCACCCTGGCCATCACATCATGAAGAGGATGGTGGAATGAATAGGGGCCAGGCTGAACCACAGGACCATCCTTGCTGGATTTTACTCCAGAAAATGAGATATTTTAGAATACAGAATTTGGGCCTCTCACTCTAAGAAGGACATTGAGGGGCTGGAGTGGGTCCAGAGAAGGGCAACAAGGCTGGTGAAGGGTCTGGGGAACAGGGCTGCTGAGGAGCAGTTGAGGGAACTAGGGTTGTTAAGCCTAGAGAAAAGGAGACTGAGGGGAGACCTTCTGGCTCTCTCCAGCTTCCTGGAAGGAGGTTGGAAAGGAGTGGGGGTTGGTCTGTTCTCCCTAGCATCTTAATTTGTGCTTAAATTGTGCTAGGGGAGATTTAGGTTGGACATGAGGAACAATTTCTTCCCTGACAGAGTGGTCAGGCATTGGAACAGGCTGCCCAGGGAGGTGGTGGAGTCTCCATCCCTGGAAGTGTTCAAGAAATGTGTGGTCATGGCACTTTGGGACACAGTTTAATGGCCAGGGTGGTGTCGGGTTGATGGTTGGTCTCAGTGATCTTAGAGATCTCCTACAACCCAAACAATTCTGACTCTTATGTGTGCCAGGTCAAGGGGAGGAAGAGTGACACAGCTGCAAACCATCAGCCCAGCAGAGCACTTCCAACCCTGACTTCAATTCCACTCACTCCCCCCAGAATCCCTGGCAGCGTTTGTCCCTGCAAGGAGCATCTGCCTGTTGTTAACTCCCCTCAAGCACATGGAGATAAGGGAGCAGCCTGAGGGATGAGTCCCTCCCTTTGGGCACCCTCCCTGCCAGGAAGCACTCAGAAGCTGGGGCAGGACGCTGCAAGCTGCCTTAGGAGCTGCAGCATTTCCAAGCTGATCAAAAGTCCCATTAATAAACTTGCCTTAAGTTACAGCAGGGGAGGCACTGCCAGAGGAGCCTTGCTGCGAGCACCAGAATAACTTTCCTCTAAGCCCCAGCAGGGATTAGGGACTGGAGAAGGTGGGGATTAATGGGCTTGGCTGGCCTTCAAAAAAGCCACATGGAAGATGAGTTCATAGATAATAACTCTGAGGGACCTGCAAGTCTCTAGCTCCTCACAGCCCTACGAGCAGTGGAAGGAGAGACCTAAAAGGCTGGCAGGGCATTTCTCAAGCCCTGAAATGCTTATCCAAGGAGAGGAAAGAGGTCTGCTCACCTTCTGCCCAGATCTACCCCTTTTAGCTCTGAAGTGCCCCTATTCCATCACCACTCTGCAAACACACAGTGCCCACAGCACCCTTGGTGCCAGTTCTAAGCCATCTCCCAGCAGAGAGGACTTGCTGTGCTGCACACCAGGAGAGGCAGCCCCAAATAAGGCCAGTTTGGGGGAGAAGAGTCTCCTGCTTGCACTTGGCAGAGGACAGAGGGAAAGACCAAGTGGGGGCAGGGTATGAGAAGTGGGGCTGGTAGCAGAGCACTTTTCCTTCTCTGTTGTATGTTGAGTGCTAAGCCACAGACCAAACAGGCCAGGCAGGCAGCTGTTGCTGTCAGCTGCTTTCCTTTAATAGCACAAGCAGCAGAAAGCAGAGCAGCTTCCACCTCCCCAGCAGCAAAGCCCAGAGAAGAACAGCTTCCTGCTGCCTGGAGGGTCCCTGCCCTCGGGAAGGGTGGCAGGTTCAGTGGAGCAGATCACTCGAGAGGTCTCTTTTTCATTGGGTACTTTGTGCCTCCTTTTTCTTCTTCACAGAGCCATTGAATTGTTTGGCTTTGAAAAGCCCTCAAAGATCACCCAGTCCAACCATCAACCCAACACCACTATGGCCAGCCAACCACATCCCCAAGTGCCATGGCCACATATTTCTTGAACACCTCCAGGGGTGCTGCCTCCACCACCTTCCTAGGCAGCCTGTTCCAATGCCTGACCACTCTTGTAGGAAACAAAATGTTCCTAATTTCCAACCTAAACCTCCCCTGGCACAATTTCAGGCCATTTCCTCTCTCTGTCATGGGCCTGGAAGACTAAATGGGAGAAGTTTCACTACAAAAGTTCACCTCAGCCACTTAGTCCTCATGTCAGCTCCTCCAAGTTCATCCTACTCTACATTTACCTTAAACATGTGGCTCACAGAATATTGGGACTTGTACTTACATGAGAATTACAGCTTGCATTTCAAAGATTATTTGTCTCTCTATTCATAGAATCATAGACTTGTTTGGGTTGGAAAAGCCCTCCAAGGTCATCAAGTCCAACCAGCAGCCATTGCTTGCGAAGAGGATTGTAGAGTCTGAGCACTGCAAAGCAGGAGATGGGAAGGTGCTCAAGTCATGCTGTGACAAATGATGTTGGAGAGACCCAGGCCAGCTTAGTTATGGGCTGTGCAGGAGGTGGTGGAGTCACCATCCCCTGGAGGTGTTCAAGCAACCTGTGGACATGTCACTTAACACTTGGGGATGTGGTTCAATGGCCATGGTAGTGTTGGGTTGATGGTTGGACCTGATGATCCCAGAGGGCTTTTCCAACCCAAACAGCTCTGTGGTTCTTCTACAGAGATGCACAACCTGATGCCCACAAGAAAGGCTGGATGCCATTGCTACAAACAAACTGATTCTAGAAAAAGGCTTCAAGGTCAACACCTTGACCAGGGTTACTCCAAAAGCAAGATCAAATTTGAGCAAGGAGCATAAAACATCCCAGGGTATGGAGAGCAGCAGCTGCAGGAGATACAACCGGGCTAGGCAGCTTCTTTGGCCAGGGGGTGAGCAGTCCCTGCTTCCAGGAACTCACTTTGCATAGGAGCTTTGCTCCTTCACCTGGGCAGCACAGGTCTGGTTCTGTCAGTGACTAGATGAGAGCAGCTGCTCACTCTGAATTCAAATAAGCCACTCTCTGGGCAACATAATTAGAAAGCCTGAGAACCTGTCCATCAGGACACAGAACTGGTACTTGCCGGATGAGAAGGCTGTCTGGCAAACTTCCTCAGCCACAGCTCATCACCAGGCTGATGTTTCAGAGCTGGGTGAGTGGAACAGCAATCCTGATAATGCTTTGTGAAGCAGACTTGCTAAGAGCAAACTGGCTTTAAAGCTTCCCAGCAACACTGTAAAGATTTCCACTGCTGGAAGGGCAGAAAACTTTGGAAGAACTTTGGTGGGTGAAAGGCTGGACGTGAGCTGGCACGGAGCGGTGCCAGCCCAGAGCCAGCTGTGTCCTGGGCTGATCCCTAGCAGCATGGGCAGCAGGTGGAGGGAGGGGATTCTGCCCCTCTGCTCTGACCTGCCATGCTGAAGCCTGCTCTGGAGTCCTCAGCACAGCAGACAGAGACCTGTTGGAGTGGGGCCAGAGGAGGCCATAGCAATGCCAGGAGGCCAGGCTGGGAGAGTTGGGGTTGTTCAGCCTGGAGAAGAGAAGGCTCCAGGGAGACATTCTGGTGGCCTTATAGGGCTTCAAGAGAGCTGGGGACAGACTTTTGAGCAGGGCCTGTTGTGACAGGACAAGGGGAGATGGTTTGAACTAAAAGAGGGAGATTCAGCCTGGAGAGAAATAAGAAATGTTGGATACTGAGGGTGGTGAGAGCCTGGCCTAGTGTGGCTAGAGAGATGGGAGATGCCCCATGCCTGGAACCATTCCAGGTTGGACTGTTTGGGGCAACCTGCTCTAGTTGGGGATGTCCCTGCTGACTGCAGGGGATTGGACTGGATGACCTTGAAAGGTCCCTTCCCACCCAAACCAGTCTGTGAGTAGTGAGAACTGGTTATGAAATGATGAATCACTTGACCTAAGCTCCTGTGTATCTTTTTGTTTGGCTGAATTTGCTGTTGGAACTCTACCCTTCACTTCCAGGTCCTCCTTCTCTGCCAGTTCTCAGTCACTGCTCCACAGGCTCACCAGACCCCTAGAAGAGAGTAAATCTTTGACTAGTGGGGAGAGCCTGCACAGCCTCTATGCATCTGACACTGAGTGGGGTTCACACCAGCCCCAAACTGCTTTGTCCTTCCTACTACAAGAGTCAAGCCCCAGTCCTCTTGTCCCTCACCCTTTAGCTCTTGCTGAGCATTGATCAGATCCCTTTTGGGGCTGCTCTTCTCCAGGCTCAGCACCCCCAGGGCTCTCAGCCTTTCCTCCTCAGCAGCTTCCCAGCCTCCCCTGAACTCTCTGCAGTAGTTCCCTGTCTCTCTTGAACTGGGGAGCTTGAACCCAGTCCTCCAGATGTGGCCTCACTAGGGCAGAGCAGTAGCAGCCCATTGTGCCTGTTGTCCATCAGAAGCGGTGGGGTTGCTCCCTTAGGCAGCTGTCTGAGAGTTCAGGTCAGTCTTTGTCGACTCCTGTTCCTAATAATCACTTCAAAAGGATGAAATGTGAAAGAACAAATGATTGAACCTGAAAGGGTCAATAATCTGTTGTGCCAGCCTGGAAGCTGCCAAAGATGAATCAGTTTAGGCACCTTTTCAGTGCCATGATGGTGGGTTGCATTCTGAGGGAGAAATCAGAAAGTAAAGGGAAAAGGTGGTTCCTCCCCATGGTCTCCAGGCCAGAGCTCCAGACATCACATCTGCCTGGCTGCCTCACTATATCTTTTCATGCGAGCATCACTAAAACTTCACCTTCCAGCACAAATGCCATGCCTGGGTTTGTTGGGATTAGCAAGATTCACTGAGGACACCCCCATGGTTCAGGAGCCCATAAAAGGGGTCAAACCATGGCTAAAGCACAGATCAGAGCTCCTGTGAAGCCCTCATCTTCGTAAGGGAGGCTGGCTGCAGCCCAACCCAGGACTGTGTTTCACTTGAGTCATTTCTCCTCCTGCTCCTCAGGATGTGGAATTTACTCAGAGATCTGGGGCAGAGCAGCAAGTGATGGAAGGCTGGGCTGGGGCTCGCCAGGTACCCAGGTTTTTCACTTCATTCTCAGGAAACATCTCATGGAATGGGTTGCCCAGGGAGGTCCTGGATGCCCCCTCCCTGGAGGTGTTCTAGGCCAGGTTGGATGAGGCCTTGAGCAACCTGGGCTAGTGGAAGGTGTCCCTGCCCATGGCACAGGGGGGTTGGAACTGGATGATATTTAGAGTCCTTTCCAACCCAAACCATTGCATGAATCTATGAAATGTGGCCCTGGTGCAGTGAAACCTGTGGTGGGGGAATCCCTTTGGTTGGTTCTGTGCTGCTGTCGGGGAATTACCCAGGGCTAAAGCAGATGTTTGTCAGAGGAGGCACAGGGTTGGCAGCATCAAACTCAAAGGTCTCTTATTAAAATGTTCTTTTCTCTTCTTTTTTATGTCTCTCTTCCCCACCTCACTTCCCAGGTTGCAGAGGTGCTAAAGCATGGCTGACCTGGATCACAGCCTCAGTCTTGCGGACGCTCTGACAGAGCCGCCCCCCGAGATTGAGGAAGAAGTGAAAAGGGACTTCATTGCCACTCTGGAGGCAGAGAAATTTGATGATGTGGTTGGAGAAACGGTAGATAAAACAGACTATGTTCCTCTGCTGGATGATGAGGATGAGGATACAAAAGCTGGGAGCCAGGAAGCAAAGAGCAAAGCCCATGCAGACGGTATGCAGGTGGAACGTAAGTGTCTGAAGCACACGGCCAAAAACTGCTCCCCTGAGCATCAGAGAACACTTCTGCTGCTGGGATATTGCTGGGCCTGATCAGACAGGCTGCCTTGGGTCTGAAGGATGGATTGAAAAGCAAAGATTGAGCAAAACCTCTTTCCTGCTTTTCTACTGTTCTGCTCAGCCCTTCAGCCTGGGAAAGAAGCTGGGCTGCAGATGATGTGATTTCTGCTCATGCTTTCTGGGGTGCCCTGGGCTTCTCAGAGCAAGCTCTGGCCAAAGTGTGTGGCTGCTACACTTAGATGTATTTCATGCACTCACAGATAAAATAAGCACTTTTTACACTGCTTTCCATCTCAAAATACCAATACTGGGCAAGATCCCACCACTCTGGCATGTCCAAGGTGTAAAGATTGATGCTTTGCTCTTGCTGGTGAGTTCTATAGCTCAGTGTTTTCCTGAGGTCTGCCCTGTGACCTGACCTGAATGTGTAACAGCTAAAGCTTTGCTTCTCCACTGAGCCCAGGTTTTGACTTCTTGCTGCATGTACCTTGCAAGGTGCTGATGAGGCCAAACCTTGAATCCTGGGTTCAGTTTCACTCCAAGAAGGATTTCCATAGATTCATAGAATGGTTTAGGGGTTGGATGGGACTTTAAAGATTCCAAATCCCCTGCCATGGGCCCCTGCCCACTTCCAGTAGCCCAGGTTGCTTAAGGCCTTATCCAAACTGGCCTTGAACATCTTAAGGGAAGGGACATCCATGACCTCCCTGGGCATCCTGTTCATTGAGGGGCTGGAGCATGTGTATCCCTCCCATGTTACCATCAGAACTTGCTATTTCTAACAACTTCAGATTCCTGCAGCAGGCTCATTGAGGCCTTCTGGGTCTGCTCAGGAATCAAACCCCCCTGAACTGCCCTGGGAGAAACCTGCTGGTTCCTGTGTGCAGAGCAGAGATCCTGCAGTGCTAACCTTTGGGCAAAACTCTCCTCTTCATCTGCATCTCTCGGCTCTTCTAACCCCCTTCTGCTCCCCTTTGCCTTCCCTGGTGTCCAGCCACTTGTTTGGCAGCTCAGGCACAGCTCATTTCCCTCCTACATGGCAAGAGAGGGATGGGGTTTCTTGCCCTTGCTTTGGAGATGGGTTTTTCCCTTTTTTGGGAAGGTGGAGAGAGTGAGAAGCATTATCTAAATCTTTGGCAAGATGAAATCAAGACCCTCGCTGCAGGAATTGGAGAACTTGCTTGCCTTGAGTGGGTCAGGGAACGCTTTCAGCTTCCCCACCTTGTTCCAGGAGGTGAAGGGCTGCTGAGCTCTGTTGTTTAGAATAGCTTTTCCCAGAGGCCACTCTCGGGATTTGATCCTCCCCTGTCTGAATTTGTCAGGTTTTCCCTGAAGTGAGAAGTGCCCCACAGAGGAAGATCTGAGGGGGTTGCTGCCAGTGACTGGAGATGAGCCAGCGTGTGCCCTGCTGGCCAAGAAGGCCACAAGCATCCTGGCCTGGCTCAGCAATGGTGTGGCCAGCAGGACCAGGACAGGGATTGTCCCCCTGGACTGGGAACTGGTGAGGCCACACCTCCAATCCTGGGTTCATTTTTGAGCCCCTCACTGCAGGAAGGACATTGAGGGGCTGGAGCAGGTCCAGAGAAGGGCAACAAAGGTGGTGAAGGGTCTGGAGAACAGAGCAGGTGAGGAGCAGCTGAGGGACCTGGGGTCATTGAGCTTGGAGAAAAGGAGGCTGAGAGGAGATCTTCTGACTCTCTGCAAATCCCTGCAAGGAGGTTGGAGCCAGGTGGGAGTTAGTCTCTTCTTCCAAGGAACAAGTGACAGGCAAGAGGGAAGGGCAGAGGATGTGTTCTGACAGTGCAGGCTCTGCCTTTCCCCAGTCAGAAGAGGTTTCATCAGCCCTCCTGTCAGGCTTTAGCTATTCTGTCTCAGAACAGGATAATCATTTGAGTTGAGAAAGACCTTTCAGATCATCAGGTCCAACCATTCTCTAACTCTGCCAAGTCTGGTGCTAAACCGTGGCCCTCAGCACCACCTCTGTGGCTTTGAAACATCTCCAGGGATGGAGATTCTGCTCAAGGCTATTCTTTCACTGCTTTTCTTAGCTCCAGCCAGACTGGACAAGTTTGACAACCAGATGAGTCCCCAGCATGGACCTGGGTAAACCACGTGGGTGCAGAGAGATGGAGGAGAGAGAAGTGATGAGCAGTGTGGTCACCTTCAGATCTGCCCTGGAATAAAGCTGTCACAGATTCATAGAATCACAGAATGGGCTAGGTTGTAAGGGACCTTAAAGATCATCCAGTTCCAACCCCCCTGCCATGGGCAGGGACACCTCCCACTAGCCCACATTGCTCAAAGCCTCATCCAGCCTGGCCTTGAACACCTCCAGGGAGGGGGCTTCCACAACCTCCCTGGGCAACCTGTTCCAATGTCTCACCACCCTCATGGGGAAGATTTTCTTCCTAATCTCTAGTCTCAGTCTCCCCTCTGCCAGCTCAAAGCCATTGCACCTCACTGCAAGCCCTTGTGAAAAGTCCCTCTCCAGCATTCTTGTAGCCCCCTTTCAGTTACTGGAAGGCCACCAGAATGCCTCCCTGGAGCCTTCTCTTCTCCAGGCTGAAAAACCCCAACTCTCCCAGCCTAGAGGTAACAGTGAACTTCTAAACTCTCTTTGGAGAGGCCCAGCTTAAGGAGAAGGATTTACTCTTTCTAGCACCTGGCTGGACATCATCATTTGGCAAATTCTGGAGTAATCCTCTTATGACATGGAGGGCTTTACATAAAGCCCAAGAATGGCTCTGGGCTGTGCTCCCCTCGGCACTTCTGAGGCTCCAGGGAGCTTAGAGGACGTTGTGGAACTTCCAGTGAGACCCATGGAGTCCTTAGCAGCAGGCTTTTGTTGGGATGCAGAGGTGAGGTCGGGGATGCAGAGGTGAGGTCAGGGATCTGGGGTGAAGTCAGGGATCATGGTGAGAAGTCAGGGATCCTCATCCTGGAATTCAGAGGAAAAGATGTTTGGGTGGGAGGAAGCTCCAGCTGCAAGGACAACACTGTGTTATTGACTAGCCTGCAGCAGTGCTCCTGGGAGAGGTTTCAGCTCAGGTGAGGACCACTGTTACCTCTGGAGCCTTTGGTTGCATCACTCTTGAGGAGCTGTGTGCAAAGCCAGGTGTGACAGAGCCACTCGTGGCCGTGCATGCAGCAGAAGCACAATTTGCCTCCTGGCACTGACTGCTCACAGCCTTGGTGATGGGTCTGAATTTGGGCTGCAGCTTTTGAACAGGGAGACAGGCCCTGAGCGCACTGGAGGTGGTGAAGTTCTTTGTCACTTGCTGTGGGCAGTGGCTTTGGGCTTTCTCTCAAGCCCAGAGTCACCACGAGATGGCTCTGTGGGCGCTGCTGGACAGCCCCCGCTGCACAGCCCAGCTCAGCAGAGCATGGAGTCACAGAATGCTTTGAGTTGGAAGGGACCTTAAAGATCATCCAGTTCCAACTCCTGTGCCATGGGCAGGAACAGCTCCCACTAGACCAGGCTGCTCGAGGCCTTCTTCCGGGGGTGGGAACAAACAGCTCCAGAGTCTAGAACCTGAAGCCAAACCCTGGCATGTCCCTTCCCTGTCACCTCCCTCCCTGCACTACAGAAGGCAGCAGTTTTGCTCTTGCAGTAGGGAGTTTAGAGCCTTTGTCACTCACACAGCTGGAGGTGGAGAATGCTCCAGAGCTTCAGAGGGATTAAAACTCCAGCAAATGATGCTAAATAGAATCAGGGAAGTGTTTAGGCTGAAAGAAACCTTGAAGATCGTCAAGTCCAAGTGTTAACCCAGCACTGCCCGGTCACCACCAAACCATGGCACTCAGTACCACATCTCCATGGCTTTGAAACCCCTGCAGGCATAGGGACTCCACCACCTCCTTGGGCAGCCTGCTCCCATGCCTGACCACTCTTGCTTCCAAGCTTTCTGACAAAGTTGTGTCCAAACAACCCTGCTCCCTCAGCTGTGTGACAGGCTGGTAGAAGGTGCCTCTTCATAACCCCTCCACCCCTTCCCAGCCTGCCCAGGGCTCTTTCTCCTTCACACCCTCAGCTAGCCCCTGGCTACAGGGAGCAGCTGCAGCTCTTGAGGGTGGGAAGGTGCTGGGTGGTGGCCATGCCAAGTCACTGCTGGAGATTAGGGGTTTTATATTGGCCCTGCCCAGTGGCCGCAGATTATCGGTTTAGCAAATGCTGCCTTAAATTTGTTTATATAAAAACAATCCTTTGATCCAGCAGCCAGATGCAAATTCCATCTTGTGATTCCGTGGGGATTATGTAGTTACAACATCTTGACATGTTTTTGTTTTGATGCAATTTAGAAGATGAGGGGAGGAGACCTGGCCCTGGAAAGGTTGCTGTGTGCTTTCCGGCTGCGCTCTTGACTAAAATCACAGAACCACAGAATGGTAGAGGTAGGAAGGGAGCTCTGGAGATCATCCAGTCCAAGCCCCTGCCAAGGTAGAGTTACCTAGAGAAGGTCATAGTATCATAGTATCAGTCAGGGTTGGAAGGCACCACAAGGATCATCTAGTTCCAACCCCCCTGCCATGGGCAGGGACACCCCACACTAGATCAGGCTGGACAGAGCCTCATCCAGCCTGGTCTGAAACACCTCCAGGGACAGGGCCTCAACCACCTCCCTGGACAACCCATTCCAGGGCTTCACCACTCTAATGGTGAAGAATTTCCTCCTCACCTCCAGCCTGAATCTCCCCACCTCCAGCTTCATTCCATTCCCCCTAGTCCTATCACTACCTGAGATCCTGAGAAGTCCCTCCCCAGCCTTCCTGTAGGCCCCCTTCAGATACTGGAAGGCCACAATGAGGTCACCTGGGAGCCTTCTCTTCTCCAGACTGAACAGCCCCAGCTCCTTCAGTCTGTCCTCATAGGAGAGGTGCTCCAGCCCTCTGATCATCCTTGTGGCCCTTCTCTGGACACGTTCCAGCACGTCCACATCCCTCTTGTAATAGGAGCTCCAGAACTGGATGCAGTACTCCAGGTGGGGTCTCACCAGAGCTGAGTAGAGGGGGAGGATCACCTCCCTCGAGGTCACACAGGAACACATCCAGGTGGGTCTGGAATGTCTCCAGAGAAGGAGATTCCACCACTTCTCTGTGCAGCCTGCTCCAGGGCTCCAGCACCCTTAAATTCAGGAAGTTCCTCCTCATGTTTAAATGAAGCTTCTTGTGTTCCAGTTTGTGCCTGTTGCCCCTTGTCCTGTCTCTGGACACCACTGACAAATCCTGGTCCCCTCCTCCTGCCACCCATCCTTTCAGTGTTGATGAGCATTGATAAGACCCCCCTCAGGCTGCTCTTCTCCAGGCTCAAAAGCCCCAACTCTCTCAGCCTTTCCCCGTCACAGAGATGTTCCACTCCCCTCAGCATCTTTGTAGCTCTCTGCTGTGTTAGTCCAATGGAGCTGACCTTCAGAGACATCCAAACAAAACCCACTTGTGCTGGATGGAGTTCTTTGATTTGACCCCATTTTCCTGGACACTTACCTTCTAAAGAAGATAAGCTGTGAGGGGAACCATTCCACCTTCCCAAGCAGGGCAGAAGGTAAAACACAGCATTTCTGATTCTTCTGCTCATTTGGGAATCACCAACTGGGTTGGGCTGGAAGGGACCTTTCACAGCCATCCAGTCCAACCCTCTGCAGTCAGCAGGGATATCTGCAGCTAGAACAGATTGCTCAGAGCCCCAAACAATCTGACCTGCAATGGTTCCAGGGATGAGGCATCTCCCACCTCTCTGGGCAGCCTGGGCCAGGCTCTCATCACTGCAGGTGGGGTATCAGCAGAGGGGCAGATTCCCCTTCCTGGACCTGTTACTCCATCAGATCCCCAGCAGACCTCTGAAACAGGGTTGGTGACCCTGCTTTCTCCTTGCCTGACCTCATCAGTGACTCCAGTGCCTGGCAGCATTTCCCCCAGTCACAGTTCTGTCCCAGTCCATCCCAGAGCTGGGGAGGGCTGACAGCAGGAGGAGCTGCTGGGTCTCACTGCTAGAAACAGGGCCAGGCATCCCTGGAGTATTTTCAGCTCCTTGTAGAAGATGTAGGTGTGGGGTTTGTGTTTTTCCCTAAGCTGTCTGGCAAGTCCATGTTGAATTTGTGTCAAACTCCTCTGAGGGAACCGGGAAGAGTTTTCCTCTTGCTCCGAAGTGAGCAGATAAAGAAGCTTCAGGGTGTTAACACCTTGAGTCTCCTTCATGGGACTAGATCTGTGATTGAAAAGCTCTTCTTGGGTTCTGTGTTGCACTGATTCAATGTGGGTGCCTCAATTCAATGCACAAATAATTCTGGGTGAAAAAAGCCCCAAACCTTTATCTGTGTTTGGCAAGGTGACGCCAGTGTCCTTATGGTGAGGTGACACTGGTGTCCTTACAGTGGTGTCCTTCACTCTTGGATTAGGTTAGAATCATCAAAATCTGATTGGAAAAGACCTTCAAGGTTATCAGCTTCATCCAGCACTGACATTTCCTTTGATTTCTTGCAGATACTTCAGCTTCTGGGCCAACAGTTGTGGAAAATGGTGACCATGGCATAGAAGATCACCGCACAGGTACGTCCGCCACGGCTGAAGGAAACGTGTCACCTTCTTTCTTTGGTGTTGGAGCAGTAAAGCTTCATTGTGACCAAATGCATCATCTTTTTGAGTCTTAACTCCTTCATCATGACCAAATGCATCACCTTTTTGAGCCTTATCCCTTCACAGGGGGTTGCTTTGTTCTGCTGTTTGTGGGTTTTTGATGTCTTCAAAGACTGTGAAACAAGTAGCCCTTCATTCTCTCCTGGGTGTTGCAATTGCTTGCTTGCCTAAAGTCTTGTTCTGAAGGCCTTGTGTACTGATCCATGGGCAGTGGTGGGAAGGCAATATCTAGGGCACTGATAGCTAAATGGCTTCCTAGTGGCTCCAGAATACTCATAGCTGAACTCTGCCCTGTGAGTACAACTTCTCCTGTCCCCTGAGAGGTGGACAGTGACATTTCTGTTCCGAGCACACCATCCTTTGTTGCAGGTTTTTAATTCACTACTCTTAGCTGCTGCTGAAATTGTACTACTTGGTTTCTTCTCTAGCTTCTCCTTCCACCCCAAACTACCCTTCTTCAGTAAATACCTCCTCATGTTTGCTTTGGCCGTGGCAAAGCTCAGACTGAGGTCTTCTGAGCTTGTTTTCAAACAGCTTTGGCTGCAGAACACTTGTTGGGACTTCAGAGGATGGATCTTTCCAGTTGTGAGGGATCTGGGGAATGCTTCATCATTCCAACCAGCCTGAGATAGGTTGAAGTGAACCTTCTTTGAGCAGTACTGTTTAATGCCAATTAGAGAAGAAATTTGTGACACTGAGGGTGGGGAGAGCCTGGCCCAGGTTGGCCAGAGAGGTGGGAGATGACCCATGCCTGGAACCATTCCAGGGGAGGTTGGCTGGGGCTCTGATCAACCTGCTCCAGTTGCAGGTGTCCCAGCTGACTGTGGGGAGGTTGGACTGACTTTGAAGGTCCCTTCCCATCCAGACCATTCCATGTTCCATGACAGGAACATACAGATAGATCTTTGCACAGAATTTGCCATTGTCAGTCTGGTCAAAAGGGCTCTAATGTGGCTGTTACAATTTAGTGTGAAGCTGAAATTAAGACTCTTCTGAACCTTCCCAAGAATACTTCCTCTCTTTTCTTTTATAACCCATTTACCTAAAAGGAGATAGAAACAAAAGCAGATTGCTGGGGACTCCAGTTATGACTAATTAACTGCACTGGGCTCTTTTAATTGAACTTCTGAACTGTGTTTAAAACATTTCTGGTTATTTACCTCATCCTGGCTTTATGAAGCTTTAGCTCCTCACACACTCTATGCTAGAAGCTTTGATCAAAGATGCTTTTATGTGTCTGAAGCTTTTGAATTCATGAATACACTCAATCTTTGTGGGGCAGAGTTAGGTTGGCTTGCTTTCTTCTGACAGGCTGTCTGAGAGTGACATCAAAGTGGCAGAAGCAGCATGTCAAAGGGTGAAGCATCACAGGCATCAAGTTAATTAGGTGTTCCAGGCTAACAGAGGATTTATGTGGCACAACTGCTTCCTGGGCCCTTTCCTTCTACCCCTCTTTCTGGGGGAGACTAGAAATTCCCATGGGAGAGTGAGGAGGGAGGGACAGATGCTGCTCTAGGATCAGGTGATGGAGGGGGTTTCAGCATTGATGCTCTGCAGAAGCACAGCTGAGTTGTTCCAGCCCAGGTGATGGACTCCAGTAGTGCCTGGTACATCTCCCAGGTGGTGTTGCCTAAAGCCCTGTGTCCCTGGCCCTGAGCCACCTGCAGTTTTGGGCTTTCAGCTGCAGCTGGTCCTTAATCTGCCTCTTTATCAAGCTGAGATGGATTCTTCTGGATGTGCAATGCCAGCCCAGTGCAGAGGTGAGGAGCAGAGCAGCTGAGAGGGGATTAAGGAAGGGGATACTGGAGGAAAGCAGCTTTTTGCTACAAAAAGCAGTGTTAAGAGCTACAGGGGAGCTTTCAAAGGCAGAGCTGTATTTGAGGTGGGTTCTGAAATGGACTTCAGGAGGGGAAGCAGAGGGAAAAGAGGTGGTGAAACGCTTTGAAAGTACCAGGGTCTGCTTCTTGCTGTGGGCTGGATCACAGGAAGCTTCACTATGTGGTTTTTCAGCTCTCAAATCAAACAGGGTGGCTGCCAATGTTTTCTTGCCTGTCATGTTATCTGCAGACATCTGGGCTGTGTGTGTGCAGGGCTTAGAATGAGGCAGCTCTGAAACCTTAGTGCTACTTTGGCAGCCGTGTGCCGCCTCCTCAGAGGATGCCCTGCTGCCAAGTGGTTGGACTCAGTGATCTTGCAGGTCTTTTCCAGCTTCAGTTCTGTGATTCTGTGAAATGCTCTAAATGTAGGAGATGGAATGAACCCAGAAGTAATGTAATGTGGGGGCAAAAGTGTGTTACAGAGTCATGGAATAGAATGATGGATTCCTTTGGGTTGGAGGAGACCTTTAAGCTCATGGAGTCCAGCTGCCAGGTCACCACTAAACCATGGACCTCAGCGCCACGTCTCCACAGCTTTGAAACCCCTCCAGGGGTGGGGACTGCCCTGTGCAGCCTGGGCCAGGCCTGGACAACCCTATCAGTGAAGAAGTTTCTTCTAATGTCCAAACTAAACCTCCCCTGGGGCAGCTTGAGGCCTTTTCCCCCTGTCCTGTCACTTGCCTCTTAGAAGAGACCAGGCCCTACCTGGCTTCAACCTCCTTTCAGGGGGTTTCAGAGAGCCAGGTCTCCCCTCAACCTCCTTTTTTCCAGGCTCAACACCCCCAGGTCCCTAAGCTGCTCCTCACCAGCCCTAGTCTCTAGACCCTTCACTAGCAGCTTTGTTGCCTTTCTCTGGACCTGCTCCAGCCCCTCAGTGTCCTTCTTGGACACCACAGCCTGACCCACAGGATGCTGTCCCCCCACGGTCCCCCTGATTAGCTGTTGGACTATTTTAATTAAGAGCACTGAAGCATCCAGACCATCCAGGCAAGGGGTGTGGAGCTCAGCATTTGATGCTGGGAAAGAAGAATGCCACCAGCTGACTTTCTGTTGGCTGCTGACTCACAGGTCCAAAACGGTGGCCGTGAGGCTGAGATGCCTGCCTGGGAGCGACTGGCAGGGTCCATCCCTGGCTGTGCTGAGCCCTGTTTAGTGGTTTGGGGCTGTTGGCTGCTTTTTGAGCTCTGCTGTGAGCACTCGGCACCCAGCCTGCCGCTCTGCTCCAGCTGCTCTTCCTTATAAGGAGAAATAGGCAAGCGTGGGTGCACGCTGGGGGAAGCCCTGCACAGATGCTGCAGCTCAAGTGGATCAGGCAGGCTGGGGGCAAATGAACAGCTCAGAACCACAGCTGGGGAGGGAAATGCTGAGCTGCACTGTCCCACAGCTGGGGAGTGCCTGGAAAGCTCCAACAGCAAGGTGAAAGCTGGCATGGTTTGAGACTGAAAAATGGAGTTTTACAGTAGAGAGAGGGAAGACCTTCTGGTAGCCTCTGTGCTTCAAGGGGCTGAGCAGAAAGCTGGGGACAGACTTTTGAGTAGGGCCTGTTGTGACAGGACAAGGGGTGATGGCTTGAACTAAAAGAGGGAGATTCAGACTGGAGAGAAGGAAGAAAGAAATGTTTGACACTGAGGATTGTAAGAGCCTGGCCCAAGCTGCTCAGGGAGGAGGGAGATGCTCCATCCCTGGACCCACTGCAGGTCAGGTTGGTTGGGGCTCCGAGCAACCTGCTGCAGTTGCAGATGTCCCTGCTGACTGCAGGGAGCTTGGACTAGATGACTTGAACGGTCCCTTCCCACCCAAGTCATTCCATGATTCTATGACAACAAAAAGCTGGGTGTAATTTTCAAACAGTGCAAGGTTTGCAACTCCTGATTGCAGGATATTTGCCTGGAGTTTGAAGGAATTCTGTGTTCTAAAATATAACCTGTCTCTGAAATGAAATCCAGCAAAAGGATGGTCCTGTGGTTTCTTTTGGCCACTTTGTGGCCCACCATCCTTCTCATGGTGTGATGGCCATGGTGATCTTAGGTTGGGCTCAATCTTGGAGGGCTTTTCCAACCCAAACAATTCTGATTCTGTGATTTTATGATTCTGTGATCGTGCTGGAAGAGGAGAAGTGACCTAGGGAGGTACCACTATGCTTTCCCTAGCTGGAATTCCCCTCCAGCCAGCCTGTTTGCATTCTGAGTTTGGGTCACAGAGATACCCTGCTCACTGCTTGCAGTGCAAATTGTGCTCTCGAAGCAGCGCCCTGAGCTTCCTGTCGCTAATCTTGATCCACCAGAGCTGGGGTTCATTCCTGGCCCCATGGCGTGCCCTGCCATGACTGCTGATGGATTTTCAGCCCCTCCTAAAAGCCAAATTCCGCCTGGCTCTAATCTGGCTTCTGGCAAATCTCCTGGCTGCACTGGATGAGATGTTGCTTGTTGTGCTACCTGACTGTTGATGTTTACTAATGACTTGCGCTTCTCTGCCCCTTTCCCCATCCCCTTTCCCTCTCCTTCTTCTTTCCCTCTCTTCTATTTTCTCCTCCTAGAAGCCTAGACTGTCTCCTAACACTGGGGCTGCCACTGACACAAGACCAGTGTACTTTTCTACCTGCCATTACACTTCTAAAATCTTCAGCATTTTACAGAGCTCTTGCTTTCCATCCTTGGACTTTCGGTGTGGAAGACACCAAAGGGTAGCTGTGCTGGCGGCCGAGCAGCCTTCCTCCTCCTTCTCCCTCTCTGCTCTGCAGTGCTTGTTGAAACCTTCCTTCCTTTGTGTAAGCACAAACCTGGGTTTGACCTGCACCGTTTCAGCACTCCCCACTGGTTTGTTTGAAATCACAACCAAGGGCTCCATTTTCCACCTTGAAATTCGGGTTCCTCTCATGGGTGCTCCAACAGCAGAAGCGTTGGGGTGAAATGTTGAGTTGTGCTTTCAGAGCGGATGGGTCCACCATGACTGCAGCTCCCTTCCTTGCCCTGCCCTCCTCCCCATCCTCACCATAGCTCTTTAGGGTGATGCTGAGTTGTTCCTGCTTACCCCTGGCTGCTTTGAATCCTTCTCATGCCAGGTTTTTCTCCCAAATGACCTTGTCTTCTTCGAAAGAGGCCTTTTTCCCATTCCAGCACTTCTCAGACAGAGAAGCAGGTCAGGAGGGAGCATGGTTACTGAGGTAGGAGCATGTTGTCTCTGGTTTGTGAGGGATGAGCTGTGGGCTTCAAGCATTTGCTGAGAGTATAAAGGAAAATGAGACCAGCCCCAAAATCCTGCCTCAGGAAGCTGCTTTGCTCCCCTGCTGCTTCCTTCAAGCCTTGGAAGCAAGAACAAAAAATGCCCTTGCTTTAACTTCATAACATTGGAGATGTTCAAGGCCAGGTTGAGTGAGACCTTGAGCAACCTGGTCTAGTGGAAGGTGTCCCTGTCCATGGCTGGGGCTTGGAACTAGGTGATATTTAAGGTCTCTTCCAACCCAAACCAGTCTATGAATCTAGCTTGGTTTTGGCCATGACTCTTACCTGCCATGAAAACAGAGAGAAATAAAAGACCTACATTGTAAGGTCCACCCTGAAATAATTCTGGCAGTTTCCAGCAGCACCCAAAATGGCCTGGTTTAACTTTAAACAGAGCTACAGGAGGTTCAGCAAGTCTGTTGCAACTCCTCTCTCCAGACCCACAGGTAGGAGTCAGGAGGACCTGTTTCTCCCCTCCTAGAGAGCTGGCAGAGAGCTGGGAAGCTTTGCAAACATAAAGGTCAGTACCATTCAGCAGATTTCATAGCAGGCAAGCTGAGCCCAGGGGCTGTAGGGGAGTGGATGTGTCCTTTGAAAGGAATTGTGTGGCAGAGCCAGTGGAGCTTTGCCTCCAACACCTGGTCCAACAAGTACAGGATTTATTTGACCCCAAATCCAGGCTAAGATTAGGACCTGATTCTCCAAACTGCCCAAGCCCAGCATACTCTTACCTGCCTAAAAATGCAATCTTTAGCCTGTGAAGAGAGTAGCTTGCAGCTAAATACTCCTAGTATCCTGCTAGTACCCCTGAGTACATCTCACTGCTCAGCTGCTAATGGTTGGCTGGAAGAATCAATGCCAACAGAAGGTTTTCTCTGCAGATCTCCCTCAGGTAGTGACCCATCCAGTCTGGATAGGTTGATTTTTTCATCCAAGACCTCACATGCTCCCCACCCAGGATGACACTGTCCAGAGCTGCTGCACTGAGCTGTGTATCAGCAGCCTGGGTGGTGATCTGCAGCAGGACCTGAGGCTTTTGTCCTCTCCTTTGGTGGAAGTCCATTGCTCTTCCCACCTTCCAAGCCTTGTTAGTAGCCAAAATCTTTGTAGTGCCAATTTCTGAGCGAGTGACACCGTTGGCTTCTCCTCCAAGGTGGAGAGCTGGCATTTCTGAGAAGACTTTGGTGCCTGCAGGCCCTCTACTGCCAAAGCCAAGCTCTTCCCTTGCACGGTGCCAGGTGCCAACCTGGCAGAGCCACCAGGCAGCTGCTGAAGGTCAGCAAAGGAGCAGATGCTGACCACGTGCACAAGTGTTTCCCCACAGCCTAGATCAGTGCTGGTCACTGGCATGCAGGGTACTCTGGAGGACAGATTCAGACTGGAGATTAGGAAGGAATTCTTGGCAGTGTGGGTGGTGAGACACTGGAACAGGTTGCCCAGGGAGGTTGTGGATGCCTCCTCCCCAGAGGTGTTGAAGACCAAGTTCAGATTGGACCATGAGCAACCTGGGCTAGTGGGAGGTGTCCCTGCCCATGGCAGGGGGGTTGGAACTGGATGATCTTGAAGGTCCCTTCCAACCTAATCCATTCTATGAGTCTATGAAGTACAGCTGGGACAGATTGTCCTCTGGCTGGCTTGAGGGGGAATCATGGCATGTGGTAGTATTTGAGCAACCTGCTCTAGCTGAAGATGTTCCTGCTCATGGCAGGGAGGTTGGACTAGATGATCTTCAAAGGTCCCTTCCAACCTAAAGCATTGTATGGCTCACTGAGCAGCCTGGTCCAGTAGGAGGTGTCCCTGCCTGGGGCAGGTGTTTGGAACTAGATGATCTTTAAGGTTACTTTCAACCCAAACCATTCCATGATTCTATGCAGCCAACAGCCTCCACCTTTACAAGTCTCCCAAGTCTCACCAGTGCCATTTTGGGAGTGGTGGAAGCCCCACTGCCACATGTCTGTGGAAGCACCATTTCTCTCACACATCAGCTTTACTGCTCACTCACACCAAGCAGTGAGAGGAGAGCAGCAGTGTGTGCTGCAAGGAGAAGCCTTTGGTCCTCCTTGTTGTCCTGAAGTGCTTTCCTCCTGGGGAATTTTTGGTGTCTGTTGCCATAAAAGGAGATGGTTGTCTTCTTGGCTTTGTTTTGAAAGATCTCTTTGTGGCTTTTGCTTCATGTGGTTGATTTTGGAGCAAGGCAGCATCACAGCTGCTCTGGAGGAACTTGAACTTGGTTCCACAAGCCATTCTTCCCTCACCTTCTGCCTTAAGTGGGCTTAGCTATTTGTGCCTGAGAGATACAGAGAAGAAAATGGGTTACAGAGGGAAGTTTCCAGCTTGAAGAACAGAAGGGTTTGCAGGAACCTTCTACCCCCCCTCCCCACAGCTGCTTTATCTTACCAAAATGCAATAATGCTTCTAAGTGGTGGCCAGAGGGGAGCTGCTGGCACTTGTAGCAGCTGGGGGGGGTCATCTCTCTCTGCAGTAGAGCTGTGGAGGCATCTGCCTGCTGTGGGACCCCCTATCCCTGTGCAGTGACATTGTATTGGGGATCACTTGTCACTTCCCCAAGCTGACCAAAGCAATGATGGCAGCTGCAGACAGGGACACCCCCAGGCTTCAGTCACTGTCCCAGCTGCTAACATAAATAATTCATCCCATGACACCAACACTTTTTTCCACACCCCCAAGCCCATGTTGTTATCCCTGTTTATTTCAACTGCTGTTGTGTTTCCAGACCTGAATGTGGATGTGGATGGATGGAGTGGGTGAGGTGTTGCTCCTGAGTGTTTGTGGTGGCTCTTTCTTGTAGGGCTCTTAGCAAAAACTCTGCCAAAACCTTGGCTTTTGCTGGGGCAGAAACACAACCTGCCTGTGCTGGGGGACTGAGTGTTGGGGGGCAGGTGGGGATGGTGGAGGGTCACTGCTGAGCCCTGTATCTTCTGTCCACCCAAGAAATGTCCTTCTGTCTTGCTGAGAGCTCAGTGCAGTGAATGGTGTGCAGGGGGAGTGTGTGCTCTGTTTGCAGTCTGTCTGTTCAGAGAGCCAGGTAGCTACCCAGTGTGCTCCTCTGGTGAATTGTCCTGTCACTCAGGCTCTTCTCCAGTCCTTGGAGGTGAGATGAACCCTTCTCAGAACGTGCTAAGAACTCTCTTGTGCTCACAGCCTTCTCTGCTGCCACTTCTGGTTGTCCTTGCTGCTTCCAAAGCTCTGTATGATGTGAAGCTGTGTACCACTGTGGAATAAACCACCCTAATAAACGTCTCAAACTAACCTCTCAATGCTTGTCCTGTGGTGAGAATCTTCTGGGCTTCTGCTGCTTGGACTTCAACAGTTGCAGGGAGCTGCATGTGCTGGGTTAACCCTTCTGGTGGCTTTCTAAAGGAGGTAAATGCCTTCAGCTGGAGCAGTTGGGAACAGGGCCATCAAAAATGGGGTCAGTGCATGAACTTCTTTGCATGAACTTTGTGGACAGGTTGCCCATGAGCCAGCAAGTGCCCTCATGGCCAAGAAGGTCAACAGTCTCCTGGGAGGCATGAAGAAGAGTGTGGTCAGCAGGTCAAGGAGGTTCTCCTCCTGCTCTGCTCTGGTGAGGCCACATCTGGAGTCCTTGGTCCAGTTCTGGGCTCCCCAGTTCAAGAGAGACAGGGAACTTCTGGATAGAGGCCAGGGAGGCTGGGAAGCTGCTGAGGGGCCTGCAGCATCTCTGTGAGGAGGAAAGGCTGAGAGCCCTGGGGCCTGGAGAAGAGCAGCTTGAGAGGGGATCTGATCAGTGCTCAGCAAGAGATAAAAGGGGGGGGGGGGGAGAGGGGGGGCAGGGCAAGTGGATGGGGCCAGACTCTTCATGGTGGTGCCCCATGGACAAGGGACATGGGGCAAGGGGCACAAGCTGGTACCCAGGAGGTTCCATATGAACAGGAGGAGAAGCTTGTTTGGTGTGAGGGTGCTGAAGCCCTGTCCCAGGCTGCCCAGAGAGGTTGTGGAGTCGTCTTCTCTGGAGAGCTTCCAAAGCCACCTGGCCATTGTGATCCTGGGCTGTGAGTGCCCTGCTTTAGCAGGGGGTTGGACTGGATGTTCTCCAGAGGTCCCTTCCAACCCCAGCATGCTGGCATTAAGAAGAAAATTAACCCTGTGGCTGTTGTTGGGGGAGTGGGGTGGGCAGAACTAGAAGGAAAGTTTCTTCTCCCTTTGGCATCAGGAGTGAAGTGGGGCTGGAGGAGATGGATGCTCCCTGCCATGTTGGACCTACAAGGTACTTAAAACCTGCTCTTATTAACCAGCTGCTAAATAATGCTCAGTGCTTGTGGCAGGTGTGGTTTAAGGTGGCTCAGTTGGTGAGGATGGGCAGAAGATTGAGGTGTCTGTGGGGACAATCATCTACACTTCATGTTTCTGAGTATATGATGAAGACAGTGGAGCCTTTAAGTGCCACCACAGCTGAGGTTCAGCCTTTGCTGCTGGTTTATCACCTAACCCTCTTATGCTGCTGAAAGTGTTGTGAGTGTACAAAGCTGAAAAGAAAGAAACAGCAAAACTACAGCAAAAAGCAGCAGCAACAAAACCACCAACAAACTGCAAAACTGAGACCTGCCCAGGCTGGAGCTATGGGTGAGGCCAATGGTGTGAC
Organism: Melanerpes formicivorus; assembly: GCF_026170545.1. Lineage (NCBI taxonomy): Eukaryota > Metazoa > Chordata > Aves > Piciformes > Picidae > Melanerpes > Melanerpes formicivorus. Next base: position 11,550,153 of record NW_027142365.1, read on the forward strand.
GTTCAACCAGGCCAAGGGCTGGGTCCTGCTCTTGGGTCACAACCACCCCATGAAGGCTTCAGGTGGGGGGTAGAGTGGCTGGAAACTACCCTCTGGGAAAGGACCTAGGGGGTTGGTGACAGCAGTTGGAGATGAGCCAGGGTGTGCCCAGGTGGCCAAGAAGGCCACCAGCATCCTGGCTTGGATTAGCCATGGTGTGGCCAGCAGGACCAGGGCAGGGATTGTTCCCCTGGACTGAGCACTAGTGAAGCCACACCTTGAATTCTGGGGTCAGACTTGGGTCTCGCACTCCAAGAAGGACATTTAGGGGCTGAAGAAGGTCCAGAAGAAGCTGGGGAAGGGTGTGGAGAACAGGGCTGGTGAGAAGCAGCTGAGGGACCTGGGGTTGTTGAGCCTTGGGAAAAGGAGGCTGAGGGGGGACCTTCTGTCTCTCTACAGTTCCCTGCAAGGAGGTTGGAGCCAGGTGGGGGTTGGTCTCTTCTCCGAAGGAGCAAGTGCCAGGACAAGAGGAGATGGCCTGGAGTTGCCCCAGGGGAGGCTTTGCTGGGTATTAGAAGAAATTTCTTCCCTGAAAGGGTTTTCAAATTCTGGCCAAGGGTGCCCAAGGTGGTGGTTGATTCTCCATCCCTGGAGAGGTTTCAGAGCCACAGAGATGCGGTGCTGAGGGTCGTGGGTTAGCAGCAGCACGGTGGAGTTAGAGAGTGGTTGGATCCCATCAGCCCTCCTGCAGCTGTAGGATTGCAGCCCCCTGACAAAGCCATTCCTTATGTTTATCATTTTGTAACCAGGGCACTGGAAGGTGCTTTTCCACTTGAAGCTCCTTTTCATCTCACCTGCCTGCTCCCTTTTGAGTCCAAGTTTCTATTTTGAGAGCCCTTTCTACTTCCTGGGCTTGGGGAGGGCTGTCTGGGCTCTCACCACTGCTCTGCCCCCAGCCGCCTTTCTCGGGAGGCTTCGTGCTGCTGGTGCTCCAGTCTAAAAAGAGCAGCAGGCTGAATAATGCAGAAGGCTTGGTGGGTTCCTCAAGACAGGCATGACTAAGAGCTTTTTGTGTCTGTGTCTGTCTGATCTTCTGGGATGACCATTTTCAGGCCCAAGATGGGTGTGGGAAAGGGCAGGTGGACATCTGGATGAAGCGGGGGGCAGGAGTTGGGGGGTGTTGTGCCCCACATCCTTTGTGACTCCTGGTGAGGATGTAGGTTGGAGGCAGACGCACTGCTGGGATGTGCAGCTGCCCCTTGGCTCCTTGAGGGTGAGTGTGGAGGATGAGGGCTCTGAAGGAGATGGGGTCTTTCCACCCAAGAACCTTTGCAGCTTTCTGGGACTAGGAAAGTAGTTGAGCAGCGGTCATCAACCATCTGACCTTGTGAGCTCCACACCAGCAGTTTAGAAAGCAGTGATCAGGGACTGGGACATCTCTGCTGTGAGGCCAGGCTGAGAGCTATTCAGCCTAGAGAAGAGAAGGCTCCAGAGCAGCCTTCCAGGAGCTGGAGTGGGACTTTGTACAAAGGCATGGAGTGACAGGACAAAGAGTGATGGATTCAAACTGGGAAAAGCTGGACTGAGATGAGACCTGAGGAAGAAATTCTTCCCCATGAGGGTGGTGAGGCACTGGAACAGGTTGCCCAGAAAAGCTGTGGAGGCTCCAAGCCTGGCAGTGTTCCAGTCCAGGCTGGATGGGGCCTTGAGCAACCTGGTCTAGTAGAGGGTGTCCCTGCCCATGGCAGGGGAGTTGGAGCCATCCCTGGAGGTGTTCAAGAAACATGTGGAATGGCACTTCGGGACATGGTTTAATGGCCATGGTGGTGCTGAGTTGATGGTTGGACTCAGTGATCTTAGAGGGCTCTTCCAACCCAAACAATTCAGATTCTATGCTACGTCTCATGGCAGGGTGGGCAAGGGTGGGGTTGGCCCCTGATGGGTACTCACTGATACTTAGGGGGAAAGGAGTGTAAATAGATAAACCTTAGGCTGATGAGTGGAGATGCTGATGAGATGCTCAAGATGAGTCTATTTGGCCACAAATCAGCCCCTCTGTCCCATATGTTCAGTGCCATGCTCAAGGAGCTTTTCTTCCCCGGCTGGAGTCTTGTTTGCTGCTGTACCAAATCAGCTTAGGGGTTGTGTAACCAGCTCTGCTCTTTGGAAGGGAGCGGAGCCTGCAGGGGCCACTGGAGCTGCAGTGTGAACTGCTCCCCAGGATGGAGGGCAGACTGCCCCATGCAGCTCCCTGTGGGGCTGAGGACACCAGGATGGCACTTGAGAGGGTTGATGTCCACTTCTGAGATAAGGGAAGGAAGGGTTGTGGAGTCATGGAATGGTTTGGGTGGGAAGGGACCTTCAAAGCTCCTCCAGTCCAAAGCCCCTGCAGTCAGCAGGGACATCTGCAACTACAGCAGGCTGACCTGCAATGGTTCCAGTAATGGGGCGCTTCCACCTCTCTGGGCAACCTGGCCCAGGGTCTCACCACCCTCGGTATCAAAAACCTCTTCCTTCTCTCGAGCCTGAATCTCCTTCTTTTAGTTTCAGACCACCAGAACCTTGTTCTGTCACAACAGACCCTGCTCAAAAGTCTGTCCCTTGTTCCTTGGGAGAAGAGACCAACCCCCACCTGACTCCAGCCTCCTTCCAGAGAGTTGCAAAGAGCCAGAAGCTCTCCCCTCAGCCTCCTCTTCTCCTGGCTCAGCAAGCCCATATCCCTCAGCTGCTCCTCACCAGCCCTGTCCTCCAGACCCTTCACCTGTATTACACTGAGGGTGCTGAGACCCTGGCCCAGCTCCTGTGCTCACCGCTCCAGGCTGCCCTCTCCTTGCCATGGAGGCTGTCATTCCCCCCTCTGCCTTTTTTCCCCCTCTTCTCATTCTGACCCTGGGGGCCGTTTGCAATCTCCAGGGCTTTATCCTGCTTACAGAAGCCCCAAGCAGGACCCATGGGCTGCAGGGGGGCTCTGGGAGGTGGTGTGACAGGGGCTGAATGCGACCCCAGGGTTAGAAACCTTCCCTAATCCTGGAGCTTGCTGGGAGGCCTTAGCTCTTTAATCCCCTTCCATTTGGGTCCCATCACTGCAAATAGGGTCAGGCTGATTATTTTGTGCATTTGAGCTCTGCTAGCTGCGCCCCAGCTGTCGGCAGCACCGCTCTGCTGGGGCTGCCTGGCACCGGGGCTCATCTTGGATTAATCTGAACCTTCCCTGCAAGAGAGAAAATCTTCTCGTTACGAAACGGAGCTGGGAACAGGGAGGAGGGGCAAGGGGAGAGGGAATCAGGGAGGTGGTCAGGTTGGAAAAGACCCTCAGGATCATTGAGTCCAACCTTCCTTGGCAGTGAGGGCAAAGTGTGGCTTTGAATGGCCAAGGGAACGGCCAAAGAGAGTTGTGCTCAATGGGGTGATGGCCAGATGGAGACCAGTGACGAGTGGTGTCCCTCAGGGGTTGGCACTGGGACCAGATCTGTTCAGTGTCCTCATCAGTGACAGAGACAGTGAGACTGAGGGCTCAGCAAGTTCAGATTGGGTTGGAAGCAACCCTCAAAGGTCATCTTGTCCAACCCCCCTGCAGTCAGCAGGGACACCTCCAGCTAGATCAGGCTGCCCAGGGCCACATCGAGTCTGATCCTGAATGTCTCCAGCGATGGGGCCTCAACCACATCTCTGGGCAACCTGTTCCAGGTTTCACCACTCTCCTTGCAAAGAACTTCCTTCTGATGTCCAGCTCAATGCATCCTGTGAATCTGAGATAGAATCATAGAATTGTTTGGGTTGGAAAGGACCTCCAGGATCATTGAGTCTTCTTTGGCACTGAGGGCAAAGCTCCACCTTGAAGCAAGTGTGGCTTTGAATGGGCAAGAGAATGGAGAGGCAGCTTTGCTGCTGAGCAAGCTGGCTGCTGGTTCTTCCTGAAGAACCCCATGGAACCTCTCCCTATGCAATGGGCTTTGAGCTAATTCTGCTCAGACTTGCATGAATAATTGATGAGGCATCAAGAAACCGTGAGCGTGCTCAGCAGCAAGCTCCTGCTCTGATGCTATTTTGGGGCCATTTGTGCAGCTCTTTGCCAGCTCCAGCCCATAAATTTCTGAGTTACTCCTTCAGCAGTGTTTCTGCTCTTCAGATACTCAGGGTTTGTGCAGCAGAGCAGTAAAGCTACTGGAGGTGTTGCTGAGTGTTGGAAATGAAAGGCTCCACAGCCTGTGAGATGTGAGGGATGCTCAGGATGCTGTTGTCCTCTCCTGGCCAGCAAGATCCATCTGGAGCAGCACTACTTCATCCTCTCTGACCAGGTCTCTTCTCCTTTTGGGTAGTGCTGGAAGTGAGGCTCACCCTGGTCTTGGAAATGGTGCAAAGTGCCAGGTCTGATTTGGTCCTAAGCACGTGCTGCTCCTTTTTCCATCTCTGTTGATGGAACTGTGTGGGGTCTCCTTTCCTTCATCCCATCAGATAAAACACCATTCCCCTGCAGCAAGTGGCCACTCATGCTTGGATGGGTGAGCACTTCACTGGGTTAAAAACCAGCTAATGGCCAGGCTCAGAGAGTGGTGGGGAATGGAGTCAACTCCAGCTGGTGACCAGTCACCACTGGTGTTCCCCCCAGGCTCAGCACTGGGGCCAGTTCTCTTTAATCTCTGGGTCCATGACCTGGACAAGCAAACAGCAAGTGCTCCTTCAACAGGCAGGACCTTCCAGGGCTAGTTTGAGTAAGTCACTGCCACCCACAGCCTGAAGAATGAGAGGGATAGAACTTGCTGCTACCAGTTCTCCCATGATTAACACAAAGCCCATGTCTGGTCACTGGGATCGATTACCAGCTTCTGGAGATGTTTCTGTTTTAGCTGGAGGTCTGGCCAGGTAGAATCACAGGAAGGTTTGCATTGGAAGGGACCCCCTAAAGTCAGCTAGGCCAACTACCCTGCAGTGAGCAGGGACATCCTTCACTAGATCAGGCTGCCCAGAGCCTTGTCAAGCCTGACCCTGAATATCTCCTGGGATGGGGCCTCAGCTACCTCCTGGGCAGCCTGTTCCAGTGTTCCTCCATCCTCATGGTGCAGAACTTGTTCCTAACATCCAACCTAAGTCTGTTCTGCTCTAGTTTCAAACCATTGCCCCTCATGCTATCGCTGCAGGCCTTTGTAAGCAGTCCCTCTGAAGTCTTCTTGTAGGCCCCCTTCAGGTGCTGGAAGACTGCTACAGTAGGTCTCCCTGGAGCCTTCTCTCACCTTCCTCATCTCTCACCTACTGAAGTGGGCACCTGGATTTGGATCTTTTAATTGTTACTTGGTTCCTTGCCATGTGGAACCTGAGCCTGTGGGTTCAGTAGAAGACAGGATGGCATGAAACCACCTGAAACTCCAAGCAATACCCTTCAAAAAGCAGGCTCTTCTCTTTTTGGGGGGCAGTCAGTTCTTTAGTTGTTAGACTGAGGCTCTGCTCAGCCCCTCAACCTTTCCAAGCTGTGACATTTTGAAGGAGAAGCTGTTTGCATCACTGGAGAGCAAGCTGCTGTTAAATGAGGAGATGGAACACAACAGATTTTCTAGACAGAGCCTGGAAGAGTTGACTTGGCTGAAAGCAAAGTATTTTTATCTGTAGCCAGGGGAAATGTTTGAGAAACTGGAGAGACAAGGAAGTGACAGAAAGGTAAATAAAGAGTTGGCCAAGTGACAAATGGCAGGGCAATGTCACAAGGGGAATGATCTTGCTGGAGGAACAGAATGAGCTGTTAGAGGCTGAGGATCAAGAATCCAGAAGCCAGGCTTGGGGGTTTGATTTTGAGTTTTAGGAGTCAGAAAGGGCTCTGCTGAAAGGAGGCTGGAGAATTGTGGGGATGGCTAGATGGCACCCAGGAGACATGTAGTGGCCTGGGTGTCAGAATGGCAGGGGTCAGACAAGCTTTGGCATGATGACATTCAAAGTCATGCAGGGCACCATTAATGGGGCATTTAGTGGGATTAAAGGACACTTAATGGGGTGCATGAAGAAGAGCATGGCCAGCAGGTCAAGGGAGGTCCTCCTCATCCTCTACTCTGACCTCGTTGCCTGCTGCCTGACCAAGTGCAACTCCTTTCTGCAGCCCTCAGATGTGCTTTCAGGTGGCTGCTGCAGGTGTGGGTTGGCAGTGCACATCAGACACAGGTTCAGACAATCATCAAGGTTGGAAAAGGATCATCTAGTCCAACCCTTTACCCAGCACTGCCAGGTCACCACCAAACCATGGCCCCCAGCACAACATGTCCACAGCTCTGAAAACCCTCCAGGGATGGGGATTCCACCACTGTCCTGAGCAGCCTGGGTCAGGCCTTGACAACCCTCAAGGGGTGGAAATTGTTTCTCATGTCCAAGATAAACCTTCCCTGGGGCAACCAGAGGCCATGTCCTCTTTTCCTGTGACTTGTTCCTTGGGAGAAGAAACCAACCCCCACCCAAAGCCACCTCTCAGGGAGCTGTAGAGAGCCAGAAGGTGTCCTCTCAGCCTCCTTTTCTTTAGGCTCCCTCAGCCAGAGATGCCCTGGCTGCAGAGATGGTGCCATGGCTGCAGTGATGGTGCCACAGCTGCAGATATGATGCCCTAGTTGCAGAGATGATGCCCTGGTTGCAGAGATGCCCTGCAGTGCATTCACTCATTCTCAGTCTGGCTGGAGTTTCACAGCCATGGAAGTCTTCTGATCACCCTGGAGATGTCCACTCTGCTCACTGTCAAGCAGCAGGAGCAGCGGCGCTGCTGGCTGCCCCAGCCCCAGCTCTGTCAGGTCCATCTGGGTGAGGCAGGTCAGTGTCAGCCCAGAGAGCTCAGGGGCAGTTGCTCTCTATTTTATATTTTGCTTTCCATCTTGCCTTTGTGGTGTGGAGCTGGGAGCTCCTGAGCCAACACCAGCTGTCCTTTTAAAGAGCTGAGCGGCTTCCCTCCCCTACTGTGCTCAGTCCCAAGAGGCTTCTCCGTGTGGTAGGTCTTGTTTGGTTGGTTGGTTGGTTTCACAGAGAAGGGACTATTGATGAGGTTTGGGGGTTTGTTTGAACCATAGAATCACAGAATCATTAAGGCTGGGAAAAAGCTCATGGAGTCTATCCCAGGACTGCCAGGTCACTACCAAACCATGGCCCTCAGCACCACATTGTTCATGGCTTTGAAACCCCTCTGGGGATGAGGACTCCACCACTGCCCTGCACAGCCTGGCCTAGGCCTGGACAGCCCTTAAGGGCAAGAAACTGTTCCTTATGTCCAACTTAAACCTGCCCTGGAGCAACTTGAGGCCCTTTCCTTCTGTCCTATCACTTGTTCCTTGGGAGAAGAGACCAACCCCCACCTGGCTCCAGCCTCCTCTCAGGGAGTTGGAGAGAGCCAGAAGGTCTCCCCCCAGCTGCTTCTTCTCCAGACTAAACAACCCCAGTTTCCTCAGCTTCTCACCAGACCCTTCACCAGCTTTGTTACCCTTCTCTGGACCAGCTCCAGCCCCTCAATGTCCTTCTTGGAGTAAGGTGCTCAACCCTGACCCCAGGATTTGAGATGTGGCCTCACCAGTGCCCAGTCCAAGGGGACAGCTCTCAAGGGGCAGAAATTGTTCCTCATGTCCAACCTAAACCTCCCCTGGGGCAACTTGAGGCCGTTTCCTCCTGTCCTTTCCCTCGTTCCTTGGAAGAGGAGCCCAACCACCACCACCACCACTCAAAACCTCCTTAATGTGGAATTAATTCCTAGAAAACTGGCTGGCTCTTCCCAGGGCTGTAAACTGATCTGATTTCAAAGGGGCAGAGCCAGCATCTCATTTTTAACTCGCTCTCTAAGCAGAAGCTTCCTGAATAAGTAGCAATGGAATTGTGGATTCCTCCAGTGTTATGCAAATGGCTTCATGCTTTGATGTCCCTCAGTGTCATTAGTTTGACACGAGCTGGAATTAATGGCCATGAAAAAAAATAATCTCAATTGCAGCTCTGGCAGAGAGATCTCTCCTGACTGCTGCTGACTCCTCATGTGAGCCGCGCTCGCCGTGGGATTTTGACGGCAGAAAGTAGGTCAGGGAGACGCGAGTGAGCAGGGGCTGGGGCTGGGCCCCGAGCTCAGCACCAAACAAACAAGACTGCAAGGCTGAAGGGAAAGAAGTGAGGCTATTTTAAGCCCTTCTCTCTGTTCTCACCATCTCTGCTTCTGCAGAGCCAGCAGATGGGGGCTTCTGTGGCCGCACGCCCACAGCCGGGCCAGGGAAGCGGCAGGGGAGGGACGGAGCCGTGTGTGTGTGTGTGTGTGTGTGTACAGAGAGACTCACCCGTGTGTAGTGACATCTTCCCAGGGTGACAGCATCCATCAGCACTTCTGAATGGCTGCTCTGCAGCTCAGGAGGAGATGAAAGTGCCCCAATATGTAGGTCAGAAGAAATGAAGCGTTTGGAAGCTCAGCAGCCATCAAAGGCTGACAGATCCGGGGATGGAATTACTGGCAGCGTGTGGCTGAGCACAGAATCACAGTAGAGTCATAGAATGGTGGGGGTGGGAAGGGACCTCTGGTGGTCACCTATTCCAACCCCCCCTCCTGGGCATCCACAGCAGCTTGCCCAGGATCACAATGGCCAGGTGGCTTTGGAAGCTCTCCAGAGGATGAGACTCCACAGCCTCTCTGGGCAGCCTGGGACAGGGCTCCAGCACCCTCACACCAAAGAACTTCCTGTGTTCCAGTTTGTGCCCATTGTCCCTTGTCCTGTTGCTGGGAGCCAGTGAAAAGAGTCTGGCCCCATTCTCTTGCCCCCCACCCTTAAGGCATTTGTGAACATTGATCAGATCCCCTCTGCTCACAACCTGCTCTCCTTTACAACATGGTGACTCTTGCAGAGGTTCTGCCCTTCCCTGCATGCTTGGGAAGTGTTGGAGGTGTCCCTGCTCAGTGCAGTGGGGTTGGTCTCTTCTCCCAAGGAACAAACAGGACAAGGGAAAATAGCCTCAATTTGCAGCAGGGGAGGGTGACATTGGACATGAGGAACAGTTTCTTCCCCTTGATGATTGTCAAGGCCTGTCTCAGGCTGCCCAGGGCAGTGGTGGAGTCCCCATCCCTGGAGGGGTTTCAAAGCCTTGGAGATGTGGTGCTGAGGGCCATGGTTTCATGGCACCCTGGCAGTGCTGGGTTCATGGTTGAACTCGATCCCAAAGGTCTCTTCCAGCCTAAAAATGATTCTGTAACTCTGATCCTCTGGCAGGGTGGAAGCTGAAATGGAAATCAAGAAAATGTGCTGGAATTGGTTCTTTTTAGTCAAGTGAAGGTAGGAGCATCAGGGAGGAAGGGACAGTCAATTAAAATTCACCGTGGCGGTCAGGGGTATCATGAGGTCAATCCCTTGGGAAGATGAAGCTCACCACACTAATGAAGGCAAATGGTGCCTGTGTCTGGGGCAGGCATTGGCACACTCCCACTAAGGAGGCTGTGCCAGGAGGCTGCAGAAAAGGAAGGCAGTAATCAAAACAGAAGCAAGGACTTGGAGCTTGAGAGGTTTCAAACCTTCACAGCATCTGGAGCATGATTATCTACAGCTCCTGAAGGACATGGGTCTGAAAGGGGCCTTGGAACTTAGGAGATGTAAGAGAAGACTGGGAGGAAGCTGTTAGAGATGGAGGAGAAACCTGTGCAAAAAAGATGCAGCCTTGTCCCTTTCAGCTGTGTTTCTGATTTTTGTGTGGTGCTGTAGGGACCTTGTCTGGATAGAACCATGGAACGGTTGGAGGGACCTTCAAAGCTGCTCCAGTCCAGCCCCCTGCAGTCAGCAGGGACATCTGCAACTACAGCAGGCTGCTCAGAGCCCCATGCTGCCTGACCTGCAATGGTTCCAGGCATGGGGCATCTCACACTTTTCTGGCCACCTTGGGACAGGGTTTCTCCACCCTCGACTTCTCTCTGCTCCAAATCTCCCTCTTATAGCTGAAGCCATCAGCCCTTGTCTGGGCCCAACAAAGATGCCAAAGGGGCTGTGCCATTTGTCCCTGTCTGTAGCTGGTGACATTTAAAGAGCACACCTGAGATCCTGCCCACTCCACAGGGGCTGGAGAGGCTTCCACTGCATGCTGTCCTCTGGCCTGCATTGCAGCTGAAGGAGGAACTCCCAGAAAAGCTTTTGGAGGCTGTCTGGAGCACAGTCAGGAGATGTTGCACAGCTAGGCCCAGGGAAGCAGCAGGCACATCCTGGCAGGAGGGTTGTGTGCCAGGAGGTAGAGCCACTTATTCTGCTCCAGTTGCTTTTGGTGACACCTTGGCTGGGTGGCTCTGCCCAGTGTCTGTCGAGCAGGCAAATGGAAGAGCAGGCTGGGGCCGTGGGGGATGTGAGATGCTCAACCCAGCCGTGAAGACGCATCCTGAACATCTTCATGCAGGGAGCAGTCATTGGTTGGGCTGTCTGCTGTGGCTATGGGGTGAGAACAACTCTGAGGCTCTCTCCTGATCTTAAAGCTGAAGAAGCAGCTTTAAGAGCCCTGATCAGTGCCCTGGTCTTCAGTTCCATAGAGATCACCCTAAACTCCAGAGGTATCTTGTGGCACATGTCAAGGTCAGGGCTTGGGTGTCACCGGCACAGCAACTGCAGATCCTTCTCCTGCCTCTCTGTTCTGCCCTGCTGAGACCACACACAGGTCCAGTTCAAAGAGACAAGGAACTTCATGGGCAGAGTCCAGGGGAGGCTGGGAAGCTGCTGAGGGGCCTGCAGCATCTCTGTGAGGAGGAAAGGCTGAGAGCCCTGGGGCTGCTGAGCCTGGAGAAGAGCAGCCTGAAAGGGGATCTGATCAATGCTCAGCAAGAGATAAAGGGTGGGGGGCAAGAGGATGGGGCTGGGCTCTTGTCAGTGGTGCCCAGGGACAGGACAAGGGGTACAAAGTGGAAGCCAGGAGGTTCCATGTGAAGATGAGGAGAAACTTGTTTGGTGTGAGTGTGCTGGAGCCCTGTCCCAGGCTGCCCAGAGAGGCTTCCAAAGCTACTTGTCCGTTGTGATCCTGGCCAAGCTGCTGTGGGTGCCCCTGCTTTAGCAGAGGGGTTGCACTGGATGATCTCCAGAGGTCCTTTCCACCCCCCCACCATGCTGGGATTCAGGGATCTCTGTAAGCTCTTCACTGAACAAATCCTGGTGCTGGCTCTTTGCTGCTGCTGCTTCTGCTCTTCTCAACAGCTTCTGCTCTCAAGCATCCTGCAGTTTTGTGACCCTGGGTTAAGCTGGAGCATGCTTGGCCTTCTCCAAGTGTGCCATGTCTGAGATGCTGCTCCAGCCTCTCCCCCTGCCCTGCTGAAGTTCTCAGGGTGTGTTTTTGCTGCAGCATCGCCCCAGTCAGTGCAGAGCTGTTTAAATTTGGTACAGGCCCTTTCAGGGGACATTGTCTTCTCCTGCTGCCAATGAGGGCTGACAGCAGCCTGGGTCACAGCTCCTGCTGCAGACTGCAGCGTCACTGCCTCGTGGGCACAGCAGAAGGGACATGCTCCCTGCTCAGGGTAGCACTGAGGGGCTGTGGTCCACCACAAAACCTCTTTGGAGCTTCCTCCCTTGTGCAGCATCCCAGCACCCTGCGCTCTGCTGCTGGCTTCTCGATTGCTCGGGAGGTCAGGAGGCTCCTGTGGGACATCAAAGCAGCTTGGCTCAGTCTGAGACTTTATGGAAGGGCAGGTGATGGTTTAGACAAAAGTGTCCTCACTTGTCATTGTTCCCTCATCATCCACACTCACAGACCTCAGTACTGGTTCTTACTCCAAGAAGGACATTGAGGGGCTGCAGCAGGTCCAGAGCAGGGCAATGGAGCTGCTGAAGGGTCTGGAGAACAGGGCTGGTGAGGAGCAGCTGAGGGACCTGGGGGTGTTGAGCCTGGAGAAAAGGAGGCTGAGGGGAGACCTTCTGGGTCTCTGCAACTCCCTGCAAGGAGGTTGGAGCCAGCTGGGGGCTGGTCCCTTGTCCCCAGTGTCAGGTGGCCTGAAATGAGCAGGAGTGCAGTTCTGGATGGAGGAATCGAAAGAGGGCATCAGTTGGAAGCTGCCCTGCCTTGTCAGTGATCTGTCAGACATCTCCAACAACATCTGAGAAGTGATCACAAATTACTCACTTCCTGAGCATCTGCCATTCCCACTGGGAAGCAGGAGCAGGAGGACAAATATTGCTTGGAGAGCGATTAGAGCTGAGGGTGGGAGGTGTCCTCTGCCTGCAGGTCTGGCTGTGGCTCTCCATTTGTCATGGACACAACCAGTGCTGGAGAATCACAGAACAGCTTAAGTTGTAAGAGACCATTAACCCCATGGAGTCCAACCATGAGCCCAGCACTGCCAGGGCACCACCAAACCATGGCCTCAGCACCACATCCCCACAGCTTTGAAACCCCTCCAGGGATGGGGACTCCCCCACTGCTGTGGACAGCCTGGGCCAGGCCTGAACAACCCTCAAGGGGCAGAAATTGTTCCTTATTTCCAACCTAAACCTCCTCTGGGGCAACTTGATGCCCTTTCACCCTGTCCTGTCACTTGTTGCTTGGGAGAAGAGACCAACCCCCACCTGGCTCCAACCTCCTTGCAGGGAGAGCCAGAAGGTCTCTCCTCAGTTCTCCAGACTGAACAACCCCAGGTCCCTCAGCTGCTCCTCACCAGCCCTCTTCTCCAGACCCTTCCCCAGCTTTGTTGTCCTTCTCTGGACCTGCTTCAGCCCCTAAATGTCCTTCTTGGAGTGAGGGGCCCAAACCTGACCCCAGAATTCGAGGTGTGGCTTGTGCCCAGCCCAGGGGAACAATCTCTGCCCTGATCCTGCTGGCTACACCATGGCTAATCCAAGCCAGGATGCTGGTGGCCTTCTTGGCCACCTGGGCACACCCTGGCTCATCTCCAGCCACTGTCACCAACCCCCCAGGTCCTTTCCCAGAGGGCAGTTTCCAGCAACAGGAGATACCTCTTTAGGAGGAATAGGTAAGGAAGAAGCCCCCACATTGAACTTCAGCAACTGGCTGAGTTTTTCCCTGATGATTTTCTTGTAGTTTAAAGCCAAATGTAGACCTTGGGTTGAACTTTGGAGTCCCTGACTTTGCATCTTCCTGGGGAGGAGCTGCTGGCTCCGACAGCCGGCCGCGCCAAGCCGCGTTAGCATCCCTCTTATGTAAGAGCAGGGCATGTCAGGAGGGGAGCCAGGAGATGCTTCTTGACTTCTCAGCACCATCTGACATGCCCTGTGGTTTCCTGAGGACCTGTCATAGACTCCTGAGCTGCTTCTTCCTCCTGTCCAGCTCGGTAGACTTCCATTTGCTCCTCACTGTGGCACATAAAAGTGCTTAGGTTTGGGATCAGCTCTGGTTCTCAGGGGTTCAGCTTTTCTCTTCTGCAGCATCCAAACTGCCTGTGAAGGTTTGGGAAGCTGGGAGGGACCTCTGAGCTCCTAAATCCCACACCCTTGTTCGAAGCAGGGGAACCAGAGGAGGCTGCTCAGGCTCTGTCCAGATGGGGTTTGAGTTGTCTTCAAGGATGGAGACTCCACAACCTCTCTGAGCAGCCTCTCCAGTGCTCAATTTCCTAGAATCCTGGAATGCACTGGGTGCAAAGGGCACTTGAAAGTTCCTCCAGTCTGACCTCCTGCAGTCAGCAGGGACATCTGCAACTACAGCAGGCTGCTCAGAGCCCCCAACAACCTGACCTGCAATGATTCCAGGGATGGGGCATCTCCCACCTCTCTGGCAACCCAGGCCAGGCTCTCACGACCCCCAGCACAACAAAACTCTTCCTTCTCTCCAGTCTGAATCTCCCTCTTTGAGTTCAAGCCATCACAACAGGCCTTGCTTAGAAGTCTGTCCCCAGCTTTCTGATCAGCTCCTTGAAACACTGAAAGGTCACCAGAAGGTCCCCCTGGAGCCTTCTCTTCTGCAGGCTGAGCACCCTCATCTGTCCCAGCCTGGCCTCACAGCAGAGGGCTTGCAGCCCTCCTGTGACTTTTGTGCCCCTTCAGTGTTTCCCCTCAGAACTGGTCACAGGACATGGCTGCTGCTGCCAACTGGTGAAACTTTTTTGGTCCTATGTGGTGATTCCATCCCAGCAAAGTTGGTGTCCAGTTAAGGTCCTGAGCAGTGCTGTGATCTGGACAAAGGAGCTTTCAGAGCAGTTCTGGGAAGGAAGCTCTTAAGCTTCTCTCTCTGTGCCTGGCTGGGTGCTGCCAGGGACATCTCCGGGCTGCAGACACATTTATTTTGAAGATACTTAACCTCCAGCTAGAGATCTGGTCAGTGACCTACCAAGATTAGCATCTCCTGCAGGGAAAGGGCTTTGTCACAGTAATCCTCTCCTAGGAGTGCTCCTTGCTGGAGGTTCACTGCCTGCTCTCCTGTGTGCTGGTGGTGCTGGCTGGGTGCGGATGGCTTTCATCTCCCGGAAGGCTGAGCGCAGCAGGCTGCCCGTGCCCCTGCCCTAGGGTGCCAGCAGTGCTGTTCTGGGCTGATCAGCTTCTGGACTGGCTGGTGGGACCCTGCTGAGCTTTGCAGAGCAGATGATGAGCACACAAACAAACCAAAGCCGTCAGCAGCCCTGCTGAGCGTCCTGCTCTTGCTCCGGAGCCTGCCGTGGCAGCAGCTCAGGGAGGGAGCTGCTTGCATGGGATCCCAGCTGGTCCACTCAGAAGCCAGCCTGCTCTGTAAGTACAGCTCCTGCCTTCTGCCCAAGCCCTTGGGAGCTCTCCTCCTGCCTGCCTTTGTAGCATGGCTCTCTCCACCTCCCTGGAGAACAGCTCTGGTGAGGAGCAGCTGAGGGAACTGGGATTGTTCAGCCTGGAGAAGAGGAGGCTGAGGGGAGACCTTCTGGCTCTCTGCAAATCCCTGCAAGGAGGTTGGAGCCAGGTAGGGGTCGGTCTCTTCCCTAGTATCAGGTGATAGAAGGAGAGGAAATGGCCTGAAGTTGTGTCAGGGGAGGTTTGGGTTGGACATGAGGAACAATTTCTTTGCTACAGGAGTGGTCAGGCGTTGGAGCAGGCTGCCCAGGGAGGTGGTGGAGTTCCCATCCCTGGAAGTATTCAAGAAAGGTGTGGACATGGCCCCTGGGGACATGGTTTGATGGCCATGGTGCTGTCAGGTCAATGATTGGAACTGATGATCTTAGAGGGCATTTCCAACCCAAACCATTCTATTCTCCACCGCCCCAATGGGATTGTCACCTCCCAGAAGCTTTGGTGCTGCCTGCAGCAGCTTTGCAGGTCTGTGGGGGCTGTGCCAGGGATGTTCCACGTCATCATTTCCCTGTCTGCTGACGCAGGTTTGTGTGGTTCACGCCATCAGAGTTGGGCCACTGGGTTTGCTTTGCCTTTGTTGGTGTTTCAGCACAGGTCTCAGAATCACAGGATGTTAGGGGCTGGAAGGCACCTCTGGAGATCACCCAGTGCAGCTCCATGCCAAAGCAGGGTCATCTAAGGCAGGTCACACAGGAACACATCCAGATGGGTCTAACTCCACAACCTCACTGGGCAGCCTGCTCCAGGACTCCATCAGGCTGTGTATCTTGGGAGGGTCTGCAGCACTGGGGTTGGAGCTGAGAAATCCTCTTTTCCACCATCCTTCAGCCCCTGTCTCTGGGATGCTGGGTTTTGGGTTCCACCAAGTGTGCTTGAATAAGGAGGAACTGAATAGTGGGACAAAGTGGGGACAACAGATCAGCTGGAAGTGTCCACTTCAGGACAGATGATGCTGAAAACCACTTAGGGGCCATCCAGGGAGGCTTTGCTGACCCTCAGCCATGCAGCAGACCTTGTCCTGGCTGGCACAGCAGAGCTGAGCCTGGCAGAGCACATGGCTGCAGGGAACAGCCAGCTGCTGCCATCTCAGGAGCTTAGCCAGCCCCTGGCCTCCAGCAGCTCGCTGGGCTCCTTCTACCATCTGTCTTCCTGCTGGAAGGCCTCAGTGGCTCTGGGCTGTTTGCATCCTTAGTGTCTGCTGTGGAAATGTGCTGTGGAAGGGACAGGAACTTGGGGGGATGTTTCTGAGGACTCAGCAGAGGCAACTCACAGCTGCTTTGGAGGCACCTTCCAGCTGCTTTGGGGCTTCTGCAGCTGGACTTGCCCTAGAAGTTGGGCTTTGCAAACAGCAGCAGGGGTTTGCTCAGCTATAGCCAGGGTGCTGGGCCATCTCACCTAGACCAGGCTTTTCCCAGGAGGTCCATGAGGTCTCTTCCAACCTGGGATTCTGTGAATCAGCTGTTGGAGGAGCTGGGTTTCACCTGATGGCTCCTCTAAACATTTCTCTTTCCACTTCTTTCTTTGCTGCTGCTTGGCTTGCTCCTGCCCTTCCAGAGAGGTGTGTGGTGGAGAAAGGTTCCCTCTTCTTCAGGGTTGAATTCAACCTGGCTTCTTTAAAACAAAACAAAACAAACAAACAGGGAGAGTTTACTTCTGGCTGTGACCCTACTTGTGTGTCCTTCTGTCCATAACACCATGGTGCCAACACCTCTTGGTGGTCTGGTGCTGACAGACTGAGCTAAATTCTATTGCTTGGTCCTGGGGGATCTGCAGCTGAGCCAACCTTGGTGGGGCCAGGCCAAAAATCAGCCTTGAGAAAGTTCATGTCAAATGGGTCCCACCAAACCCATGAAGGCTCCAGGCTGGAGGCAGAGTGGCTGGAAGCTGGCTGGTGGAAGAGGACCTGGGGGATTGATTGACAGCTGAAGATGAGCCAGTAGTATCTTCACATGGTCCCCAGGGGTTCTTCCTTCACCTCTCCCCTTCCCACCTTCCTCCTCACACACAGGGGGAAGCAAAGCTGTGGTAAAGCCTGGTCTGAGAGCTTCTGTCCCCTCCCTGCTGAAGTCACCCCTGTCAAACACAGCCACTTAGCAGAGTAATGGCTAAAAGGCACTGGCAGCAAAGCAGCTTCCCTGTGCCAAGCCAGCCCTGCTGTAGGATGCTTGGAGCATCTGTGGGCTTGGAGCATGAGAGGCAAAAGTGACTCCACTGCTGTTAGATGGAGCTCCTCAGGGCTTGCTTTTCATAGAATCATGGATTTGTTCTGCCTGGGAAGGACCTTCACAATCATGGAGTCCAAGCACTCTCTCAGTCTACCAAGCCTGGGGCTAACCCATGTCCCTCAGCACCACCTCTCTCCCTCTCTGAAACATGTTCAGGGATGGGCTGGAGGTGGTGCAGGGGTATGAGCTGCAGACTCCTAAGGCCAGCATGGGCAGGCAGATCCCATGTCCTGCTGGGACCTGGTGACACCATCACTGCCTCCATCTCCATGTGGGGAGAGGACTCCTCAGCCTGTCCTCTGCAGGTGGCTGCCTGCAGGCAGTCAGAGCTCAGTAACTCTTCTGCCTTGCTGGGGAGCAGCTGGGAAGCCCCAGCCAAGGTGTGCTCTGGTAATGACTCCAACTGTCACCTGCTGCTGACCTTGCAAAGGTTGGGACCCCAGGGACAGCGGGTGGCACTGAGCTCCAGGCTGTAGTTAAGCCATGAGATAGCTCTGCATTGCTCTGAGGAGGTGATACAGTTCTGACTCCAGGGAGGTCCCTCCCATTCTCCTAAGAACTGCATCTGATGAAGCTGCTGCAAGCACTGACTGACTGTGCTGCTGGGGTCTCCTTGTGTGATGGGATGCAAGCCCAAAACCCACAACAGCCAGCTTGCATCTGGCTCCTCATCAGCCACTTCGAGAGCAGAGTTATGACAGCTGCTGCTCCTTGAATCTCTTCCACCTTGCTGTGGATTGCCAGTGCCAATGGAATGGAGTTCAAGCAGGCCAAGGGCTGAGTCCTACCTTTGGATCCCACCAAACCCATGAACTCTCCAGGCTGGGGGCACAGTGGCTGAAAACTGCCCAGTGGAAAAGGACCTGAGGGAGTTGGTGAC
Source organism: Melanerpes formicivorus (assembly GCF_026170545.1). Classification (NCBI taxonomy): domain Eukaryota; kingdom Metazoa; phylum Chordata; class Aves; order Piciformes; family Picidae; genus Melanerpes; species Melanerpes formicivorus. Next base: position 11,567,942 of record NW_027142365.1, read on the forward strand.
AGTGACTGAAGATGAGCCAGCATGTGCCCAGGTGGCCAAGAAGGCTACCAGCATCCTGGCCTGGATCAGCAGTTGTGTGGCCAGCAGGGGCAGGGTAGTGACTGTCCCCCTGGGCTGGGCACTGGTGAGGCCACACCTCCAATCCTGGGGTCAGTTTTGGGTCACTCACTCCAAGAAGGACATTGAGGGACTGGAGTTGGTCCAGAGAAGGGCAATGAAGCTGGTGAAAGGTCTGCAAAACAGGACTGGTGAGGAGCAGCTGAGGGACCTGGGGTTGTTGAGCCTGGAGAGAAGGAGGCTGAGGGGAGACCCTCTGGCTCTCTACAGCTTCCTGCAAGGAGGTTGGAGCCAGGTGGTCTCTTCTCCCAAGGAACAAGTGACAGGACAAGAGGAGATTGCCTCAAGTTGCCCCAGGGCAGGTTTAGGTTGGACCTGTGGAACATTTTCTATCCCTTGAGGGTTGTCCAGGCCTAGCCCAGGCTGCCCAGCACCATGGTGGAGCCATCATCCCTGGAGAAGCTGTTGAGGTGTGGTGCTGAGGCCATGGTTTGGTGGTGCCCTGGCAGTGCTGGGCTCATGGTTGGACTCCATGAGCTCAAAGGTCTCCTCCAGCCCAACCATCCTACAATTCCATGTCTCTGTTATCTGCTTGCCTCTGATCTCACAGGGTGCAGGAATTTAGTTTAACCATTTTAACTTCATGTTTCACTTCTGACCATGTCCTTTCCTTCCCTCTCAGTGTTCCCAGGAGAAATCATGGACGAGAAGCTGTCTTACAAAGAGTTCCTGGACCGCCATGACTCCTGGACGATGGATGACAGGGACCTGTGCTTCGAGGCCCAGCCTGTCTTCAAACCCATGGAGATGACTGGTATGGCTGTGCCCAAAGCTCTGCCAGCAGCTCTGCTCTGCCTTGTGTGACATGACAGAGTCCTTCCCTCTGGCCTCCAGGGTGGCTTTGTTCTGCTGCCTGCTTCTCATCCCTCGGATCTTTAGGATGTGTTACGCTGCCTCCCTGCCACGTGTAAGATGCTGACACCAGAGCTCACAGAGCACATCCAGCCCTGACATGCCCTGAAGCTCTGTCTGGTGCTTCAGAATGGAGCAGGCTGGAGTGAGAGCTCAGAGAGCCTGGTGGGCAGCTCTGCCCCTGGCTCAGCTCACCTGGTGACAGCAGCTTCTGAGTCAGGTCACAGATTAGCTGCTCTTGAGTAGAAACAGAGAAGCACAGAATGGTTTCGGTTGGAACAGACCTTTAAGTTCACAGAGTCCAACCATGAACCCAGCACTACCAGGTCACCACAAACCCATGGCCCTCAGCACCACACCTCTGCAGGTCTGAAACACCTCTAGGATGAGATTTCAACCTTCCTGGGCAGCCTGTTCCAGGCCCTGAGAACGCTTTCAGTGAAGAAGTTTCTTCCAATGTCCAGCCTAACCCTCCCCTGCTGCAAGTTGGGGCTGTTTCCTCTTGTCCTGTCACTTGTTCCTTGGGAGAAGAGACCAACTCCCACCTGGCTCCAGCCCCCTTTCAGGGGGGGTCAGAAGGTCTCCCCTCAGCCTCCTTTTCTCCAGACTAAACAACCCCAGGTTCCTCAGCTGCTCTTCACCAGACCTCTTCTCCAGAACCCCCAACAGCTTTGTTGACCTTCTCTGGCCACACTTCAGCCCCACAATGTCCTTCTTGGAGTGAGGACCCCAAACTGAGCCCAGGAGTTGAGGTGTGGCCTCAACAGTGCCCACTCCAGGGGGACAATCTCTGCCCCGCAGCAGCTCTGTGCCTCAGTGCAAACCACCCCAAAACTGTTGCCAGCTCAAACCCAGCTTGCCCAGCTCTCCAGAGCTCCAGGTCCAGCTGTCACGTAGCCACCCCTGCAATGCAGGCTGGTGAGCTCCAGAGACAGGCTGGGGAGCTGCTGAGTCTCCTGAAAATTAGATGAACCTTGTGTAAGCTGTCTCTGCAGAGGGACACCCTTCCACCCAACCTCTTCCACCCCATTTTCTCTCTGAGAAAGCTTTTAAGAGCTGACCTGCTGACTCCTGGAGGGGACCAGCAGTGTTTGTGCTGCCCAGGTTGTGGCAGGCAATAAATCTGGGGGAGATGCTGGCTGAAAGAGGAGAAGGCTCTTTGGTTAAACCATTTTTGAGCACCAGAGAGCTGCTGGGTGATGATGTTCTTGCAGTCTGAATCTCACCATCTCTGGGAGGTTCTGTGTTGTTACAAGGGTAGGAAATGGTTCAGGAGACAACTGGAAGGAAGGAGCCACTGGTTTCTAAAAGAGCAGTTGGGGGTTTCCCTCCCATTGCTTTCTGAGGTTGGTGGAGTTGTGCTCAACAGGCAGATGACAACCTTGGTGATTATGAGGCACTTCCATGCCCAGACCATCACCTGATCTTCTTTGGCCTGTCTGGTGTGACATTGTGGGTTATCTACTGGATGAAACCACATCTCTTGGAATCCTGAAGTGGTTTGGGTTGAAGGGGCCTTCAAGGCTCATCCAGTGTGACCCCCTCAGTCAGCAGGGACATCTGCAACTAGAGCAGGTTGCTCAGAGCCCCAAAACAACCTGACCTGGAGTGGTTCCAGGCATGGGGCATCTCCCACCTCTCTGGGCAACGTGGACCAGGCTCTGAGCACCTTCAGTGTCAAACATTTCACCCTTCTCTCCAGTCTGAATGTCCTTTGTTTAGTTCAAACCATCAGCCCTTGCCCTACCACAACAGGCTTAGCAACCCCTCTGAGCAACCTTGGGCATGAATTCTGAAGGTGTTTGCCCCTAGTAAACAATCTGGGAAGCAGTCTGATGGTGATGTCAAGTGCAGCTTCATGGAATCATGGACTTGTTTAGGTTGGAAAAGCCCTCTAAGATCATTGAGTCCAACCTTCAGCCCAACAGCAGCCTGGCCATCAGACCATGTCCCCAGGTGCCTCCTGAGCACTCCAGCTACACTGACTCCCTCGTGGGTTTTAAGCAACCTTACTCTGCACCCTGTCCTCCGCATGTGGTGACACTGACCTTGTTCTTGTCTCCTTCCAGACCCCTTCAGCATGCACAGAGGGGAGAATCTGCCTGATCTGTCCTTTCCTACTGACATGAAGAGCATGCCCATGTTCACAGACCGTGTTGATGCTTCCAGAGAGGTCCACGGTGAGTCCCTCCTCAGCATCTCGAAGCGGCACTGAGGGATGTGGTTTGGCAGCAGGCTGGGTAGCATTGGGCTGGACTCAATGATCTTAAAGGGCTTTCCCAGCCTCAATGATCCTGTCATTCTCTGACACAGAAGTAGGTACAGAGGTGGCCACAAAAGGGGTCAGAGGTCTGGAGCACCTCTCCTATGAAAAAAGGCTGAGAAGGTTCGGGTTGTTCAGTCTGGAGAGGAGAAGGCACCAGGGTTGACCTTCTGGTGGCCTTTCAGTGCTTCAAGGGGCCAACCAGAAAGCTGGGGACAGACTTTTGAGCAGGGCCTGTTGTGACAGGACAAGGGGTGATGGCTGGAAGTGAAAGAAAGAGATTGAGACTGGAGAGAAGGGAGAAATGTTTGACACTGAGGATGGTGAGAGCCTGACCCAGGTTGCCCAGAGAGGTGGGAGATACCCCATGCCTGGAACCATTGCAAGTCAGGTTGTCTGGGGCTCTGAGCAGCCTGCTGTAGTTGCAGATGTCCCTGCTGACTGCAGGGCAGATGTGATTAACAAATGGCTTTGTATTTCCTTAGCACCACATGGACCTATGGTAGTACCTGAACAACCTTTCTTGGGGCCCCTCTATTCTCCTGCAGAGGCTTTGGACCCTTCAGCCTTTGTTGGCCTGGATTCAACTGCAGAATTTCTGCAGGACAGAGCAGGTAAGAAGGGGAGGTTCTGCTGTCAGTGTTTAAGGGGGTGCAGCTGGAAAAGCTGGGATTGCTGCTCCTCAAGAATACCTGAATCCCAGCATGGTGGGATTAGAAGGGACGTCTGGAGATCACCCAGTCCAACCCCCTGCTAAAGCAGAATCACCCACAGCAGCTTGCCCAGGATCACAATGGCCAGGGGAGGTTGGAAGCTCTCCAGAGAAGGAGACTCCACAACCTCACTGGGCAGCCTGGGCCAAAGACGTTTGTCCTTCTGTTCAGATGAAACCCCCTGGGTTCCAGTTTGTGCCCCTTTTCCCTTGTCCTGTCACTGGGCACCACTGACAAGAGCTGACCCCATCCTCTTGCCCCCCACCCTTTAGCTCTTGGTGGGGGAGTTGATGCATCAAATGAGTCACGAGTAGGAAGTATTCCATCAGCAATGACAAGTTTTAGTTCAGTGTGAATGTTCTGAAGATATCAGGAGATCACAGAGTGGATGAGGTTAGAAGGAGACCTCTGGACATCATCTTGTCCAACCCCCCTGCTCAAATAGGGCTACCTAGAGCCACCTGCTCAGAAGAACTGAGGAAAGAAGTTGCTCTGTTGGGTGCTGGGGTCAGTGGTGGTTAGAACTCCCCAGTGGTAACAATCACAGAGGGACCTGATGTCTGGTACCATTCTTGATGAGAACTGAGGAGTCACCTGAGAAAGACCTCACAAAAGAGCAGAGTCAACTGAAAAACTCAAGTGTCAGCAGCAGGACTAAATGGGTTTGTTCTCCATAGTGCCTGAAGAACATTGGATGGGAGCTCAGCATGACATGAAGGGACCAGATGCCTCTTTCTTTGTTGAGCCACCAGGTAAAAACTGTTTTGACTTAATCTGCAGAAGCTGTCTGTGGAGGGTTTGTGCACAGCAGATGCAGAGCTTCTCTCCTGCTCTGCCTTTTCAAGGCACGCCAGGCTGTGGTGGAGTGAAGTGGGACCTGCCCAAGAAAAGCACCAGTTCTGGTTCTCAGATCAGTTGAGAGCAGAAATGTGTCTTCTGGAGAGATGCTCTTTAAGGCATTTCTTGGTTTAGTGCTGCAGGGGGTGGTTACAGACTCTGTGCTTCTGATGTAGGGTTACAAACCGTCAGGAGACACCAGTGCCATGGCCTTCTGGGCACAGGTGGTGCAGCAGGTGTGAAGCAGGTCCTTTCCAGGGGTGTTGGGGTGTTGAGTTAGCAGATGTGTGCAAAAAAAGACCTCCAGCAGCAAGCTGTGTGGGTGCCAGACTGTGTCAGCATTCTCTGAGTCTCCACTGTGGTGAAGGTACCTTAACTCCTGGAAGAAAGAACACTGGTCCTAGGTAGAAAGTGTTTCTGGAGCTGGTGGCTCTGCCTGGGGCTCAGGGTGGAGCTGGGCTGTTTGGATTGTTCCTCAGGTGTCCCACAGCAGCTGCTTCTCTCAAGGTTCCACTCCAATTGACAATTGGAAACTGACAGTAAAACCCAGTTCTGGTTGGGTGTGACCTGACTGGGATGATGAAGTGGTGAAGCTGACTCATTAGGGCCTCAGCACCTTGAGAGGATGATTAAGGTCATTGGCCACTCCAGGAGGCAAAGCTCCTCAAGAGGCCTTTCTGAGTGTTAACCAGCCTTGGTTTTGTACCCTCAGTGCCCCCAACAGTGACTGAAGCAACCAAGCCAAGTTTCCCAGAAAGCCCTGTGGCAGTGGCTCCTGCTTTTGTCCCTCCAGCAGAGACAGTGTCCCCAGGAGAGCCTCCAGCTGCTGATGGACCAAAAGGTGCAGCATCAGGTAAAGTTTCTCCAAGACCTGGATCTTGGAGATCTTTTCCATCATTAGTGATTCCATGCCACCCACCCCTCTGCCAGCTGTCTCCATTCTGTGGCTTTGGCTGACCTCTCTGATCTGTTTGTGTGGCAGATGCAGCCTGTGTCCCTGACTTGGACGCTGTGTCCATCTCTGCAGACAGAGCTGGGCCCATCCTTGCAGGGGACACCAAGACTTCTCCATCTCTGGATGCTGGATCTGCACCTGCAGCAGAAGCCAGCCCTTTCCAGGCAGTGGATGCAGGGTTTGCTCCTCCCTCAGAAGCCAAGTCTCCTCACAGTGTCCACGCTGCACCCTCCCCAGTGGCAGATACTGGTTTCATCCCAGCAGCAGATGCTGCATCTCATTATGCTACAGATTTGGGGTTTGCCCCAGCAGCAGATGGGGGATCTCAACACCCTGTGGATTTGGGATTTGCCCCAGCAGAAGATGCAGGGTTTGCCCCAGCAGACAATGTGGGATCTCAACACCCTGTGGATTTGGGATTTGCCCCAACAGCAGATGAGGAATGTCACCATGATATGGATTTGGGGTTTGCCCCAGCAGAAGATGCAGGGTTTGGCCCAGCAGCAGATGAGGAATCTCACCATGGTATGGCTTTGGGGTTTGCCCCAGCAGAAGATGCAGGGTTTGCCCCAGCAGCAGATGAGGAATCTCACCATGGAATGGATTTGGAGTTTGCCCCAGCAGCAGATGTGGGATCTCACCATGCTGTGGATTTGGGATTTGCCCCAGCAGCAGATGTGGGGTCTCACCATGGAATGGATTTGGAGTTTGCCCCAGCAGCAGATACTAAATCTCACCATGCTGTGGATTCTGAGTTGGTCTCTGCATCAGAAGTCAACCATCATCATGCTCTAGATTCTGGCTTTCCTCCTGTAGCAGAAGAAAAGCCTTTTCCTGCCATGGATTCTGGGTTTGCTCCTGCAGAAGCCAAGTCTCCCTCTGCAGCTGACACCAGGGTGGCTGTATCTGAAGAGCTGATGACTTCTGAGTCTTCTCTTGAGCAAAAGAAGTCACCTTTGGATGAGCCTCCTGCAGGTGAGCATTGAAGATGGAAAGCTTTGCTCAGACTTGATGGACATGGCACATGGTGTGAGGAGGCTGCTGTAGGGTGGTGTAGCACTGGCAGCAGCACTCCTGGAAGCACCTAGTGATGGCTACAAGATGGACAGTTGGCACAAGGCTGGCAAAGAAAGAGCTTGAGTTTGTAGTAGTCAAGATCAGAGAATCACAGAATTGTTTGGGTTGGAAGAGGCCTTTATGGTCATGGAGTCCAACTCCAGCACTGCCAGGGCACCACCAAACCATGGCCCTCAGCACCACATCTACACAGCTTTGAAACCTCTCCAGGGCTGGGAACTCCACTGCCCTGGGTGGCCTTTTTACTCCTCATGTTCAGGTGGAAGTTCCTGGGCTCCAGTCTGTAGCCAGAAGCTGGAGTGAGATCTCTTTTTCTTACCTTCTGATGCCCTTCAGTTTAATGAAGGAATTGGTTCCCAAAGAAAAGTTTGATCCAAAACCCCTCTGGGAGTGGAGGAGGTGAGCAGCAGAGGTGGGTGAAGGAAGCAGGAAAGGGCAGAGAGTGCAGGAGGGACAGGCTTTAGCAGAACACTTGGGCTTTCAGGAGGGAAGAGCTGGTAGGTGACCCTCAAAGGCTGATCCCCACTGTTTGGAAGGTGAGGGAAGCATTTTGTCTGCTGTGGAAGGTTGGGGAAGTGCTTTTGATCTTGATGAATCTGATCTCAAATAACAGTAACATTATTCTTTACGTTCCATTTGCAGAGTCAATTGCAAATGTGGAACAAGAGCACAAAGTCCCAGAGGCTTGTCTTGATCTGCTAGAGAAAGCTAAAGACAGCAAACCACCTCCTAGCCCCCATGAGGAGCATCTTCCAGAGCAGACCAACCATCTCTCAGAATCAGCAGGTGAGAAATGCAGACCACAGAGTCCAACTGGAGCCAGCAGTTTGCTGTCAGCTGGCTCTGCCCCACCACCCAAAGCTGTTCTTCACAAACAGTTCTCCTGGCCTGAGCAAGGGCAGATTTAGGCTGGAGATGAGGAAGAAAGTCTTTGCAGTGAGGGTGGTGAGACACAGGAACAGGTTGCCCAGGGAGATTGTGGATGCCCCCTCCCTGGAGGTGTTCAAGGCCAGGCTGGATGAAGCTTTGAGCAGGCTGGTCTAGTGGAAGGTGTCCCTGCCCGTGGCACAGGGGGGTTGGAACTGGATGATCTTTAAGGTCCTTTCCAACCCAAACCATTGCATGAATCAATGAAAGGTTTGATTTCAAGGAGGTGATGAGGGTGTGCTACCCTGGGGGTTGTCAGGCATGGACCATGGACTGAGCTCTTGAAATCACCACCACAGAACCTGTCCTTGTCTTCCTTACCCATAGCTGTGCTACCAGTCTCTGTCACAGTTTCTATCTCTGGTTAAAATGTAAATAAACTTAGCTGCATAAAGAGTCATGGAGTCAGTGAGGTTGGGAAAGATCTCCAAGATCATTGAGTCAAACTGTTCCAAACCCCCTGCCACGAGCAGGGACACCCCCTACAAGACCAGCTTGCTCAAGGCCCCATCCAACCTGGATTAGAACACTGCCAGGCTTGGAGCCCCCACAACTTCTCTGGGCAACCTGTTCCAGTGCCTCACCCCCCTCACAGGGAAGAATTTCTTCCTAAGGTCTCATCTCAATCCAGCTTCTTCCAGTTTGAAGCCATCACCCCTGGTCCTGTCACTCCGTCCCTTTGTACGTAGTCTCTCCCCAGCTCTCCTGCAGCCCCCTTCAGGTACTGGAAGGCTGCTCTAAGGTCTCCCTGGAGCTGAACAGCCCCAACTCTCTCAACTTGTCCCTATAGGTGAGGTGCTCCAGCCCTCTGATCATCTTCACAGCCTCCCCAGGACCCTCTCTAACAGGTCCACAGGCAGCAGATTGCTGCTTCCTACAAACTTCAACCCTGCTACAGATAAAATGAAGCCTAAACCCTTCCCAAAGGCTCACTTCTGAACTACAGCTTCCTGGTTTCCCAAGAACTGAAGCATTTTGTTCCCATTTCAGCTCCAGCAGAAGCAAAAGAAGTTGCTGCACTAGAAAACAAAGGCACCCCTGCAGAAAAACCTGCTGCTGTGGATGTCCCTGCTGCAGAGCCACAGAAGGAGGAGGCTGGACACAACCACGTGCAACACGCAGAGCCTCAGCAGGAGAGAAGCCTGCAGGAGCCCACAGGTAGAACATAACCACCAGTTCCCTCTGGGAGTGGAAATGTCCCCTGAGGGCTGCTGCCCTGTTCCTCCTGGCTGTGCTGCCACTTGAGGAAGCTGAAATCTCTCCTGCTTTGCATTCACTGGGGGGCTCTGCTTCTGCTGTGCCCCTAACCCCTGCCCTCCTTCAGTGCTCCTCTTTCCTCATCTCCATCTTCACTTCTCTAAGAGGCCCAACATGGCTGTTCCCAGGATTTTGTCACTGGGACTGGCTCATGTTTTCATTCTCACCTCCTTTTTCCTTCTTAGCTTTTTATTTTGGTGCTACCAAGGGCCATTAGTTCCCACTGCAGTATTCCTGGTGAGGAACGTCCTTCCCAGTGGAGCGTTGGTATTCCCAAAGGAAAACGTCACCCTTGCCCTGCTCCACTAACCCAGCCTCTCCCAGGAGCTGCTCTTGCTGCTGACACCTCTGACTGGGGGGCTGATGGTGGGCCAGGGCTGACAAAAGTCTTGTGGTCTCCTCAGATGGATGGCTTGGAGCTAAGGAAACCTGGTGCTGCTGGTGATGGGGCACAGCAAACCGCTCCTGCTGCAGAGGTTCTGCCTCCTGCTGCTCCCCCTGTGGTGCTGGGGGAACCTGGGCTCTTCTGCTCCCCCTTCCTTGCTCCTTCTCCCTTCCCTGGGCTTCATCTTTCCACTCAAAACTTCTGTTCCCACATTTTGGAAGGATGCCAGCTGGAGATATAAAAAGCTCTGGATCTGTTCTCTGGCTGAGACCAAACGGATCCTTCGTGCATTTTTAAGCCCTGGTGGCATGTCCTCACAGGACCTGCTGCTGTGTGCTGGGCTGAGAGCAGCTCCCAGCCAGGAATCAGGCAACCTTGAGCAGCTTTGATGTCTTTATCGGTGGGGTTTGTGTGTCAGGCTCTATCCCAGCCCTGCTGAGGCAGCTGTAGAGCCGGTGCGGTGGCAGTGCTGGTGAATCCTGCCTGTGTGAGCGGTGTGGAGAGCTTCAGGTGGCTCAGATGCGTACAGAGGGATCTGTAGCCAGTTAGTTTGTGCTCTGAGCAAGCCCACAGCCTCCTCGATGTTTGAGCAGCCTTCCTGTATTCCAGGTCTCCCCACTGCACAAATAAGGCAACCTCCCAAAGCGAGTGCCCGCGGGCTCGGCAGAGCAGACCCTGCCCCGCTGCCTGTTGCACGTGGCCCAGAGGAGCCTGCGGTAGGTGTCCCCCAGCGGAGGAGCGCGGAGGCCGCGGCAGAGGCCTCTCCTGCGGCGGAGCCGGGGTGTGTGGCTGCGGGCCCGCCTCGCAGCCGGGGTCCGCACGCACAGCGGCCGCCCGGCGCGGGGCCGGAGCTGGCGGAGGGCCGCAGAGACCTGCCGAGGGACGGCTGGGCTCTGGAAGGTTCTCTGGCCCTTGTGAAGAAGAAGAAGAAGAAACCAAAACAAAAGAGAAACCAGCTGCCAAGGACAATGGAGTTCTGGGATGGAAATGCAACAGGCTCGAGAGCTTCCAGAGCTTCTCCCTGTCCCCCGGCGCCGGCTGAGGCCGGCAGAGAGCAGGCAGCTCCCTCAGGAAGCAGAGCCTGGGAGAAGCCAAAGGATGCTAAAATAACAAGTGGGGAGCAAAAGGCCACCTCGGTGCCAGCACCAACAGAGTGGGCCCCAGCACCCAGTGTGCCCTTGGAGTCCCTGCTGGGTGCCAGAAATGGGGACATCCTGAGACCAGAAGAAAGGAGAGGGGACAGTTTGATCTTGCAATCAAAAGGCAAAGGAGAAGAGGTTCCCCTGGAGCAGGTAGGCAAGAACAAGGTGGGAGAATCTGTGACAGCAAAGGGGCCAACCAAGCCCATGGGGAGAGAGTTTCTTGATCAAGAGAAGTTGGAGCATAAGAAGCCAGAATGTGCTGACCTGGCAGCATCAGCTCCAGAGGTGATCAACCTAAGCAAAGCAGAAACTCCTCTGCAGACCAAGCCTCCCAGCTTGCTCCCTTCTGGTGGAGGTAAGGAGGCCAAACACATATCTCCCAGTGAAACTATCCACCCTGAGCTTCAGACTTCCAGTGGTTCACTGGAGGCAGCAGCAAAGAAAAGAGAGAGCCATGGGAAAAGCAAAGGGGCTGAGAAAGAATCCTTCAAACAGCCCAGGGAACTTCCTAAGGAGCCAAAGGCAGCTGAGGAACCAAAACCAGTGTCCTCTGATAGGTGCCTGGCTGTTGACTGTGGTACTTCAGAGGGAGCACTGAAGACCCCAGGAGATGCTCCTGAAGTGCCTTGCACACCATTTGCTTTAGCAAACCCCAAGGAGGCTCCTTCTTTGCAGAGGGAAAAGGCTGAGGGGTTCCCAGAACAGCCACTTCATCTGCCAGCCAAAGGTCCCACCTCTGCTGGGGCAGGGGACAGGGGGACAGGAGCAGATTCTTCTGAGAAAGCCCCAGGGCCAGGATCTCCTGCCTTGGAGCTGCAGCCTGGGAAAGATCCCAACCTTGCACAGGGCATGGACAGACCTAAAAAGAGGCATGGGGAAGGCAAAGTCAAGAAGATGAAAAGCTTCCCTGAGCAGATGGAAGGTGTCAGCAAGCTGAGTGATGGGGAGAGGGCAGAGGAGGCTGTCAGAGACACAAGTTCTCCTGCCAGGGACCGAAGTTCTGCCCATCCTTACCCTGCAGACAAGCCAAAAAAGAGGGGTAGTGATGGGAGAAGTAAAAAAGGTGACAGAAGTTTCTTCCAGCAGCCTTTTCTGGAGGGTAAGATGGACCCAGGTAGTTTTGCTGAGATGGATAAAGCCCAGGGAGTTGGTGCTAAAGGCAGAGAGAGGAGCTGTGTCACTGCCCCGTGCTCTCAGGAGGAGGCCTCAGATGGAGCCAGCAGCCAAAGGCCCAGTGGAGGGGTAGCAGGAGAGCCCAAGGAAAACACTGGGAGAAATGAAGTAGCTGGTGTGTGTGCTTCAGCCCAACCCTTCCTGCTGGAGAGCAGGACAGGAAGGGAAAAGCATCTTGCTGTGGCTGACAGCAGCAGCCAAAAAGAGGTGGGTTGGATTACTCAGGGCAAAGAGGCTGGAATGACCCCAGCAGGTGAATCAGTTGTGGGGAGACCTGAAGTGACCCTGGTGGCAGAGAAACCTAGGAAGAGGTGCAGTGATGGACAAAGGAAGAAGCCTGAGAAGAGCCCTCTGGGGCAGAGAGCTGGTCTGGATGCTGGGGTGGGAACAGTCAGGTGTCCCAGCAACGAGAAGGTGGCTGGAAACACAAGAGAAATGACCTTTGAGAGGGATGAGAGGTCTGGGTTTGGGAGGGAGCTTTGGCTGGAGAGTCAGAGAGGGGTCACTAAAGAGGTGCTGGAAGAGCCTGAGGCACATGGGGACACCAGAAGAAGTTTCTCTAATCAAGCAAATCCTTCAGGTGATAAAATAAAGACTTTAGGGACAGAAATATTCAGCACTAAAGAGCCTTGGCCCAAGGGTAAGGAGCTAGACAGACCTGAGCCTCTCCCAGAGCATGGGGCAGACACAGCCATGGCCCATGATCCCACCATGGCCCATGATCCCACCATGGCCCATGATCCCACCAGGGACAAGCCTAAGAAAAAAAGTAGGGATGTGAAAAGGAAAAAGGCAGAAAATAGTCCTGAGCAGGGTTCAGGTGCCACCCTTGCAGCAGGGGAAGAGGTGGGAAGGAGTAAAGCTCAGCCTCTTGATAAAGGCAAAGACCCTCACTGCAGCACTTCAGGGAGGCCACTGGGAGACCTGGCTGCTGCCACTGAAGGTCAAGCTCCTGCTGTGCCTCTGGAGCCAGAGAAGTCACAGGCAGGCAGCGAAGAGAAATGCAGAAGGTTGGAGGTGAGCTTGCCACAGCCACTTCTGGAGCAGAAAGCTGGTGCAGAGGTGTTTTCTCCTCCTGACTTGGAGATAACAAACAAATCTGAAGCAGAAAGTCCCTCTCCTTGCAGCAGCAGGGGTGGCCTTGCTGCCCCAGAGCAGCCAGCAGGTGACACTTTGGCCACAGTTCCTGAGAGATCTAAAAAGAGGAGTCACGATGGAAGCAGTAAAAAGGCTGCAAACCCCTCTGAGCAGCCTGGGTTTGTGGAGCCAAACCCAAAGAGGAGTGAAGTGCAGTCCCCCAGGGGGGCTGGGGAGGACCATGGAGGGGCAGAGATGGATGTGGTGGATGAAAACAGAAATGTGAAGAACTTCCCCCTTGGCCCTCAAGTGCTTTGGAACAATAAAGGAAGTGCATTGGAGCCCTTTGCTCAGGCTGCAGGAACTGGCCCTGCTGACATGGGCTTCCCAAAGCAGACAGATGAGGGTGCAAGAAGTGAGGACCTTTCTCATCCTCCTCCCGCTCCAGCAGCAGAGAAAAGCAGCCCAGAGCCCAGATCTGGGGCTGAGAAGGAGAAACAGACACAGAAACCTTGTGAGCAGCCAATGAGCCTGGGACACAGAGAGCCAGCTGCTTCCCAGGCTGGCAGGGAGGCACTTCCTTCAGATCTTGCAGTGCAAGAGGACACTGCACCAAAGAAGGATGAAGCTCACTTCTGGCCAGTGGCAAAGGTGGATGAGAAAGAAATGAGAACTGATGATGAAAAGCAAAACACTGACCAAGTTTCCCCAGACCTCCCTCAGAAGGGGGCAGATCCCAAACCCGAAGCAGCCTCTCTACGTGCCAAAGGCACAGAGAAACTAGAAGGCACCATCCCTCCTGGAGAGGACACTGGGGGCATCTCCCCAGGGGGTGCAGCCACACCAGAGTGTGGAGCAGGAGCAGCCCTGCCACAGCTTGTGGTGGAGAATGGAGCTGCAGAGGCTCAGCTGGATGGAGGCACAAAGAGTTTGGACAATAAAGTGAGCGCAGCAGAGGCTGCCGGTGTAACACTGGCAGCTGCCCAGCGTCCTCCAGATGCCACCAAAGGCTCTGCTCAGCCTGCAGAAGAGAGTGCTGCTCATGCTGGGGAAGCTCACTTGAAGGATGGCCCAAAGGCTGGGGCAGATCAGCCTCAAGCCACAGCTAAAGGCAAAGAAGAAAGTGAACCCCAAGGTGTGAAGGAGGCAAAGAAAGAGCGAATCAAAGCAGCAGCACCGCTGAAGGGCTACATGAGACCCACCATGGCGAGAGGGGTGCCAGCTGTGCCAGCCAGCTCTGCTGCAGCCAGAGAGAAACCAAAGCAGCTGAGAGTCCCCGGTGTGAGCCGGCAGAGGCAAGAGCAAGGTGTGTGTGTGTGGTGTGGGCTGGCAGCAGTAACCCAGGCAGCTTGTGCCTGCTTGGTGGCACGTTGGCATGACCGTGGTGGTTAATCCTGGGTGGCACAGGCGAGCGGGGCATGGCCGGGGGTGTTCTGGCTGTGGGTTCTGCTTGCCTGTCTCACGGCCCTAATCCCTGGTGTGGAAGGACTGACAGCTTGGTCTGAGTTGCAGAACTCTGGGTTGTTTCCATGGATGTTGGTGAATATCTCAGGAAGCTTGCACTTTTGGGTGGTGTTAGCTCAGCTGCTGGGCACCCCAGGCACCGGCAGGGTGAATCACCCTGGTCACTGCCCGGCGCTGTGTGCCGCTGGGCAAGGAGCCCAGAAACACCGTGTAGGAAATGTTCTCATGTTGCAGGGTCTGGGCTTAATCCCACCTCAGCCTGACTGCAACCTCCTCCTCCTCCCCCTGCAGCTGGTTGATGACTTTATCACCAGCTTCCTTGAGCTGCTGCATCCCCCAGGTGCTCTCCCTGCTTGAATAACAGAAAGCAGTGGATCAGGTTGCCCAGGGAGGTGTAAATGCCCCTTCCTTGGAGGTGTTCAGGGCCAGGTTGGATGAGGCCTTGAGCAGCATGGTCTAGTAGAAGGTGTCCCTGCCCATGGCAGGGAGGTGGAACTAGATGATCTTTAAGATCCCTTCCAACCCAACCCACTCCATGAATCTGTGGTAATTCTGGCCCAGCAGAGTTACACAAACAGTAGCAGGAGTGGTGAAGATTTCATTCTCGATCCCTCGGAGGGACTCTGGACAGACTGGTAAGCACTAGGACTGTTTGTCCTGGCTGTTGTCCAGGGAGCAAATTCCCTCTGCTCACAGGACATGAAATGGAATTCATTTCATAGCACTGAATGAAGTTCACTGGAACTTTAAAATGGAGAATGTGGTACAGACACAGGAGAAGTAACCAGTATTGCTCTACTTCTGCTCATTCCAAACCTTCCTCAGCCAGACCTGGCACCACCTCTGTGAATTCCACTCTGCTGAGTTCATAGATTCATAGAATGGTTTGGGTTGGAAGGGGCCTTAAAGATCATCCACTTCCAGCCCCCTGCCACACCTCCCAGTAGCCCAGGATGCTCAGGGCCTCATCCAAGCTGGCCTTGAGCACCTCCAAGGAGAGGGTATCCTCAGCCTCCCTGGGCAACCTGTTCCAGTGTCTCACCACCCTCACTGCCCAGAATTTCTTCCTCTTCTCTAGTCTCAGTCTCCCCTCTTGCAGCTCAAAGCCATTGCCCCTCGTCCTGTTACTACAAGCCCTTGTCCAAAGTCTCTCCCCAGCTTTCTTGTAGCCCCCCTTCAGCTACTGGAAGGTTGCTCTAAGGCGCTGGGGAAGTTTCTCCCTGCCCTGAGGTGCTCTTTGGGGTTTTTTTGCCTTGTCATCAGGCATGGAAGTTTGTCCCTGCTGCCAGTTTGCATGATGCAGACACTAACTCCGCCAGCGCCCGGCTCCGGCGCGCTTAACACGCTGCTCAGGTTCTGGGAGGGCTGTTGTAATTTTAATGAGTGTTGCATAACCTGAAGTGGTTCTATTTTAGTGAAAGTGGTGTTCTCTGCATGAACTTGTGCCTGCAGAAGTGATGTTCTTTGGTGCATGATGCTACAAAGGAGAGGGTAAAGCTGCAGGCAGCATCTTGGTGACGAACCCAATGTTTCTTTCAAGCCTTGCCATAGTCTGCTGGGATCTTTCTCTCCCTTTGCTCACTCTTGGGTTCATGGGAGCAGGATTTTAGTGGCAGATCCATGCTGCAACAAAAAAAAAAGGAGAGAAGCTGTTGCTGGAGGTTTTGCCCAGGTAAAGTGTGCTTGGAATTGAAGGAGTCTTGGTTCAGAGCAGGACTTCAGCCTGTGAGTACCTTGGTTCATGCTCTGCAATTCTCAGTTGGCCAGACCAAAGTTTACACAGGACTCATGTTCAGTTGCTTCATCCTTCCAGCACTTCAGAGCCTCGAGGCTTGTGGCTTTTTTGAGAGAGTCTCTAAATCTCAGAATCCTCAAATCCCAGCATGCTGGGGTTGGAAGGGACATCTGGAGGTCATCCAGTCCAACCCCCCTGCTAAAGCAGGGCACCCACAGCGGCTTGCCCAGGATCACAATGGCTGGGGGTGGGGGTTGGAAGCTCTCCAGAGAAGGAGACTGCACAACCTCTCTGGGCAGCCTGGGACAGGGCTCCATCACCCTCACAACAAAGAACTTTCCCCTCCTGTTCATATGGAACCTCCTGAGTTGGTGAGGGGAAGTTTTCAGTCAACCAGTGCTGAGCTTTTTGACTCAGATTCACTGCCAGCATGCCTGGCACCAATGAGCTGTGAACCCTGAGTGAATCCCTGGGTTGGTACCACTGGTGTGGAAGGGCCTCAGGCTGGGTGTGAGGGTGGAACAATGAATTCCTGCAGCACCTGGGCACCAGCTAACACCAGAAATCACTGGAGGGGAAGGTGTTGAGGGTCATGGCCATGAATATGAGTGTGTTTCTGTAGTGGGCATAGAACAGCTACAGAGATCCAGGAGATCAGAGTCACAGACTGGTGAAGGGACCTTCAAAGCTCCTCCAGTCCAACCCCCTGCAGTCAGCAAGGACATCTGCAACTAAAGCAGGTTGCCCAGAGCCCCAGACAGCCTGACCTGCAATGGATCTAGGGATGGGGCATCTCCCACCTCTCTGGGCAACCTGGGCCAGGCTCTCACCACCCTCAACATCAAAATTCTCTTCCTTCTTTCCAGTCTGAATCTCCTTCTTTGAGTTCAAACCATCACTCCTTGTCATGTCCCAACAGGCCCTGATCAAAAGTTTGTCCCCAGCTTTCTGGTCAGCCCCTTGAAGCACTGAAAGGCCACCAGAAGGTCTCCCTGGAGCCTGCTCTTCCCCAGTTGAACAACCCCAGTTCTCTCAGCCTGGCCTCACAGTAGAAGGATTCTAGCCCCTGGTGGTTCGTTCCAGTTGTTCACTGATCTGCTGTGGCCATGGGCTCTTCATGCCCATCCATGCTTCTGTTACAGTGACAATTCACCACTCAAAGGTTTCCTGTTCTCTCCTGCCACCAGAACTTGGCCAGCATTTCACCTGTGTTTGTCAGGGAGGATCATGGAGCTCACCCCGTGCCATCCCTCCCATCCACTCATGTCAGACATTTCTTTCCCTAATGGGCATCAGTCATCTACCACCATCACAGCCACTCCTGGAGATATTTTGGAGCATCTTCCACCAACTTTTAGCAGCTACAGTCTCCATAGTCAGGCTCCCTAGCATCTTCTGGGATCCCAGGATGGCTTTCCTGGCTGCATCAGCTCTTCTTTGTGCTGCTAGAATTGGTGTCAGCTCTGTCATCAGCTCCACTGGGAGCCATGGCAACCAGGATGCTGCAGGGTTCTCTCAGTGACAGTCACAGAATCACAGAATGGGTGGGGGCTGGAAGGGATCTCTGGAGATCATCCAGCCCAACCACCTGCTAAAGGAGAGCATCCACAGCAGCTTGCCCAGGATCACAGTGGCCAGGTGGCTTTGGAAGCTCTCCAGAGAAGAAGACTCCACAGCCTCTCTGGGCAGCCTGCTGCAGGGCTCCAGCACCCTCACAACAAAGAATTTCTTCTCCTGCTCAGATGGAACCTCCTGGGTTGATGATGGGAGGTGTTCAGTCATCCAGTGCTGAGCCATTTGGCTGAGATTCACTGCCAGCATCCCTCTTCCCTTCACTCCTCAGGCTGTATTTCAACATTGAGGCTCCAAATGCCTGTTCTCCCCCAGAAGTGTCCTCACAGCATATTCTCTATTTGCAAAGGAAATTCACCTCTGTCAGGGTGTTGGGCTTTCTGTCTGCTCCTCCTCTGTCATTTGCCCAAGCTCTTCAGGAAGGGGCTGGTTCATGTGGAGTGATGCTCTGGGCTTTCTGCTGGTGGAGTCAAGCCCTTATTGTGCTACCACACTGTGGCCTAGACAGTTGTCTCTCTCCACTGTTGGTCCCTTCTCCCAGGGAACAAGTGCAGGACAAGAGGAAATGGCCTCAGGGTGCCCCAGGGAAGGCTCAGGTTGGACACGAGGAACAATTTCTGCCCCTTTAGGGTTGTCCAGGCCTGACCCAGGCTGCCCAAGGCAGTGGTGGAGTCCCCATCCTCGAGGAGTTTCAAAGCTGTGGAGATGTGGTGCTGAGGGCCATGGTTTGGTGGTGCCCTGGCAGTGCTGGGTTCATGGTTGGACTCTGAAAAGTCTCTTCCAATCCAAATGCTGTTGTGTGATTCCGTTTGGTTGAGCAGGACAAAGTGTGTGTGAGCCAATCCGAGTGTGTGAAGGGCAGGGCTTTTAGCAGAGCTTGTCCTTGATGGTCCTGGTCACTCTGCTCAGGCACAGTTGTTGATCACAACAGTTAATTAGAGGCCAGGCTAGCTGGGGGTGCTGACCACCAGCTGCTCATCATCCTGGAAAGTGATGTTGCCTTAGAAACGGGTGCCAAGGACTGCATGGAGTGATTGGGTTAGATTAGGGGGAAAAAAACCCCAGCAGAGGCATTAGAAGGGATCAGAGATGGCTTGGGGAGCCAGCAAAAATAGAAACACGAGGCTGATTCATCTGCTGAGGCTGGGAGCCTGCAGATTGGGCACTGCCTGCTGACGTGGCCATGTAGTGATCTTGGGCTGCTGGCTCTGGCCCAGCCCCAGCCCAGGGGCCACGCTTCACCCGCTGGAGCCCACGGAAGGGGACAGGGGCACTTTGCAGGTTCTGCAGCAGGTAGGGAGTTTTGGGTTGTGTTCAGAGCTGCAACATGGGCATGAAAATACAGGCAAGCAGCTCAGAAAAACCACTTCTTGTGGATCATAGTGGTACTGAGACTTCTGCCTGTGCTCAGCCTCCCTGATGGGCTTGTGCCAGCTGATCTGGGAAAAGGCAGAGGATGGGAACAGGCAGGAGAGACCCTTCCTGCTGGTGAAGCAGGCTGCTGTGTCACCACTGGAAAGGTGTGAGAACCTCCAGGCAGAATCTCCATACCCAGGAGCTGGACCAAGGTCTGACTTTGGAAGAGCTTGTAACTGTGTGAGGCCTTCAGGACTCAGTACTGGGGTCAGTGTTGGGCCTCCCCCTTAGAAGAGTATGGAATCTGCCTCAGAGCTGAACTCAGGGTAGAAGCAGTGGATGGGCTTCCTTTCAGGCCTCTAACTTACCCTTCTAACCCAACTTCTCTGCAGCACCAGGCCTTTCTCACTCAAGTTGTTTGCCCAATTTGCCCAAATCCTGCCTGCTGGACACCCTCCTACCCTTTCCTGCTCCTCTTCCTTGACTTGTTTCTCTTCTAATTCTTTAAACGTGTCATGGGAGCCTACAGGAAGGCTGCAGAGGGACTTTTCCTAAGGCTGTCTAACAACAGGACAAGGGGGAACCCTTTGAAGCTGAGGGTTAGACTGGATCTGAGGAAGAAGTTCTTCGATACAAGGGTGGTGAGACTCTGGAATTGGTTGCCCAGAGTGGTTGTGGATGCCTCTCCCCTGGAGGTGTTGAAGGCCAGGCTGAATGAGGCTTTGAGCAACCAAGTCTAGCTGAGGGGCATCCCTGCCCATGGCAGGGGTTTGGAGTAGATGATCCCTCAGGTCCCTTCCAACCTGAGCCATTCTGTGAAGAGACTGGGACCAGAGCTCCAGGATAAGGACTTTGCTGGTCATGTCCTGTGAGTGACCACTTCTCTGAGAACAGAATAGAATTAACCAGGTTGGAAAAGACCTTTGGCATCATTGAGTCCAACCTATCATCCAACACCATCTAATCAACTAAACCACAGTACTGAGCACCCCATCCAGTCTCTTCCTAAACACCTCCAGTGATGGTGACTCCACCACCTCCCTGGGCAGCACATTCCAATGGGCAATCACTCTTTCTATGAAGAACTCCTTCCTAACACCCAGCCTAAACCTCCCCTGGTGCAGCTTGAGACTGTGTTCTCCTGTTCTGGTGCTGGTTGCCTGGGAGAAAAGGCCAACCCCCACCTGGCTAACAACCTCCCTTCAGGTAGTTGTAGACAGCAATAAGGTCTCCTCCTCCAGGCTAAGCAACCCCAGCTCCCTCAGCCTCCCCTCATAGGGCTCCAAACCCCTCCCCAGCTTTGTTGCCCTTCTCTGGACACATTCCAGCAAGTCAACATCTTTCCTAAGCTGGCTGAAAGCTTAACACAAGCACCCTGGCACAGCTTTGGGAGCTGAATATTAATAAAGGGGAAAAAAATGGATTTAGGAGAAGACTTAGGCAGACTGAGAATGAGCACCTGCAAACATCATGCTACAGGCAGGATGAAGCTGCTGCAAAACTCTCAGGGTATGAACTCTGTGTTACCTCCATTAATGTCCTGAGACATTAAATATTAGATGACTCCAGAGCTCTTCCATAGCTAAGGCCTGAATATGCTTCATTTCCTCCACTAAATAATCAGCATGAAATAAATAAAGCAGCAGCAGTGGCTGTTCCTGGCTGTGTGTTGGACATGGTGAGTCAGGCTTTTCTTCCCAGTCAGGCAAAGCTCTTCTGGGCTGCAGGGCTTTGAAGGACCGGCCCCTAAAGCAAGGAGGAGCTTCTCCTCTATCACAAATGGTGGCTGTTGGCTTTAAAATTCAACTCAAACCAACCTAGGAGGTACTTTAGGATGCTTTGATGACTTATCCTCGCTCCTAGAGAAGGGCAGTAAGTGATCTCTGATGGATGGAGATTCCTTGTGTTGGGACTGACTGAGTGACAGAAGAGCATCAATAATTCCATGGGATTAGATGACTGCAGGGTCTACTGCTTTGGGGAGCAGACCAAATACTCCCAGACTGAGCAAGAGCTTGTCCTGAAGAAACAAGCATCTCCCCAGAGAGGATGTGACATCTCATTGTCTGGAGAGATTCCAAACCCACTTGTGATCCTGGGCAAGCTGCTGTGGGTGCCCCTGCTTTGGCAGGAGGGGTTGGACTGGATGATCTCCAGAGGTCCCTTCCAGCTCCTACCATGCTGGGATTCAGGGATTCTGTCCTACATCAGTTCTGAGACTGAGCCATGAGCTAGGGTCCCATTTTCCACCAGCAAAGACACCCCAGGAATATTTTAAGGGGGGGGGGGGGGGGGGGGAGGTTGGAATTGGTGGAGGCCTTTAGGGAAGTGGAGCTGGTGGGTGGAATTATTCTGGTTAATTACAGGGTGGCAGGAAAGATTCCTCTAACTTACAGCTCCTTAGTCATTGTTTTTAAATATAGCAGTGCCTGAAATTCAAAGCTTGAACACAAGGAGGTGAATGTGTGGATTGTAGCAGTTCCCAGCAGCAGGTTCAATTCAGGGGGCGTGGAGTAGCTTGGAGTCTCTGGGTGTAAAAATACATTCTGTGTTCAGTGGGAGCATGGCAGGGAGTCCTGGAGCTGCTGCATCTGGGAGGGAACTGCCCTCTGGGAAAGGACCTGGGGGCTTGGTGACAGTGACTGGAGATAAGCCAGCATGTGCTCAGGTGGCCAAGAAGGCCACCAGCATCCTGGCTTGGATCATCAGTGGTGTGGCCAGCAGGGGCAGGACGGGGATTGTCCCCCTGGACTGGGCACTGGTGAGGCCACACCTCCAATCCTGGGGTCAGTTTTGGGTCACTCACTCCAAGAAGCACATTGAGGGATTGGAGTGAGTCCAGAGAAGGGCAACAAAGCTGCTGAAGGGTTTGGAGAACAGGACTGGTGAGGAGCAGCTGAGGGACCTGAGGTTGTTGAGCCTGGAGAGAAGGAGGCTGAGGGGAGACCCTCTGGCTTCCTGTAAGGAGGTTGGAGCCAGCTTGGGGTTGGTCTCTTCTCCCAAGGAACAAACAAAAGCACAAGGGAAAATGACCTCGAGTTGCCCCAGGGCAGGTTCAGCTTGGACTTGAGAAACAATTTCTGCCCCTTCAGGGTTGTCAAGGCCTGACCCAGGCTGCCCAGGGCAGTGGTGAAGTTGTCATCCCTGGAGGGGTCTCAAAGCTGTGGAGATGTGGTGCTGAGGGCCATGGTTTGGTGGTGATCTGGCAGTGCTGAGTTAATGGTTGGACTCCCTGAGCTTAGAAGTTGTCTTCTGCTTAAATGGTTCTATGATTCTATGACAAAAATCTCCTCCTGGACTGCAGTCTGTTGGTGTCTGTGACAGTTTGTGTCTGTGGCCATTGTGACCTTGGTTCAAAGAAGGAAATTTACCTTAGTCAAGGATTGATCTGAGCCAGGCACTTAAGAAAAGAGACAACTCTGCAGTTTGGTGCTGATGCAAGGGCAGAATCCAGATGCCAGTGGCTGAGTGGTTAGAAGCATTCCAGGCTCCCAGTTTAATGATGTCCAAACCCAGTCAGAAAAGCCTTGGCTGTGGAGGCTTCGCAGGATGGCCGAGTAACGCTCTTGATCCGTGTTGGGACTGGGTCTGGGTAGATCAGCCCAACATGTGAAGTGCTGGGGGTGAATACAGTATGAAAAGCAAAGTGCAGCTCAAAAAATGTTGTAAGGGATCTTTATTTGAAAGCAAACCCATGTGAAGGTGACGTTTAAAGTGTCTCAGACCCCAAAACCTCTCTTCACCTGACCCGGTTCAGCCGGCGTGAGCCCTGTGGATTGTGAGTGCAGAAGGTCCTCGTGCCAGCCAGCTTGTGCCCATTGTTGGCTCCAGCCGAATACATTAAAGTGCCCTGCAAACAAAAGCCCTTGTGCTGAAAGGGGTCATTCAGAGCTGGAATGTTTGGGGCTGGGCTTGCTGGGGGGGTGGGGGGTTGGGTTTTGGTGTAAGGGGAGGAAAATTGCTGAGCTTAGGTGTGAAGCGTTGCTAAGAGTGGTTCAGCAGCAGGACCTGGTGGTTATCGGTGCGCTGATGGTGACAGGGTTTGGTAGAGAGCAAGGAGATGGCAACATTGCCCCCGCTGCCCGGCGCCCCGGGAAATGCTGCTCGCAGAGCAATGATTCCACAGGGATGGTCAAACCCCTCGCCTCGCATCCCGCCGGGGACGGGAGCTTCTGCTCAAGGAACAGGTTCATCTCCACTCTTCACAAAAGGATCAGGGGTTGGTTGGAACTAGTGGCTGGATCCAGTAAGTGAAGGCGTGCGGCAGGCAAGGGGGTGGGGAGGAAGGAGTTTTGTCATGAATAGAGGGGGCATGGTGTGTCGTCAGCGCAGCCGGCGAGCTGTTGGGAGCCGCCGAGCCAGCCCCGGCAGGAAGCGAAGCGCTCGGAGATGTCTCTCTCCAACAAGCAGCCCGCAGCCCTCTCCGAGTACAGCCAGCTGTGCAAAAGCAAGAACCCAGAGAGCTTCTCGGGAGCCTTCCACTGCATGGAGTCCCCCAAAGACTTCGGCAAACCCGAATTCGAATGGCAGAGGACTGAGGGGAAGCTTAACGAGATTGGCTTGAACGTGAACGCGGGGGGACCGATTAAGGATGGGCTGGTTAAGAACGCTGGCTTCACGGATGAGGACAAGCTCTGCTTCTTTGAAGGCAAGCTAGACAAAGAGCTAAAAATAGCTCAGAAAGACAAAAGAGAAATCGAGGTGCAAGGCAAAAAATACCAGGCAGCTGCAGGTCACCTTGAGAGCTGGGCTCTGATTGCTGAACCGTTTCCTTCCGCGGAAGGGAACTTTGCAAACCCTAAGGCTACAGATTTTCAGGTGGGACAGGCTGGAGCCGAAAAATCTGGGGCTGGGCTGGGTAAAAATGAAGCCATCACCGATCAGGAGAAAGCAGCTGGGAAGGCTGGAATGGAGACCAAATGTCAGCCAGCTCCAACCCTGCCCAATCTGTCTGTGTCAGAGAGCCAGCCCAGCAAATTCGTGCAGGAGCAGGAGATCAGTGTCTGGAACCCTAATTTCCACTCCACTCTGCCCAACGATTCGGGCTCTAAAGAAGCCACGGTGAAAAAAGATGGAGCCCCCAGCTATTGTGTGCTGGGGGTGGTTAACGACGGCTACGTGCAGAGTGGATTTCCCTCTTCCCCAACACCACCCAAGCCGGAGCCCCCAACTACCACCGTGGAGCTGGCACAAGATGACTCCAAAAGTAGTGACTTTAATCACGGCTCCGAAATGGAGGAAGAGCTGGAGGACAGGCTGGAGGACGGCAGCTGTCTGCAGAGGGCTGCCCACCAAAGGAAGGCAATGAGGCGTGCAATGTCCGAGTGCTCTCACTTGTCTGTGCCCCTAACCCTGGACCTGGCTGATAAATACCCTGAGCCGGTGCTTAGAGAGGACGTCGCTACTGGGCTGCTCTCTCCTAATAGCAGCCTGACCCAGTGCTCCAGCCCCACAGCCAGGAAGCCGGGCGCTGCGATGAAGAGGTCAATGACCGTGGCAGAGGAGCAAACATCTGTCTGCGGCTCGGGTCCCCAGCAGAGCAGCGCGCCGGGCAAGGAGCACCAGTCCCTGCCGGCAGAGGAACCGGCTGCCAAGAAGAGAGAGGAGTGGAACGGAGGCAGCAGCTCGGGCAAGAAGGAGCTGGCCAGCCCGAGCTTGTACCGAAGCAAGCTGGAGCAGATCCCTGAAATCAGCAGCCAGGACAAAGAGAAGGAGGAGGCGGCAGCAAAGAAGGAGAAGAGAAATGCCACCGATGGAGCTGCCGGGCTGGATGCTGCCAAGAGCAAAGGCGGCGAGCTGGAGCCCGGCAAACCTGCTGCTCCCCTGGAGAGAAAGGAAATCGAGGTCAGCCCTGTGCAGAGCTCCCTGTCTCCCAAGCAAGGAGATTTACCACGTGATGGTATGTTGCTAATTTTTACCTTCCAGACGGAAGCTGGGAAGGAGCTAAGGGACCTTGACAGGCTGCAGGCAGAGGGTGGGCGGCTGGGTGCACCTGAGGAGACCGATGTGGGGCTTAGAACAAAGGAGGGATTTGGGGGTAGGCAAAAAGGGAGCAAAAATGCCCAGAAATAACTCTCTGGCTGGCTCCATGGCATCTGCAGCAGCAGCTGCTCTTGCTTGCTTGCTGGGCTCACAGATTCACAGATTGCATTGACTTGGCAGGCATCCTCAAAAGTCATTTTGTCCAACCCCACTAAACCCAGGAGGTTTTCAGGTCTGCAGCATCACCCACGGTGGTTGTCTGTTCAGGACCCTCTTGCCACTCCCTCCTGCCAGCTCAGGTGCCCTGGTTCAGAGCTATGAGGCTGTTCCCAAAGTTCAAACCTTTCCATCTGTGTCTGGGATCTGAGGAGTCTGCTTTTCCATGAAGCTTTTTAGCACCTTTTGGTCAAAAAACAAGTGGATGTGACACTCTGGGACGTTGTCTAGTGGTCCTGGAGGTGTTTCAGGATGTGGTCTAGTGGTCATGGAGGTGTTCTGGGACACGGTCTAGTGGTCATGGAGGTGTTTCAGGATGTGGTCTTGTGGTGATGGAGTTGTTGGGTAGGAAGTTGGAGTCAGTGATCTTGGGGGTCTTTTCCAACCTCAGTGGTTCTATGATTCCCTTTGAGGGCAGCAGTGAGAGTGAGCAGGGGTGGTGATTTGTGTAGTGAAGTTCTTCCCAACATCTTCAGTGCTGAAATCCAAGGTGGAATTTCCTGGTTGCCCTCCATAAGCTCTTTCCCAAACCCCCCTCACAAAGGAGCCTTTCCCCTCACTGTTGTCAAGAGCACCTTGTTTGATTTGCTGGTGTTTTGGGGATGGATGAGGTCAGGCTTTCAGCTCTCTGAGAGGAGCAGCTGAGCTTTGTTCTACAGCCTAGAGCAACATCTGTGTCCCTCTGGCCAGCTGCAAACCTGCTGTTTTGGGCAGATGTGGGGTGTGGGGATGGGCTGGGTGCCGCTTCTGCTGCTGTGTTCACCAGAGCCTTGTGTGTGCAGCAGGGGGAAATGTGTCAGGGAAGCAAGACAAAAGACTTGGGTGAGAATTTGTGCATCCCATGACTTCTGCAGCCAGCTGCTTTACGGAACTCTCTGAGGAGCAGTATAAAAGATGGGATTAAAATACCCAGGTGGGAGGTGGTGGTGGAAGTGAGGAGCATTTGGGAGGGTTTTGGAAGCGAGGGTTTGCTCCAGAAGGCTGGAGAGAGTAGAAAAGCTGAGCTTTCCCCAGCACTGAGCAGGGAAGGTTGATCTGGAGCAGAGTGGTTTGTGCTCTGCTGACTGGAGTTGTCTCCCTGGCTCTGTGGTGTGGTAGTGACACCCAACGGTGGGTCTGTCAGCTCTGGCACCAGGCTCTCATCATCCTCCTGCCACTGCCCACCTGCACCCGAGGCACCAGAAGGGCAGTGAAGGGTCTGGAGAACAGGGCTGGTGAGGAGCAGCTGAGGGACCTGTGGTTCTCCAGCCTGGAGAAAAGGAGGCTGAGGAGAGACCTCGTTGCTCTCTGCAACTCACTGCAAGGAGGCTGGAGCCAGGTGGGGCTTGGTCTCTTCTCCCTAGGATCAGGTGATAGAACAGGAGGAAATGGTCTGAAATGGTGCTAGGGCAGGTTTGGGTTGGACATGAGGAACAAATTCTTTCCTGCAAGAGTGGTCAGACATTGGAACAGGTTGCCCAGGAAGGTGGTGGAGTCTCCTTCCCTGAGGGTGTTCAAGAGAGGTGTGGACATAGCATTTGGGGACGTGGTTTGCTGGTCATGGTGGTTGCAGGCTGAAGGTTGGACTCTATCCAACCCCAGCGACTGTACAATGCTATCACTGCAGTTGTTTACTTTACTGATATCTCTGGGAGGCTTCAGTTTCCAAGACTATGGTCTGTGGAGATCTGTGGAATGAGTTTTTGGGTGGCCCAACCCTCCCCTCTCTGAAGTGCCACCACATCCAGCCTCCTCCCCTTTCCATTCCCTCTGTCTCCCCTTGTCCCTCACGGTCTGCTCGGCACGCAGATCTTAACTCACCCTGGCAGCCCTGGCGGAGGTGGTGTCGGGTTTGGTGGCATCATGTCATGGATTGCAGACATGGGCCCTTCCAGCCTGAGGAGAGGTGTCAGGTCCTGTCATGCAGGCAGTTCTCCCAGCGATGGTCACCAGAGTGATGGAGTGAGCTCCTGGCTGCCAGCCACAGCTAGAGAGGGCACCTGGAGGTGGATTTGCTTGGGCACAGGTAGGACCTGTGCAGATGTGTGGTTACCTGAGGGTTGTCAGACTTCTCGGTGACTTAAACATGGAATCACAGAATGGGATGGTTTGGGAGAGACCTTTAAGTCCATGGAATCCAGCCACTAGCCTAGCACTGCCAGGGCACCACCAAACCATGGCCCTCGCCACTGCATCTCCATGGCTTTGAAACCCCAGGGATGGAGACTCCATCACTGTCCTGGACAGCCTGGGCCAGGCCTGGACAACCCTTGAGGGGCAGAAATTTTCTTATGTCCAACCTAAACCTCCCATGGGGCAACTTGTGGCTGCTTCCTCCTGTCCTGTCACTTGTTCCTTGGAAGAAGAGACCAATCCCCATCTGGCTCCAGCCTCCTTTCAGGGAGTTATAGAGAGACAGAAGATGTCTCCTCAGCCTCCTGTTCTCCAGGCTGAACAGCCCCAGGTCCCTCAGCTGCTCCTCAGCAGACCTCTTCTCCAGGCACTTCACCAGCTTCCCTGCCCTTCTCTGGACCTGCTCCAGCAGCACTTGTAGAGTAAAACTTATCTGCAGAAAAAGGTGGAAGAGAAACAAAAAGTCCTGTATGTGTGCAGGCCTTTCATCCCACAGGACTTCTGGGGTGGAGAGCTGGGGACATCCACCCTGCGACTGACGTATGTTTCCAGGGTGGTTCATACTGTGGACAGTGAAGAGGCCAGGTTTGGCTGGCTGGCAAAGTCCATGGAGCTCAGGAGGCAGCTGTTTCAAAACACAGCTATGTGGAGTCTTCACCTCCAGAAAACATGGAAAGCATCACCTGATGTGGGCTGACACGCTCTGCCCCGCAGGCCTGAGCAGTGGTGCTGGAAAGGTCCCTGGCAGAGGAGCAGGCAGAGCTTTCTGGTTGGCTGCTCTTTGCAGATGGTGAATTCATCCCTCCACACTGGCTTGAAACCAGTTCTAACCTCCTGCCATGGGTAGGGACACCCCCCACTAGCTCAGGTTGCTCCAGGCCTCATCCAGCCTGGCCTTGAACACCTCCAGGGAAGGAGCATCCAAGACCTCCCTTGGCAGCCTGTGCCAGTGTCTCACCACCCTCACTGTTACGGGCTGCTTGGGGTGGGGTTTGGCTGTTCTGTGCTCTGCAAGGTGTTGGTGAGAAATGAGCTCTGCCTTTGTCCTCTCCTGGGAGGAAGCAGAGCCCATGGATAATGTAGTTCCATGTTTGCTTTGCTTTAAACCCCTGGAGTTTGGAAGAGATTTTTGGAACATGAGAAAAGGAACAAAAATTCCTCAGATGGTTCTGAAATGGAGATCTCCTCAATGAGAAGAGCAGCCTGAGAGGGCAGCTCCTCAGTGCTCAACAAGAGCTAAAGGGTGGCAGGCAAGAGGCTGGGGCCAGACCCTTAGCAGTGATGCCCAGGGACTGGACAAGGGGCAGCAGGCACCAGCTGGAACCCAGGAGGTTCCATATGAACAGGAGGAGAAACTTATTTGGTGTGAGGGTGCTGGAGGCCTGGAGGAGGCTGCCCAGAGAGGTTGTGGAGTCTCCTTTTCTGGAGAGCTTCCAACCCCCCTGGCCATTGATCCTGGGCAAGCTGCTGTGGGTGCTCTGCTTTAGCAGGGGCTTGGACTGGATGATCTCCAGGGGTCCTTCCACCTCCACCATGCTGGGCTTCTGTGAGATGCTTTCAGGCTTTCTGTGATGAGCTTTTGCTTCCTCTCCCTGTTAGCAGCAGGGAGGTGGCTGCAGTAACTCCACCAAGCCGAGACTTGGCTGGAAGGGTGGAGCTAAATCTGTCCTTTGTGTTCTGTTCACGGATCAATGACCCCTTCATACCCTCATCGATTTCTTCTGCTTCAACCTTAGCACTCACCTTGCAGGTCTCCTTCCAGGCACAAGATAAGTGTCCAAGAGGACTCACAGATCCCTTGGAGCTGATAGGAACATGGTTTTCCTTCTCTGTGTAGGTTCCTCCCTTGTTTTCCATGTTCTATTTCTTCATTCCCAACTTAGCATTTACCTTTGGAAATTGGAAGGTCCCTTCCAGCCCAATGATTTGGGGTAACAACTTTTGTCTCTGGCACCATTCTCATCCTAAAAATCCCTGAAGGAATTGTCCAACCTGATCCCAATCATTTGACTGGCACCTCTCAGAATTTCAGCCAGAAGACTTCCTTGGCCCTCTCCAGCTGGGGTTGTTTTGCTGAACATCTGCTACTCCTGGAGGAGTTTTTAAGGTGGCTTGGGACTGTAGCTTAAACCTATCTGTCTGGCAGGTCTTTTGGTCTCAGTCTGGTGGCACATTTGGGTTCATTCCATGCTAAAAGCTGTCACAAAGACAAACCCTCTGGGGTCTCTCTCGTCCCCAGTGCAGGTATTGGAAGGAAGGAGCTGCTGGCTGCAGATCAGAGCTGAGCTAAGCTGCAGAGCTTCTGATCCCTCCTTTCATCAGCAGTTGCTGCCCCTGTCAGCAGAACAAGCAGTGGCTTTGTTCCCTGCTCTGAACAACAACTGATTGATTCATCCTCACATTGTGCCCGAGCTGGGGTGTGATTTGTGGCACGTCCCTGGTGCAGGGGCAGGGAGACATGGGGTCCTTTGGGCTGGAGGAGACCTTGAAGAGTCCAACTGTTAACCCCACAATGCCAGAGCACCTTCTGGTGGCCTTACAGTACTTCAAGGGGCTGATCAGAAAGCTGGAGGTAGACTTCTGAGCAGGGCCTGTTGTGACAGGACAAGGGGTGATGGCTTGAACTCAAAGAGGGAGATTCAAACTGGAGAGAAGGGAGAAATGTTTGACACTGAGGACAGTGAGAGCCTGTCCCAGGGTGCCCAGAGAGGTGGGAGATGCTCCATCCCTGGACCCATTGCAGGTCAGGTTGTTTGGGACTCTGAGCAACCTTCTCCAGTTGCAGATGTCCCTGCTGACTGCAGGGGGTTGGACTGGATGAGCTTTGAAGGTCCCTTCCCACTCAAAGCAGTGTGTGACTCTGAGGCATCAGCTGCTGTAAGCCCCCTTAGAACAGCTTCTCTATGACTTGTTGCTGACATGCAAGAAGTTGAGGTTGGGTGCATCGTGGGTAACATCTCTTTGCTCTGGAGTGGTCAGGGCTGTACCTGTGTGGACAGGATGGAACTGCAGCTCTGTGCCTTCAGGTCCTGGAAATCACAAACTCACAGATTGCATTGGGTTGGAAGGGACCAGCAAAGGTCATCTTGTCCAACCCCTCTGCAGTGTGCAGGGACACCTCTGAGCAGATCAGGCTGTCCAGGGTCACATCAAATCTGATATCCCTGCCCCAAGCCCTGC
The DNA here is from genome assembly GCF_026170545.1 of Melanerpes formicivorus. Lineage (NCBI taxonomy): Eukaryota > Metazoa > Chordata > Aves > Piciformes > Picidae > Melanerpes > Melanerpes formicivorus. The sequence goes on from NW_027142365.1 coordinate 11,598,334, forward strand.
CCAAGTCCTAGCAGCCTGCTGGGAACAGTCTGAGGTTTCCCCAGACCAGCTGTGGGGGCAGACTGAAACAGGGCTTCCCTGCTCCCCACCTGCTGCCCCTTCTAAGGCCACTGCAGCTGTGTGCTCCCTGGTGCTTGCAGTCTGACTGGGAGCTGTACTGGTCTCTCTCACTGGAGTTTGTCAGGGCCATGGACAGGAGATAAAGCTTCTTGGTGGTTTCATCAACATCCTGCCACTTTTAGCAGTGAAAAGGGAAGAGCTCCTGGATCTTGGTGACTTTTGTACATCCAGCATCACGTTTTTAGCACGAAGTAACAGTCAGAGAGCCTCTGCCCAGCTGCTGGGGCTCAGTCCATGCTATGGTGGGCAGAGGCAGCAGCTCCTTGAGCTTGGTCTGGAAGAACAAATTCTGATTGAGGATTTCCCTTCCTGGGTAAACAAATTAGAGTCTTAACAAATCAACTTAGGTTTAGAAGATGCAGGCAAAGAGGACATCTGCTTTATTCCCTGATTTGTGATAGCAAGTGGAGATGTCCACTCTGATTGAGCTGCGCCGGGCGCCGGCTCAACTGGCTGGATCTGGGTCAGGCAGGAGACATTTTGTTCAGTCTTCTCTGGGGAGGAGAAAGCAGATGAGGGTCCTGTTCCTGCTGAAGCTGATATTTGTTGTATTCATAGATTCACAGAATGATTTGGGTTGTAAAGGACCTTAAAGATCATCCAGTTCCAACACCCCTGCCACGGGCAGGGACACCTCCACTAGCCCAGGTTGCTGAAGGCCTCATCCAGCCTGGCCTCGAATGTCTCTGGGGAGGGGGCATCCAGGACCTCCCTGGACAACCTGTTCCAATATCTCACCAACCTCACTGCAAAGAATTTCTTCCTAATCTCCAATCTAAATCTGCCCTACTCAAGCTCAAAGCCATTGCCCCTCGTCCTGTCACTGCAAGCCCTTGTCACAAGTCCCTCCCCAGCGCTTCTGAAGCCCCTTCTGCTACTGGGAGGCTGCTCTAAGGTCTCCCTGAAGCCTTTTCCATGCTGAACAGCCCCAACTCTCTCAGCCTGTCCCCACAGGAGAGGTTCTCCAGCCTCTGATCATCTCATGGCCTCCTCTGAACCCACTCCAGCAGTTCCATGTCCCTCTCATGCTGGGGGCACCAGAACTGGTCGCAGTGCTGCAGGTGGGATCTCACCAGGACAGAGCAAAGGGGCAGAATCACCTCCCTCACCCTGCTGGTGATGCTCCTCATGATGCAGCCCAGGACATGGTTGGCTCTGGGCTGGCAGCAACCATTGCTGCCTCATGTTGGGTTTGTCATCAGCCAACACCCCCAAGTCCTTCTCCTCCAGGCTGCTTAAGTGCCCTAAAAAAGCTTGGTCTGGTGGTGAGATTTGTGACCAAGCAGCCCACTCTGGGTGGGGATGGCTGGAGAGGACCTCACAGCATTCCTGGTGACCATGGGCAGGTTCAACTTGTGAGGTTGTTTACGTTTCAGAGGGAGAGTAAAGATGGGCACTGCCTTGCTGCTTAATCTATTTCTCTTAATGGATTTTCAGCTGATGGCTCTAATCCCTGGGAGAATTATGGAGCTGTTTCATTGAGTGATGCTTTAGTTGAGCTTAGCCTGCTGGGATCCCTGGCTGGGGATCGGGAGGATCACGAGCACATTGGAACCCAGCTGCCAGCCTGGGTCAGCGCCCTGGGGCAAGGCAGGTGAAGTTCAGAGCCCAGGAGATGGGAGCTGACACCTCACCAAGTGGTGCTGGGAGAGGAGGAGGAGTGCTGTGGCTGTCAGGATTTTAGAGGTGCCAGGAGGAGGCTGTTGTGTGGCTGTGTGTCCTGGGAGGGAGGGGGGAATGAAAAATGTCAAAGAAAAGGAGGCTGAGGGGAGAGACCCTGTTGCTCTACAAGTCCCTGGAAAGAGGTTGGAGCCAGGTGGGGGTTGGTGTCTTCTTCCTAGGATCAGGTGACAGAACAAGAGGAAGTGGCCTGAAATTGTGCCAGGGGGCATTTAAGTTGGACATGAGGAACAATTTCTTTCCTGCAAGAGTGTCATGCACTGGAACAGGCTACCCAGGGAGGTGGTGGAGTCCTCATCCCTGGAGGTGTTCAAGAAACCTGTGGACATGCTGTAGTGGCCATGGTGGTGTTGGGTTGATGGTTGGAATTGATGATCTTAGAGGCCTCTTCCAACCCAAACAATTCTGTGATTCTGTGAGGGCTCCATCACACACCTTCATTCCAAACACAGTGTGGAAATCCCCATGGTGTCCTCTGCTTCACAGTTACAGCAGAATTAGAAGTGTGATCCACTTAAACTAGAAGGGAAACTTCTCTGGTGTGAGTGTGCTGGAGCCCTGGCACCTGACCCTCACCCCTTCTCCTGTCACAACAGACTGATCAAAAGTCTGTCCCCAGCTTTCTGATCAGCCCCTTAAAGAACTGCAAGGCCACCAAAAGGTCTCCCTGGAGCCTTCTCTTCTCTAGGCTTACAACCCCAACTCTCTCAGCCTGGCCTCACAGCAGAGGGCTTTCAGCCCTCCCAGCACTGCTGTGGCCTTCTCTGGCCCCACTCCAACAAGTGCCTGTCTGTGCTGAGGACTCCAGAGCTGGATGCAGGATTTTCTTGCAGCATTGCTCTCAGAGTTGGTGCCTCACACTGATGTCACCTGGCAGGTACAAAGGGTTTGATTTCCATCCTTCAGATCCTCCTCAGTAGGGAAGGGCAGGGCTGGGGGTGAGGGTGGAGACACCAAACAGTAGGGTGCTGCCATGAGCAGCCTGGAGAGAAAACAACCCTGATGTCAGGGTCATGCCTGCCTTTGAGTCCATCAGGAGGAGATGCCAGATTGGGATGTCCTTCCTGCTCTCCTTCAAGCCCCTTTCCCTCAGGATTCATCCAGCTCTGGGTGCTGACTCAGCTCAGATGGATTTTCTCCCTCAGCAAACATCACAAGGAGCTGGAGGAGCTTGGGGCAGAGCAGCTCCCAAGCCCAGCAGCTCCCAACAACATGGCTTTGAAATCTCTTTCAGAGGCTTTCTTGCCATGCTTGGGGGCACAGGCCAACTGCAAAGTCTCTGCAGTCACTCCTGCAGCCTAATGAACAGATCTGATGAAGACTTGGCAGCTCTTCCCTGCATTCCCTGTGCCGAGGACATCTTCCCAGGCAGCTCTCTCAGCTCTCTGGAGAACATCCTCATAATTAAAGGGTGAATGAAAGCAAATGTTCTGATGAGCACAATTGGGTTGTTACTCACACTGAGGCAGCACAGGAACAAAACCATCCTTCTCCTGTCCCTCGGGGTTGTCTGTGGGGTCATGTGTCCTAGGCTGTGGGGATGGAACCTCAGAGATGAGCCTCTGGCCCCTGAAGTGGGAAAGTTCCTCGCCCAGCTCTGCTGGGGTGATCACTGGGACACAGCAATGAGGGGAGGGCTGGAAGACCTCTGCTGTGAGGCCAGCAGAGGCTGGTAGAGTTGGGGCTGTTCAGCCTGAAGAAGAGAAGGTTCCAGGGGGACCTTCTGGTGGCCTTTCAGTGCTTCAAGGGGCTGATCAGAAAGCTGGGGACAGACTTTGGAGAAGGACCTGTTGTGACAGGACAAGGGCAGATGTCTTAAACTCAAAGAGGGAGATTCAGACTGGAGAGAAGGAAGAGAGGTTTGACATTGAGGGTGGTGAGAGCCTGTCCCAGGTTGCCAGAGAGGTGGGAGATGCCCCATGCCTTGACCCATTGCAGGTCTGGTTGTTTGGAGCGCTGAGCAACCCGCTCCAGTTGCAGATGTGGCTGCTGACTGCAAGGGGTTGCACTGAATGACCTTAAAAGGTCCCTTCCCAACCAACCTATTCCATGACTCCACGCTAACATTGTTGAAGTTCCTGCAGAGCAGCCCCTGTTTGATTCAGTAGCATGAAATCAGATGAAATTCACCTTGTCCTTAGTTCCAAAGCATGGAAGCTGCTGGAGCTTAAATCCTGAGTCTTTGGGAGCTGAGGTTGTTCAGGGGCTCCTGGAGCAGACGAATCAGCGTTACCCTGTGGACGCTGCAGTGCCATCATCGAGCAAGAGGTTTCAGGTTGCTGCTGAAGTAGCAGTGCCTGAAAGGGAACATCCAACAGCTAGAAAGTCACCTTCATGTCCCAGAGATTTGAGGCTGGTGGGACCCAAACTGCTGCCATCCTCAGGTGTGGGATCCTGAGAGCAGAGCAGAGTGAATGGACACAAGGTTGTGGTTGAGGAGCAGGAGCTGCCAACATCAGTCGCTCCTTCTGGTGTTGCCGTAGAGAACAGTGGGAGAACATCAGGTTAGTTGGAACCCAGTGGAGTAAATTGGTGTAGAGGAGCTAGGATAGATGAGCTTAAAAAAAGGAAGGAAGAGCTTTTTTAGGTGAAGTTGAGTGATTCTTCAGGATTTAGCATTAGAATCGGTGTCCAGCCTGGGGGGTTCGGTGCTTGTTTGGCTTCCCGAGCCATTTTGGATGGTGAACCAGCTGCTCCAAAGGTGTTTCAAAGCTGCAGAGATGTGGTGCTGAGGGCCATGGTTTAGCACCAGCCTTGGGAGAGTCAGAGAATGGTTGGACTTCCATGAGCTCAAAGGGCTTTTCCAGCCCAAACCATTTTATGGTTCTCTGATAAGGCATCGTGTAAAAGCTGGGGGAGGTCAGAACTTCCCCAGTAACGCTGCAACAGCTCATGGTCATGACTTGAAGGATGGGCAGGTTTGCTTTTGTAATGAGATCAGAGGTCTCCTTCAGCTGCTGTCTCTTTTCCTGCTGGAATAATGTGAAAAATGGGTTGCTGGTGGCATCTGGATGGACCTGCCCTGTTCCAGGGCCAATCTTTCTTCCTGTAAGTATCCTGGTTTGGAGGAAACCTTCCAGAAATACTCCAGCTGGAAGTGCTTCAGTCCTTTCTCCTGATAGTAAGCTATCAAAACCCATGTTAAAAACCCCTCAGACTCACAGATTTCCTTCCTTTGATGTTTCCTTTTCCCCAGTAAAACCAGAAGAGACCAAACCAGCTGAAGCTGTGACTGGGAACGACATCACGGCACCTCCCAACAAAGAGCTTCCTCCCAGCCCTGAGAAGAAGACCAAGGTAGGTGTGGTTCCACCTTCAGCCTGTTTGCTTCCATGGATTTTTATTTGCCAGCTTTTCTGCTTCTTAAGCTGTAGCAGCACAAGTTCTGTTTTCTGAGCTGCTCTTGGTCAACCATTTCACTGGGACAAAGAGCCCAGGCCTGGTGGTGCCAGCGGAGCCTGGAGCAAAGGTGACCGAAGATGCATTTCCTAAGGGTGCGATGAGCTTTCAGTCAGTTCCCTGCTTGCTGTGGGTGGTGTGGGAGTAGTAAGGGATCTGACAGCACTTCTGCTCCACCCAGAGCCTCCTGCTTGGTCACAGCACCTTCATTTTCAGTTAGCATGCAGAGGTCCTGTGCAGAAGCTGATGGGCTCATCTTTCAGGGCTGTTTATGAGACACAAGAGATCTTCCAGAGGTGTGCAGCACCCAGTTGAGGCCAGCCCCAGATTAGAATCATAGTCATGGAACAGTTTGAGTTGGAAGATGACTTTAAGGTCATCAAGTCCAGCACTGGCAGATCCCTACCAAACTGTGGCCCTCAATACCACACCTTGAGCTTTGAATCCCCTCCAGGGACAGGGACTCCACCACTGCCCTGGGCAGCCTGGGCCAGGCCTGGGCAACCTTCAAGAGGAAGAAATTGTTCCTTATCTCCAACCTGAGCCTCCCCTGAGACAGCTTTAGGCTGTTTCCTCTTGTCTTGTCACTTGTTGCCTGGGAGAAGGGACCAACACTCCTGATTCTTTGAGTAGAGATAGAGGCAGGAGGTTCTTGGTCCTTCCTTCTGTGCTTTAGATATCTCCTGAATTTGGGTCACACCAACCCCATGGATGCTCCAAGCTTGGGGCAGAGTCACTGTAAAGTTGCCTGGTGGAAAAGGACTTGAGTGGAAAAAGGATCCTGGTTTGGATCAGAAATGGTGTGGCCAGCAGGACCAGAGCAGGGATTGTCCCCCAAGGACTGGGCACTGGCAAGGCCACACCTCAAATCCTTGGCTCAGTTTTGGGTCCTTCACTCCAAAAAGGACATTGAGAGGCTGGAGTCAGTCCAGAGAAGGACAGTGCAGCTCCTGAAGGGTCTGGAGAACAGGTGTGGTGAGGAGCATCTGGGAGAGCAATGGGGTTGTTTAGTCTGGAGAAGAGGAGGCTGAGAGGAGACCTTCTGGCTCTTCCAACCCAACCAATTCTCTGATCCTATCACTGGGACCAATCCTGTTGGCTTTGAACTGGGTGGGAACCCTCCCATGGGCTGCCTTGGCGCCCTCTACTGCCACCTCCTTTTGCTCTTTGCCAGGCTCAGAAAACAGAAAGCTGCTTCAGGTTCTTTTCTTTCCATCCCAAACATCATTGTTCTGTTCTTTGGTTGACAAAGTTTGGTTGTGGGGTGTTTGCTTCTGGCTTTTTTCCTTTGTTTGTTTTGTGCTGGTTTGGTTTTGGTTTTTTTGTTGTTTTTGTTTTATCCTGGATTTTGCTTTTTTGAAAACCCATAAAGCCTGCCACGTCCACATCCTCCACCAAGCCTGCTGCAGCGAAAGCCAAGCCCCTGGCAGCCACCAGCCCAAAGCGGCCAAGCTCTGCCGCGCCCGCCCCCCACAAAAAGCCCACCAGCCCTCCGGCGGGCCCTCCGACAGCCACCGCTGCCAAGCGCCCCGCCACCGGCACTGCTCGGCCCTCCACCCTAGCTCCAAAAGAGGCTAAACCAAAGGTAAGAGCTGCTGGCTTCTGGGGGAGCTCCCAGAGCTTGTTTCTGTCTTAACTTCCCAGTGTCATACCCTCGAGGCACACCGCAGCGTGGGCACGGGAGGAGAGGAGGAGGAGGGCTGTGGTTCCTTGTTGTGAGAGCCACAGGATCTGCTTCCATTGCCTCACAGGCAGCAGCAGATCCCCCCTCCTAGTCCCAACATGCTGGGGTTGGAAGGGACCTCTGGACATCACCCAGTCCAACCCCCCTGCTAAAGCAGAGGCACCCACAGCAGCTTGCCCAGGATCAATGGCCAGGTGGCTTTGGAAGCTCTCCAGAGAAGGAGACTCCACAGCCTCTCTGGGCAGCCTGGGACAGGGCTCTAGCACCCTCACACCAAACAAGTTTCACCTCCTGTTCATATGGAACCTCCTGGGTTCCAGCTGTGCCCCTTGCCCCTTGTCCTGTCCCTGGGCACCATCATGAAGAGTCTGTCCCCAGCCTCCTGCCCCCCACTCTCTAGCTCTTGCTGAGCATTGAGCAGATCCCCTCTCAGGCTGCTCTTCTCCAGGCTCAGCAGCCTCAAGGCTCTCAGCCTTTCCCCCTCACAGAGATGCTGCAGGCCCCTCAGCAGCTTCCCAGCCTCCCTGGACTCTCTCCAGTAGTTCCCTGTCTCTCTTGAACTGGGGAGCCCAGAAGTGGACCAAGGACTCCAGATGTGGCCTCACCAGAGCAGAGCAGAGCAGGAGGAGAACCTCCTTGACCTGCTGACCACACTCTTCTTCATGCCCCACAGGAGACTGTTGGCCTTCTTGGCCACCTGGGCACAAACTGGCTCATCTCCACCCTGTCACCAACCCCAACCAGGTCCCTTCCTGCTAGGCACTTCCCAGCCTCTCTGCCCCCAGCCCAGAGCCTTCATGAGGTTGCTGGGACCCAAAGGCAGAACCCAGCCCTTGGCCTGGTTGAACCTCATCCCTTCAGCCTTGTCATAGCTCCCATTCAGCAGAGTCTGTCCTGTCAGTCCTGCACTGAATAGAGTTGGTGGCTCCTGCACATGCCCTTTGCTCTCCTGCTCTGCAGCCTTTCAGTGGGACCCAAATGATGTGTTGGAGACTTTAACCACTTTCAGTTGGTTTCCAGCTCCTTGTTGACAAAGGCTTTGAGGAGCCCCCCAGTGCAGTCCCACCTGTAACCAGCCTGTCCCTTCCCAGGTTGCAGACACGAAGAGCACAGAGAAGCGGACCTCACTTTCCAAGCCTTCATCATCTCCCAGTCCTCGCCCTGCTGCCAGGAGCTCCTCTGCCGCTCCCCGGACGACGGCGGCGTCGCCGGTCACCCCGGCTGCTGGCACCAAGAGCACCACTGCTTCTCCTCCCAAGAGGCCCACCTGTGAGTAGCCTCCTGGCTGTCTTCAGCATAGCTCTCTTCCCGACCAGCTGAGTTCCTCTTCCTGTGGAATCACAGAATCAGAGACTTGTGCACTGGGTTGGGTGGGGAAAGACCCCTAAGGGGCAGCTAGGCCAACCCCCTGCAGCCAGCAGGGGCATGGGCAATAGAGCAGGCCTCGCCGGGGCAGGACCAACCTCCCTTGACCTGCTGGTCACACTCTTCTTCATGCCCTGCAGGAGACCATTGGCCCTGGCCATGAGTGCACATTGCTGGCTCCTGGGCAGCTTGTTGTGCACCAGCACTGCCAGATCCTTCTCACAGCTTCGTCAGGAGTCTGTATCCCACTCTTCCTGTTGGCAAAGAGGGGACTTCCCATGGGCTTCATGCAGCCAGCATGAAGCACAAGCAGCATTCACCATCTGGAGAACGCTGGTTTCACTCACTTGAACGGAACTTGAGAGATTCAGTGTTGAATGAAAGTGGTGAAATGTTCTCAGGTCTCCTCAGGGGGCTTGCCCTCACTGGCAAGGTTTGCCAATGAGCATCTGAAACTTAATTCCACAGGGGCTTGTTGGAGAGGGCACAGCAAAGGGCTATAAAGATGCTGAGGGGACAGAAATACCTTTGTGATGAGGAAAGATGCTAAGAGTTGGGGATTTTGAGTCTGCAAAAGAGCAGCCTGAGGGTAATGATCAATACTGAAAGGGTGGGTGGCAGGAAGAGGGCACCAGGCTTTGCCAGTGGTGCCCAGAGACAGGACAAGGGGCAGCAGGCACAAAATGGAACATGAGATCTAAACGTGAGGAGGAACTTCTTAAATTTAAGGGTGCTGGAGCCCTGGAGCAGGCTGCCCAGAGAGGTGGTGGAGTCTCTTCTGGACACATTCCAAACCCACCTGGACATGTTCCTGCGTGCCCTTCTCTAGATGACCCTGCCTTGTCAGCAGGATTGGACTGGACGATCTCCAGAGGTCCCTTCCAACCCCTGCCATGCTGTGAGGTGAAGTTCTACCCCTCTTTACCCAGATTTACCCCTGCCAGCTCCTTTGGGTGGTCTCTTATGCAAACTGCAGCCCAGAATGCTGAGGGTTTTAATGAGTTCCCTTCAATTCTCCTTCCAAAACTGAGAGGCAAACAAAGAAGTGTTTTCTGGTGACATTTGAAAGGAGATGGAGGCAACGATGCAGAGATGTGGGAAGGTTGTTCCAAGTGGCAAGATGTACAGAGGAAGAGGCTTCTGCTCCAGCGAGGGTGGTGGGACACTGCCAAAGTACAGGGAGAACTGGGTGGGCGAGGGAGAGATGAGGTCAGCTGGAGAAGCTCCATCAGGAGTTGAAGCTGATTTGTCTGGATCTGGAAATGCACAGAGGAATCATGAATGGTAAAAGCAGGGAGGAGGAGAAGAAAGCAAGGGTGTGACAAATGCTGGTGGGGCCTGAGGGGGCATCACCACCAGCCAGGCACTGACAGCTTAGGTTGAGCACAGAATCAGGGAATCCCCAAATCCCAGCACTGTGGTGGCTGGAAGGGACTTCTGGAGACCATGCAGTCCAAGCCCTGTGCTCCAGCAGGGGCACCCACAGCAGCTTGCCCAGGATCACAATGGCCAGGTGCCTTTGGAAGCTCTCCAGACAAGCAAACTCCACTACCTCCCTGAGCAACCTGTTCCAGTGTCTGACCACCCTCACTGGAAAGAATTTCTTCTTGATCTTCAGTCTAAGTCTGCCCTCCTCAAGCTTGAAGTTCTCCCTCAAGTCCTCTTGGACTTGACAGCCTTGGAGACCTCTTCCAAGTAAAACAATTCTTTGATTCTATGAAGACTGGAAGGGTTTCATCATTTCTAGCTTAGATTTTTTTTCTCCATTGCTTGTTTGGCTTCAATGTTGCCTTCCTTTGGCTTTACAGTGAGGGTGGTGAGATGCTGGAACAGGTTACCCAGGGAGGCTGTGGATGCCCCCTCCCTGGAGGTGTTCAGGGCCAGGTTGGATGAGCAACCTGGGCTAGTGGAAGGTGTCCTTGCCCAGGGCAGGGGGGTTGGAACTGGATGATCTTTAAGATCCCTTCCAACCCAAACCATTCTGTAAATCTGTGAAACAAAGCCAGAGTTCTCCATCCCTGCCAGCTAAACCATCAGAATTCCACCACCCCAGAGCTCTTCAACATCAGCTTGTGTTCCATTTTGTTTGGGGTTTTTTTTCCAGTCAGGTTTTGCCTGGATCTTTGTGGTTGGTTTTGTTCCTGCTTTCAGAGCCCCTGGGTTCTGCTTTCTGTGCTCCTCTCCTCTGCCTGAAATCAGGTCATGATCGTTGGGCTTTGCCCAAAGGCTTGGTTTAGGGATTGATTTTTGGGTTGGTACAATTGGAATGGAGGCCAAAATCTCTGCAGTGATGTCTGTGCACCAAAAGTGACCTGGGTCAGCACGGAGCCAACAGAAAGACCAAGGTGACAGATGGGACAGACATGGGGTGGCTTTGGCTGTTTCAGGAGGAAAGGAGTTTTTGTTTGGTGGGGGTTGGGCTGGTGTGCTGCTCCCCTTGTTTTGTTTGGGGTTTGGTTGTTTGTAAGGAATGAAATTGGGCCTTAAAATGAAGAAATGTCATTACAAAGGAAATTGGGATTCAAATAAGGTGAGTGGTGGCAGATCCATGCAGGCTGTACCCCAAGAGTGCTGCATCCTAGACTGGACATTAGGAAGAGTTAAGTTGGACCTGAGGAACAATTTGTGCCCCTTCAGGGTTGTCCAGGCCTGGCCCAGGCTGGCCAGGGCAGTGGTGGAGTCCCCAGCCCTCAGGATGCTTCCAAGCAATGGAGATGTGCTGAGGGCCATGGTTTGGTGGGGACCCGGCAGTGCTGGGTTCATGGTTGGACTCTCATTCCTGACATTCCTAACATTCCAAGTTAGAAACAGGGACAGTGGGTGGAGAGGACCATCAGAGAGGTGGGAGATGCCCCATCCCTGGAGCCATTGCAGGTCAGGCAGCATGGGGCTCTGAGCAGCCTGCTGTAGTTGCAGATGTCCCTGCTGACTGCAGAGGGTTGGACTGGAGGAGCTTTGAAGGTCCTTTCCCACTCAAGCCCCTCCATAATTCTATGTGTATGGGGAGCTGTGGAGAGTCCCTGAGCTTCATGAGAAGCTGTGGTGGCATCTCTGCAGTCTGGCTCCTGCTCTGCAGTACTCATGGGTGTGTTTTGTGTTGGGCAGCTATCAAGACTGATGGGAAGCCCACGGATGCCAAGAAGACCCCTGCAAAGTCACCATCAGGTAACTGTCCCATTCCCATTGAGACCAAGTCTTGGTTGGGGCTGTGCTTGTTGAGCAGGTCACTGCACATCTTCAGACTCAGAGGACTCCATCTAGCTGGCCTCTGACCCATCTTTTCCCCCTTCCCTCCATCTCTGTGATGACTGCAGCAGACCTGAGCCGCCCGAAGAGTGCTACCGGGAACGCAGCCAAAAGCAGTGCCACCACTCCTTCCACCACCTCCTCCAGTGCACCCCCTTTACCTGCTGTGGCCACCAGCCGTCCCAAACCCAAGCCTGCTGCCACCAAACCCACCACAACCTCAACCTCAACAGCAGCAGATGCTAAAAAGCCACCTGCTAAGGCTGCTCCTAAAGCCAGCACCGTGTCCAAGCCTCGTCCCACCAGCAGCGTTTCTGCTCCAGACCTGAAGAACGTCCGCTCCAAAATTGGATCCACAGATAACATCAAGCACCAGCCTGGTGGAGGAAAGGTGAGTGTCTTGGTGCCCAGATGTGCTTGGAATGGGAGCTCTGAAGCATCAGGGGTGCTCTTTGCTAACTGTGGTGGCTGTGTCCTCACTGCTCTTCTCATGCACGCACCGCAGTGCTCCTCTTTGGGTTCTTGGTTGATGCACGAGGCAGTGACAGGAGGGTACAGAAGGAATCAGCTCTGAGACCTTCCAGGTGTTTCCTGAGACATCTCCAGGAATTGCAAACCCTGTGGTTCTGGGTTGCTGTCCTACATTGTGATATAGAAACTAGAAAGTTCAAAACCTTGTCTGCATTCCAAAACTTGCCCTTGAACAGAAGAATGGAATCTGCTGAGTGCTGCAGAAGGTGGGATGAGGCACTGGGATACAGGGAATCTGGATTCAAGAGCAGGTTCCACAGCACCTTACTGAGTTCTAGGAACTGGGGACTCTGGTCAAACTCTCAGGCTTGAAATTGATGTGAAATGGGTTCTACGTGCACTGCTCTTTGGGCATCCTCTGGTGGCCATAAAAGAGGCTGATGTTGAATGAGTTGTTGGGAAGAGCATATACATAGCTAGAACTTGAGGCTCTCCATCAGTAATGGTCTTCAATGACACATCCTCTGTGAGGATCCACCATAAAGCTTCAGGGAGGTGCCTGTAGCCCTCTTCTGAGGGCTGGAGTCATTTGATGAATACTCCCTGGGAACTTGAGGTCATTTCCCCTCATCTGTCACCTCTTACTCCCTGGTAACAAGTGATAGGACAAGAGAAAGTGGCCTCAAGTTGCCCCAGGGGAGGTTTGGGTTGGACATTAGATGAAACTTCTCCACTGAAAGGGTTCTCAGAGACTGGCACAGGCTCCCCAGGGAGGTGTTTGAGTCCCCATCCCTGGGGGTGTTTCAGAGTGGCAGAGATGTGGTGCTGAGGGACACAGTTTAGCCCCAGCCTTGGCAGAACCAGAGAATTGTTGGACTGGATGAGCTTAGAGGTGTTTCCAAGCAAACCTATCCCATGATTCTGTGGTAAGCACAATGAGCTCTTTATTGGATGCTGTGGCCAGACACAGCCATCATTGATGTTTATGAAGATGTGAGGGGCAGTGTCAGGAGGATGGAGCCAGGCTCTGCTCAGTGATGTCCAATGGTAGGACAATGGGTGCAAGCTGGAGCAGAGGAGTTTCCACATGAGCATAAGGAAACCTTCTTTGTGAGGGTGACAGAGCCCTGGAGCAGGCTGCCCAGAGAGGCTGTGGAGTCTCCTGCTCTGGAAACATTCAGACCCCTCCTGGACACGTTCCTGTGTGACTCAACCTAGGTGATCCTGCCCAGGCAGGAGGGTTGGACTGGATGACCTTTCAAGGTCCTTCCAGCCCCTCATGCTCAGTGATTCTGTGATCTCTGCCTGACAGCCTCATCAGCAGTCTGCCCATAGACAGAGGGCTTGCACTGCCCCAGAGAGGAGCAGATTTGCTCACTTCTCCTGGCTGTAGGTCTGCAGCGATGGAACCCTCACCACAGAGCTTTGAGCTGATGCCAGGAAAGCACAGGTCATGCTGGGAGCCTTCATCCCCCTCAGGCACTTGAAAGCCAAGGCTGTTGGATGGCTGTGGTAGCATGGGCAGCACTAACACAGCCATGGATCCATCAGGGTTGGAGTATCTCACTTGTACCATGTCACAGTAGAACTCAGACATCTAGAGGACAGAAACTTCACTCCCCAAATCATTCTGGAGATGACAAACCAAGTCTGGTGGCAAGCTGGGAGGTGAGAATTTGGGTGACCCCTTCATGGACTGGGTCTTGAAACCAGACCCAGAAAGGGGTTTTAAATCCTGCTGGGGCTCTGCAGAGCTCTCTATCTCAGAAGGTTCTGGTCTCACTTCATTTGGACATTGCATTCTCCTTTATTCCCTCAATATTCCCACACAGAATCCTTCAATCCCAACAGCTGTCTGGTGAGGAAATAACCCCTTTTGTAGTCTCTTTTTTGTGCTGAGATGTTGTTAGAGTCTGAGAGTGCCCCAGGAGTGCTGGGGTTGCTCTTTAGCTCCTGTGCTGTTGCTGGGAAGTTTGTGAAATGCAGGGCTGATGCTGGACCCCCCCAAAACGCAGCTCCTGCTGCTCTTGGCTGGGCGTAGGTCAGCAGAAGGAACATTCACAGGTAGCTGCTGATGTGTTCTCAAAACCTGCACATTTCCTTCCATGCTCTGCTCAGCTGGAGCAGGCAAGGCCATCAGCACTTGGTTAGCTAAACAAACCCTAAACCCACTGGTGACCTCAAAACTGGAGTTGATGCCCTCTCCCTGGAGGTGTTCAAGGCCAGGTTGAGCAACCTGGGCTAGTGGGAGGTGTCCCTGCCCATGGCAGGGGGGTTGGAACTGGATGATCTTGAAGGTCCCTTCCAACCCAAACCATTCTGTGAAGCTATGAATCAGTGTGAGTGAGACAGCAGAAGTGGGAGGACAGTTGGTCTGTGTCCAGCAGAGCCCTTGGGGCCCATGAGTGTGTTTGCCTCTGAGGTCTGTGTGACATCCTCTGTGTGAAGGAGGAGGCCCTGTGCTGCTGTTGGGTTGCTAGAAGGTTGGATTTGTTGGGGTTTTTTGGGTGGGGGTCACTTGGAGATCTGCCACCATGACTGCTGGGGGAATGAATGATGAGATGCCCCCTCCTTGGAGGTGTTCATGGCCAGGTTGGGTGAGACCTTGAGCAACCTGGGCTAGTGGGAGGTGTCCGTGCCCATGGCAGGGGAGTTGGAATTGGATGATCTTTAAGGTCCCTTCTGACCCAAACCATTGTATGAATCTGAGATACCAGGAAAGGTCACCTCTGAGTCCTTTGGGTAATGGACAACTTAATCATTGCTCTATGACCTCAGGGAGCCTGTTGCATCCCGTGCCTGGGTGTTGCTGCAGCCCCTCCGCCCCCTTAGTCTCATCCTGTGCCTGGGATTATGTTTTGCCTGAGGATTACAGCACCTAAGAGGTTCTCCTGGGCTGTCCTCCCTGCTGAGTTCATCTGGGTGGCCTCGGGTCCCCGGCCCCTGCCCCCGCTGCCGCTGCTGCCGCTTGAAACCCTGCCTTTGTCTCCATCCAGGGGAAGGTAGAGACAAGGCCTGAGCCAGCCACTGCCGCGCGGAGAGCCGAACCCCAGGGGCTCCCCAAAACGGCCACCACTAAAGAGGGGGCCCCCAAACAGCCCAATGGGAAAGTGAGTTTGTTTCAGACTTTTCTCTGGGGGAGATGAAGGAATCCCTGGCTTGGTTTGGGTCACTTTCCCTCCTCTTCCACTCTTCTTGCTTTCTGTCACCTGTCAGTGTCACTGTTCCTCTCACCGACACTCCTCCAGGTCTTCCTTGTAAAGGCTGAGACGTTCTCAGTGAAACACCTTCAGAGGTCACTGTTGGAGGTGTCTTCTCCTTGTCTGCTGTAAATGCTCTCAGAGCAGAGTTCTCTATCTTCACCTTGAGGTAGTCAGCTTTCCCTTGAGACCAGCTCCTCACACCCAGCACCAGTTGTGACTAAGGAGAGGGAGCTTCACTTCTCAGCTGCTTCATGTTAAGGCCTTGCTAAGAGCGTTGAGGACTTCCTGTCCTCCCTGCAACATTCCCAAACCCTTTGACTCCATGCAGTAGGTGGTCACCTCCTGCTGGGTCACTCTGAAGCTGTTGTGTGGGGTGGATGTCCCAGCAGCACCAGCCTCGTTCAGGAGCTTGCAGGCAGAGCCATGCCTGGCTGGGATTTGTGCCTCTGGAGAAGCCACCACAGCTCCGTGGCACAAGGACAATCCCAGAGCTGCTGCACTGAATCCAATCTGAGCTGGCCATGGAGCTGAACTGAAGATGTTCTGGTGATTCCTTTTGTGCCTCAGACTGGTCACCTCTTTCTGGAAAGCAGGACAGAGCTTTTGCCACCTTCTGTGCTGTTCAGTAACCCCCAGACTAAACTCATGTCCTAACTAACCCTCTACACATGGGCCTGGTGCTCCAGCTTGGTTGTTACCTTACTGAGTAAAAGCTCTGTTAGCAGCCACCTTCTGACTTTGGAAGAAGCCCAGCTCAGTCTAGCTGAAAGGAGAAACAATTTAATCAGAAGGATTAGGGAGAGACAATGTAGTCAACAGGCAGCCCAGGGCAGTGGTGGAGTCCCCATCCATAGAGGGCTTTTAAAGCCATGGAGATGTGATGCTGAGGGAAATGGTTTGGTGGTGACCGAGTTCATGGTTGGTCTCTGTGATCTTTAAGGTCTCTTCCAACCAAACCCATTCCATGATTCTAGTTGGTATGAGACTTGTCCTAAAAGTTAATGGGAGGTTCCACAGCCTTCATCAGGAGGATTGTTTCTTATGCAGAGGTTTTGAAGAGCATTGCCCAGGACTGACCCCATCCATAGGAGTGAAGTGCAGGCACTGAGCAGCTCAGAGTGTTGTTGGAAGAGGAGGCCTCATGGCTCTGATCCATGGAGGAAGGAGGCAGTTCAGCTGGCTCTCCCTGATCTGGCAAAACTGGGAAGCTTCCTGTGGGACATAGAGGAACCTGGCTCTCCTGCTAGGCAGGTGCCCACCTGGTGGTGTCAACCCATGGAGAAGAGGTCTTCCTGCTTGCACTCTGGCACTAACCCTCTCTGTTCAGCCTCTTGTTTCCTTCACTTTTTTTGTTCCTCACTCTGCTCCTCAGTGGCTTTCACACCTAATGCTGAACTTGGGTTGAGCTTAAAACAAGTCCTGGTTGATCCACCACCCTCTTAGAGCATCCACTCCAGCCTGCCATATGACAACTCTAACCAGTCCTCTTCCCTTGTGTTGTTTTCCATTCTGTGACGTTCCAGGTCCAGATAGTCTCCAAAAAAGCGAACTACAGCCATGTTCAGTCCAAGTGTGGTTCCAAGGACAATATTAAGCATGTCCCTGGAGGTGGGAATGTAAGTATGGGCTCTGGGCAAGCTGTCTGTCTACTAACTCCTTCTCTTGTGCTATGTTTGTCCATGTCAGACTCTGCAGAGTGCTGGGGGACAGGCAGAAAGGTGTGGCAGAGGTCTGGGGCTTCTGGAAACCACGTCAGCTGGAGAAAGTCTTCCTTTTATGTTCCCCATGGGACACTAGGTTGGACATGTGTGGTTGGTTTCCTGGTGCTGCAGCCATGCCTGACCCTTGTAAGTGGTGTTCAGGACCAAATGCAGGATGTGGATGTCACTGAGCCCAGGAGTCAGCTCACCATGCATCCCTTCCACAGTCAGTGGAGGCATCTCTTGGTCCTGTTTGAGATGTTTGATGGTTCAGATGGAATGAACTGTGGCCTAGAAGTTCCCCTTCCCTGGCTACTGATAGTTAGCCAGTGGTAGGACAAGAGGACATATCCTGAAATTGTGCCAGGAGAGGTTTAGGTTGGACATGAGGAGAGATTTCTTCCCTGCAAGAGTGATCAGGCATTGGAAGAGGCTCTCCAGGGAGGCAGTGGAGTCACCATCCCTGGAGGTGTTCCACAAACATGTGGAGATGGCACTTAGGGACATGGTTCAGTGGCTGTGATGGTGTTGGGTTGATGGTTGGACTTGATGCCAGAGGGCTTTTCCAGCCCAAACAATTCTATGATTGTATGGTGGAGCCAGCCTGAGGCAGATGAACTTCACCTCGTGGTTCAGAGGCAAGGAAGGGTGAAGAAGGAGGAGGAAAAGCCTCTGGGGCTTAATCTTTGAGCTGTGATTAACAGCTAAATTTAAAGGCTGGTGGTGGCCATGCAGCAGAGTTGAGCTCGTTAGGACAGGAGCTTGATCTTGGTCTGTCCCTGGCCTTGGCTTGGAGTGTCTTGACCTGGAAGTACCTGGCAACAAAAAACCAGCTACCAGAATGCTTTGGAGACCACCACTGTGTTTGGCATCTTGTGTCCTGGTGGGCAGGTCTGAGGGACCTTCTCAGGTCAGTGCTGGGCTCTGTACTGGGGCCAGTTTGGAGGATCCAGAGGTTGGATGGGTTGTACTGGGGCCAGTTTGGAGGATCCAGAGGTTGGATGGGTTGTACTGGGGCCAGTTTGCAGGATCCAGAGGTTGGATGGGTTGTACTGGGGCCAGTTTGCAGGATCCAGAGGTTGGATGGGTTGTACTGGGGCCAGTTTGCAGAGGTTGGATGGGTTGTACTGGGGCCAGTTTGCAGAGGTTGGATGGTCTCCAGAAGACACTGAATGCTCAAGTGCCAAAGAAGTTGTGTGCACTGGTGGTTAAACTTGTGGCCTCCTGAGGAGTGGTGCCCAGCTGTCACCTCCTGTGAGGCTTTCTCTGTGCTCTGTGAAACTCCCTGTGAATGATTTCTGGGGCCAGGTGTCCTGGTGCTGTAGAGCTGAGGCCCTCTGTTTGGTGTCTAGTTGAGAGTGGTGTTGGACTTGGTGCAAACAACCTCTCCTGGGAGATGGTTGGTTGTTTGGCTGTCTGGCTGAACTTCTGCTGCACATGGCCAGTTCTTCCTTCAACCTTTGCAAGAAGCAAGCAGCCCTGGGTTCTTCAACTCGTTCCCCACAGGCTGGGTGCCAAGGTGGTAAGAGGCAGATGCTGAGGTCACACAAACAGGGTCTGCTTGACTCAAGGAGAATTCTCTGCACCATAGAAAGAAGAACTGATGCTGAGACCATCACCCTCCCTCATCATTTTCTCAGCTGTGGATATTTCTGTTCTGGCTGCATCTTCCATCTGGGTTTGCCACCCAGGTTGGGAGCAGATTGGTGGTCCTCAGTCAGTGGTTTGTGACAGAAGTCCTTGTGGTTGGAAGGAGCAGCTGGTGGCACACAGCTTGCCCAGGCAGGGCCATTGTGAAGAGATGAGACACAGTGACCACTCTGGCCACGAAACAGCCCCTTCCTTCTTTCTGTCTGCTCACACCTTGTGAGGTGTTTCCTACATCAACTACAATGATCACTTCTGATGGAGCTCCTGGTGTTCCATTCCTGAAGCTCACTGCTGGTGGGGGTGTCTGGAGGGCCTTTTATCTCTCTCTGGCTACAGTTATAGCTGCTGGAAATGCTGTGGATAAAAGCAGTGGTCAGCAGCAGATGATGACTGAGCTTCAGGGTTGCTGTGGTAGAACTAAGTCAAGAAGTCAAGGCCAGGTTGGATGGGGCCTTGGCAACTTGGTCTAGTGGAATGTGTCCCTGTCCATGGCAGGGGCTTGGAACTTGATGACCTTTAAGGTCCCTTCCAACCCAAACCCTTCTGTGGATCTATGCCATCCTTCCTGAGGTGGTTCCTCACTGCTACTCTCTTTGGGTACCTTTTTTTATGCATGGAGATAATTTCCTCTCCCCCCCCAAGATACCCAAGAAGACACATCCAAAAGCAGTAGATGTTGTGCCTACTCACCTTATCTTTGCCAGAAACCAACACAGGTAGGTCTCCTGGGTGAAAAAAGCACTTTGTTGTGCTCCAGTGTGAAGGTGCTGAGGCATTGGAACAGGTTGCCCAGAGAAGTTGTGGAGGCTCCAAGCCTGGCAGTGTTTCAAGCCAGGCTGGATGGGGCCTTGAACAAGCTGGTCTAGTGCAAGGTGTCACCACTGTGAGGACACTGCAGGCAAAGCCTGACCTGGGCCAGTCTGCACCTCAAAGGTGGTAGAGAGAAAAAGGTGGAGGTGGTGTCATGTCTCTGGCCCTACAGCAAGAGAGTGGGTCAGGAGAAGCATGAGATAACACCTGGCCTGGTGACAGTCTGGAGTCTGTCCTCAAGGGCAGAGCCAGCAGTGGGTAGAAACCATCTGGGGAGCACCCCAGTGGGATTGGCTTTTTTTTTGTCCCTCTTTCAAGTGCTTTTGTATTCCATGACCTCCAGACTTGTGTTGCTGGTTGCTCTCCATCTGTTAGTTTTATCTGGTCTCAACTTCTCCTGCTCATATTAACCCTTTCTGGCTGGTGCAGGACTTTCCACAAGGCCAAAGCCAACTGCAGCGTTTGGCTGGGAAGTCACCATGAAAGGATCCTGTGGTGGAGAAAGGGGTGGGGGGCTCATTAGGTGTGACCTGATGGTTGAGATGAACCCTTGGCCTCCAGCTTCACTGGAAACCTTTCTCTGCTCTAAGTTGTTTCTTTCTGTCTCTTTAGGTGCAGATCCAGAACAAGAAGGTTGACCTTTCCAAAGTGTCCTCCAAGTGTGGCTCTAAAGCAAACATCAAGCATAAGCCAGGTACAAATTTGACCATTTCCTCCTGGTTGGGTTGCAGATCTTGCAGATCTTCAACCTGGTCTTGGATTGTGACAGGAGCAGTTCAAGGAGGTTGTTGCTTTCAGGGAGGATTTCTGGAAGCACTTGGGTCATTCCTGGTGGGTTTGTGGGTGGAGAAGGGGGTTAGGAGATGTGGGGTCTCATCATGCAGATTCCCATCAGAAGATCCTCTCCTGCTTTGACTTAGTTTGGAAAAAAACAGGGGGGATCCTTCCCATGAGCATTCCAGGAGCCTGGAAGCCTCATCCCTGCTTACAGAGGGTTTTGGGGTCTCTCTGAATGTGGCTGTGAAGGATGAAGGCACCTCCCTCCAGTTCTTCAAAGTGAAGACAAGATCTCTCAGCCCTCAGTTCTGTAGCAGCTCCTGAGTTTGGGCTCTTTTGGGACATGGGATGGGACTGGCCTGCAGGAGTCCTTTGCTCCCCACTGAGAACTCAGCAATAACTCCATGGAATTCCTGCAAATCTGGGCTCTCCTAACCCAGCCTTGACCATCCCACTGCTCAGCTGGAGCTCAGGCAAGCCCCAGGCTCAAGGTACCACCATGGCTGTGGGCAGTGTTTGAACTGCACCCCTCCCAAGGTGCGGTCGGTTCGGTGGCTTCTGCTGGATCTGAGGACATTTCCTGCAGAGGAAAGCTGCTGGCAGTCAAACCTCCATGCCTGAGGGACAAGGTTCAGTGACCCAAGCTGAAGAGAAACCCCACAGGCTTGTCTTTGCTCCTTCTGCCAGCCTGTTGGGTTGAAAGGAATTCAACCTTCCACCCTGAGCACCGTGGGTCAGAGCCTCCAAACATGGTGGCAGCAGCATGACCCCGTGCCCAGCTCTGCAGTAACGAGCTGCCCACCACAATGGCTGCTCTTGTCCAGGGCTGATTAGACCAGAGCAACCCAGCCAGAGTCAGATGTTTGACCTGGGTTTTGTGGTGGGCACCATGGGCCATGCCAAGCTTGTAGTGTGCTGAGGAGTGAGTGTTCAGTGATGGCACTGGGCAGGAGCCAAACTCAGATGGTTTTGAGGAGGAACCTGCTGGGATAGGGGCTGCAGGAGCAGGCTTGTAGAATCACAGAATGGGTTTGACTGGAAGAGACCTTTGAGGTTGTCAAGCCCAACCATTAACCCAGCACTGCCAGGCTATTGACGGTCCACAGCCAGAAAAGTCTCGCTGGGAATCTGCAGTTGGTTTTGTTGACCTTCAGGTTCCCCTGAACCTGGTGTCCATCCACTTCCCATATGTGGCTTCTCCTTGCCTGCCTGCACAGCCACCTCCCAAGCTGTTCAAGTGGTGGCACAAGGAGCTGTGTGTCAGGGAAGGAGCTGCTGGGCCAGGCAGACACCTGCTAGTGATGCAGGAAGAGTGGGAATGGCTGGCAAGCAAAGAAAAGTTTCTCATGGCCAGCCATGTTGTTAACCACAATTTCTGCCCCTCGAGGGTTCTCCAGGCCTGGCTCAGGCTGCCCAGGGCAGTGGTGGAGTCCCCATGCCTGGAGGGGCTCCCAGGCTGTGGAGATGTGTGCTGAGGCCATGGTTTGGTGGTGCCCTGGCAGTGCTGGGTTCATGGCTGGACTCCATGAGCTGAAAGCTCTCTTCCAGCCCAGATGATTTTGTGACTCCATGAGGAGCAGGACGTGTCCTGGCACCACTGACTGCACAGATGGGCTGAGCTGGCAGGGACCTCGTCAAGGGACAGGGAGAGGAGTGGGCAGCTGATGTTAGCCATCAAAATCCCAGTGTGGGATGGGCTGGAAGTGGCATTTCTCATCTCTGCTGGGGGACAGATTCCTGACCAGATCTAGTGAGTCATCAGGACAGATTCCAGCCTGTCTGCCCACACCTGTGGTGTTCCCCACCTAAAGGCACTGCCAGGGCTTGGCCATGCAGCTGTGACAGGTGGAATCACCAGCTTTGATCTTGCCAGTTCACAGCTGAACCTGAGCTGGAGACAGCCTGGGCCGCTGAGTGTGTTGCCTGGTCCTGTCCCTCCTCCAGAGTACACTGGGTCCTCTGCTTCCTCAGGCCATGCTGGGCAGGGGACAGGTCTCGGGTGGGACTGCTCTGGAGCCTTTAATAAATGGAGCCCTGCACAATCTTGTCCTAGGGGGAGGAGATGTCAAAATTGAGAACCAGAAGCTGAACTTCAAGGAGAAGGCCCAAGCCAAAGTGGGTTCTCTGGACAGTGTGGGACACTCGCCAGCAGCAGGAACTGTCAAGGTGGGTGCAGCATGCTCTGGCACCTTGGGTTAGGGCCTCAGTTTGGTTCTTCTCCTTGCCCTACATCCTGTAGGTGTAGCACAGCTTTTCCACCCCTTTTATGGCCACCTACTTGTTTTGTGGCCTCTGTGGTGAACCCCAGGAGTCAGAAAGGTCAGAAGGGAGAGAACTGTGAATGACTACAGTGGCCTGTCTGAGTGGACTCCCTGCTGGATGTTCCTCAGAGGGCTCACACTGCCTATTTCCATCCTCCTCCAAGAGCCTGAGAGCAGGGATTGCTCTGGATGCTACGAGCCCATTAGGGAAGCTGCCCATGGCCCTTTTCCCTGTGGTGAAGCTGGTGAGATCCAAGTGCTCCATGCTGGGAGACAGCACCTTGCAGCTGAAAGGCTCTTTGTGGGAGGTCCAGAAGAGGTGGTTGTGCTCTCATTGCTGTGCTCCTGCTCTACTCATGAGAGCACAAACCATCCCTGGCCTTGGTCTGGCCACAGCAAGGAGACATCTGTGCTGGGGGAGGACAAGTGCTGGGTGGGCTTGACCTGTCGCACCCTGTGGTGGCCAGAGTGGGGCTGGGGATTGTCTTTAGGTGGTGCTAGAGCTTTTATGTGAAACACCACAGCTTCTGGTGCTGCAGATGGCATCCAGGTGGGTGAGAGATCTACTGGGAGTCAGGAGGGTTCTACAGAGGGAAGGTCAGGCTGGATCTGTGGGTGAGGCCAGCGGGATGAGGCCGAACCAAACACCAACTCCTCCCAGTGCCAGACACCTCCTGGCCCCTGCATGTCCGAGCAGCCCTTGACACCACCCCAGCAGCCCTGCACCCCTCACCTTCTCCCTGGCCCCTTCCTCACCCTTCGTGTCCTCGCAGGCCGAGGGGAGCGTGGAGCCCGGGCAGGTGCCGCCGCCCGCCCGCAACGGCGAGGTGCCCGCGCCCGGCGGCGCCCCCCAGGAGAACGGCACGGGGGTGCCCCCTGCCCTGGCTGGTGGTGACCAAAGGGAAATCCAGAGCTTCGAGACTCACATCCAAGAGACAAGTAAGTGGCTGCCGCCTTCACCTGCCCTCTGTGCCGGGGCGGTGGGGACAGAGCCCAGCGGCGGGGCAGGGGCTGGGGCTGGTGCCACCGCAGCCCCTGGGCTGTGCCCAGCGGTGTCTGGAGGGAGCCTTCCCTTGCCTCTGGTTTTTAACTCAGAAAATTGCCCTTTTATCTTCCAGGCATCTAATGATGACATTCTGGTATCGTCTCCCATCCCCCTCCTCTCCCCTCTTCTCCTCTCCCCACCCCTCCCCACCCCTCTCCCCTTCTCACTGCCCTTGTGTCGCTGCAGATTGACCCTCACCAGCTGAGGTTCCGTGAGAAGACCAAGGCTGGGCCAGACCACGGAGCGGAACTCGGCGTCTCCACCCCCCCCAACCCTTCCCAGCAGCACTTCCCAAGGCGTAGCACGTCCGGCAGCGACCGCCCGGCCTCGGCCGCCTCCTCCTCACTGCTGCAGCAGCCAGGCCCCCCTGGCAGCGCTTCCTCAGCAAGGCTTCTGCCCCCCCAGCCCCGGCTGCCACCTGCTCCCCTCCCAGTAACGCAGCTTGGCTCTGGTAACCCACCGGTTGCTTTGGATGGGGGGAGGACAGTGTCCAGCAGGGCCAGCGTCCCTCCTGCCCGGGCCAGTGTCCCTCCTGCCCGGGCCAGTGTCCCCGCTGCCCGGGCCAGTGTCCCCCCTGCCCAGACCCGTGTCCCTCCTACCTTGGCCAATGTCCCTCCTACCTTGGCCGATGTCCCTCCTGCCCAGACCGGTGTCCCTTCTGCGCTGGCCAATGCCCCCCTGCCTGCGCTGGCTCCTCCCATGACCCTGGGGGCTCCCAGTGGGTCCTTCTTGGCTGGAAAGGGATTTCCCTCCCTGCCTCCCCCCCAGTCCCTGCGCCTCATCCCTTCTGCTTTTAGGCCTTCTCCAAGTCGAGTGTCAGTGTGGGGGACGGGTGGTGGTGGCCAGGCCGTGTCCCACGCCTGGAAGGAGCTCCAAGGGGTGAGCCCTCAGCTTCCTTCTCTCTGGTTTTATTTCAACCCCAACCTCCTGCTGGGCCCTGTTGGATGCTCTTAGCCGGCCCCTCCTTGGGCCTGTTTTAGCTGTTGTGACTCTGGGTGATGACGTGCTGGTGACCTCTGGTGCTGCTGGCCCTCGGTTCTGTCCCCTGGCCCCCACCGCAGGCGCGCAGGAGCGGTGCTGGCTTCTTACTGACATACGGGGCGGCGTGGCGGGGTCTGGCCTCGGGGTCTGGGCTCAGGGTCTGGGCTCAGGGTCTGGGCTCAGGGTCTGGCCTCGGGGTCTGGGCTTTCTTTTCTCTTCTGGGGTTTTTGTTTTCTTTTTTTAACTGTTTTAAAACGCTGGAGCCAGCCCCTGGCTGAAGCCATGGCTGAAAGGAAAGGCACCAGGATGTGGTGAAGGGAAAACCGTGTTGGAGCAGAGCAGGTGGAGCCCCTGTTGGCTGCAACCAGATGTGGTGGTGACGGTCATTAGAAGCTCTGGAAGAGCCGAGGCCACCTTTGGTAGGACCTCCTGGGCCTCAGGGGTCGGTTCCTTTGTGCGGGCCAGGGCCGGAGGCCGGGCGGCGGTGGCGGCGTGGCTGGCGTGGGCAGCGCGTGGAGGCAGAGGCAGGTCTGCAGTGGTGCGCGGGTGGTTTGAACCCAGGTGGAGTGGAGGTGGGGAGGAGGGGGTCGGCCACCTCTCCCCCAAGGATAAGAGGGCTGGGAGGGCAGCAGAGCCCTTGGCTGGGGCGGTGCAGCTGTGGCTGAGGAAGGAGGTCGAGGTTGACCTTCTGTAGGAAGTTGACCTTCTGCGGGAGGCTGAGCTCCGTTTGCCGGGCAGTGACACTAAGGATGTGTAAATGGGTACTGAGAGAACGACCTGAGCCCTCCTGGGTCATCAGAATGATTTAAACCCAATTTGAAAACAAAAAGAAAGAAAGAAAGAAAGAACAAACACAAAGCAGACAGAAAACCCTGGGCTGGAAGTGCCCTGACCCTGCTGCTGGGGGAGGTGCTGTTGGAGAAGGGGGCAGGGGGGAGCCAGCAGCTTCTCCTGCTTGTGGGACTTTCCTCTTTGGGCAGCCGCCGCTGCCCCAGGGCTGCATTCACACACACCAAGGTTCTTCTTGCACTTGTATTTTTTATATTAAAAGTTTGCATGGTTTCTAATAAAAAAGGCATTAAAATGGACTAGTTTGCATCCAAGTCGTCTGCCACTCCCAGAAGTGCTTCTTCCTCTGACTGCAAACTCAAACCACCAATGCAGATTTGCACCTGAAAGGGGCCGTTATATATACCCACCCCAGACCCCCTCTCGTCCTCCCCTTCCTCTCCTCCTCCTCCCCACCTCTCCCACCCACTCCCTGCCCACCCCTCTGCTCCCAAACCCAGGCTCTGGGTCACCTCCTGCCCTCCTTTTTGTGCTGTGTGGCCTCGGTGGTCCTGCTGCAGGGGCCAGCCCTAGACTTAGTCGGCACTAACCTCACCCCTGCCACCACCCTGCGGCTCTGCTGGAGCTGGGGAAGGGCTGAAGCTCTCCTCCCAGCCCCTGGGCTGGGGCTGGACACCCCCTTTCTCCACAGAGCCCTGTTGTCATGCTTGGACCCCCACCTGCATGTGTGTGCCCCCCCACCCCGTGTATATATCACTGCCCCCCACTGATGCTTCCTTCTTGCTCCCTGCTGCTAAATTCTGACCACCAGCTGCAGCTTTGGGGGCTTTGGGTTACTTTTATTTCTGTTTTTCATTTCCAACACTTGAATCAAAAGGGGAAGCTTGGAGGAGAGGGGCTGAGAGAAGAGCAGGCTGACCCCCACCACCACCACCACCAGGGGCAAGAAAACCTCCATCTGCTCCTGGGCAGGGCAGGAAGGTGCTGGGAGAGGGGTCGGTGTGCCAGGGTGTGCCTGGAGCCCCCTCCCTGCCCCTTCCTGGGCTGAACTGAGCTCTGGGCTCAGCAGCTGGGACCTGCTGGTGCTGGAGGTGGAGGACAGCAGAGCCTGGAGGTGTCAGTGGCTTTGGTGAATAACCAACGAGGAGGGGGAGGCTGGAAGTTCCTCTTGCTGCCGTGCCCGGGGTGGGTGGGGGTGAGATTGCTCCAGGCACAGGGAGCAGCCAGGTTGTGGTCGTGGTTCAGGTGCCACAGGAGGGTGGCAGAGTGGCACCACTGCACTTTATCTTCTGAGACTGCAAACAAATAACCCCCTGGAAGGAGCAAACCCTGTGCAGGGACAGCAGTGACACCTCCCCCCACGGCTTCACTCTGCTCCCTGGGGCTCAGCCTCCCCCGGCTCTGCCTGGGCACAGCTCCCTCCCAGCATCTCCCAGTGCCCCTCTGCTCCTGTGCCACCGGCTCTGACACTTGTTGTGCCTGTGTGTAGCTGGCAGACGAACTCCAGCCGCTCCCCTCTGCCGTGGGGGTTGTTTCTAGGGCAGTTCTGGTTTTAACAGGGGTGTTTTGGTTTTAACTTGACTTTGGTTTTGGGAGGCAGCTGTGCCTGGGAGCAGCCTGGGCAGAGGGCCTTGCAGCTTCTGAGCTGGAGAGGTTGGGAGCAAAGGCTGGGTGGTGCCGAGAGCTGAAATGAGGGCTGCAGGGAAGCTGCTGGCTGGTGGAGCACAAGGCAGGGGATGGAACTGGGTTTGCTGGGGGCTTGAGCTGGGTGGGGAGAGGCAGCAGATCCTGTTGGGGGACAGCAAAATGAGATGCAGCTTGAATGTACCTGTCCCTGTCCTGAGATACCTCCTGCAGCTCTTGGCTTCCTCTGCGGCTGTGCCTGGTGGCACTCTGCTCTTGGGGGCCCAGGGCTGGTTCTGGAGAGCTGGGAGAAGGCAGCTGGGGGTGGGGCTCAGAACCCGCTGGGTGAGGCACAGGGGCGGCGCTGGAGCTCCGGGCACGCTGGAGCCTGCAGGCAAGATGCTCAGCAAAGGCCCTTCTGAAGGCTGGGGACCCTCCCCAGCTGCCAGCTCTGGACTCCCCCATGGGCTGCCCCACTGCTGGAGCCGGGCATCTCCCTGCCTATCAGCGGCACTGCAGGGCTTTTTCTCCTGTTCCAGCACCTTGGTGTGACCCAGGGGCAGGGGCTGGGGCCGCAGGGGCTGGGGCTGCAGGGGCAGGGGCTGGGGGGGGGCAGTGGCTTTGCTGCTGCCTGGCCGTGGGTCGGGGTCCTGACCCCCAAATGAATGTAGTTTTCTACGCTGACCCTCGCTGTGGGCCCCGCGTGGGGCTCGGGGACCCTCCTCATGTGTTCGTGTCGTTTGGGGCAGAGTGTGGGGTTCCCCTCGGGAGGCAGCATGGGGACGGGGACAGCGCTGGGGGGACAGAGGCTCCCGTGCCGTCCCACCCTGAGCCGCTCACGGCTGCTCCACGCTGTCCCTGTGAAACCTGAAGAGCCGTGGGGAGGCTAAAGCAGCCTCCAGGCTTGGCAGAAACATCACCCAAGAGCCCACGGGTGGGGGAGGGGAAGGGCCACGGGAGGGAGGCAGCAGCGGGAAGCACCCCCCGGTCCCTCCTTCCTCCCCCACCACCCAAAATCCAGCCAGAGTAAGCGCTTGCCCCCCAGCTCCCCCTCACTCGGGCCTCGCTGGTCACCAGCTGGTGTCTAGAGCAAGAGCCAGACACGGGGCTCCGTCCTGCACCCGCCGTGATCGTCCTGCCCCAGCACCAGCAGCCCCCGCAGCTCCCCGCAGCTCCCCGCACCCCACAGGCAGCGGCGGCCGCGGGCCCTGGCGGTGGGGAAATGACGGTGGGAGGGGGCCTGAGGCGCTTGGGACCCTGCGCGGCTCAGCCCGGCCCCTTCCGAGCACTCGAGAAGGGTCCCCATCGGCGAGGTGGGGAGGAGGAGGAGGAGGAGGATGGTTGTGCTCACCTCCCCTCCCGGGCTGCTGTGCGTGGAGCGCTCGCAGCGTGCCGTGTCCCATGGCTCTCTCTCACTGGGTTGGCGGCGGTGGCATCGCGCTGCCCGCTTCGGGGGTGCCACCGCTGCTGGGGCGGGGGACACCCCTGTGTCACCCTGGGGTGGTGCCGAGGGGGCGGGGTGGTGAGGCCTGAGACAACAGCAGCTCTGCGGGCAGGGTGGGGAGGGGGCACCGCGGCAGAGCCCCTCCTGCTTTGGGGTGAATTCCCACCGGTTAGCTTCTGCCTGTCTCGCCCCCTGCGCGGGGCTGTCAGACTGTGTCTCCTTAGCAACATTTCCTGACTTGATGTTGTGATTCTTATCTTGTAAAGGGTTGAAATAAAGCTTCTAGATGTTCCTCCTGGGCTTGGCTCGGCGCTTTTTGGGGGGTGGGACAGCCAGGCAGGGTCCCAGGACCCCCCCATGGCTCACTGCTGGCAGAGGAAGCCACAGAGAAGGAATTTTATCATCTCTGACAGCTTAAACCGCTGGGCAATTTCCCCTTCCCTGGCCCTGATTCATCAGTCAGGGCTCAGAGGGCACCAGGGACCTGCCACTATCTTCCCACAGCCACCACCAGCCTCTGGTGCCACCAGCAGGCAGAGCCCCTGGCACACCTACACTTGGCTCTGGCACCAGCCTTGACAGGGTCTCTCCCTTGTGCCTGCCCCATGTCTAGCAGCCAAGCTCAGCTCCAGGGCAAGCAGGAGGTCCTGGAGCTCCAGGGGCCACCACCTGCCTGCTGGCATAGGGCCCAGGTGTGAGCCTCTAACCAGCCCTGCCCTTGGTGGGGGTCTGACCCTCAGTGGCTTTGCCCACCCCCCTGTGCCAGCTCCTGTCTCCCATCCCCCAAGATCAGCCAGGCTGCAGTGGATGCCCCTCCCCAGGCACCTGCAGTACCAGGGTGTGCTCAAGAGCTCCCCAGTGCCCCTTGCTGCTGGAGGCTGGCTGGCCCCTCCACCCTCCTTCCTCTCACTCCTGGAGCAGGTTCCTGCTGCTGCAGCTTTCCTGGAGAATCCCCAGCCCTGCACCCTCTCTCCCCCCTCCCTCTCCTCCACCTGCCCCCAGCCCCTGCGGCTGCACACCCATAGGGCCAGACCCCAAACCATGGAGTCAGGGAAGGGGGCGGAAGAGACCTTGAAGATCAGAGGCCAACCATGAACCCAGCACTGCCAGGGCACCACCAACCCATGGCCCTCAGCACCACAGCTCCAGGGCTTGGAAACCCCTCCAGGGATAGGGACTCAACCAGTGCCCTGGGAAGCCTGGGCCAGGCCTGGACAAGCCTGAAGGGACAGAAATTGGTCCTTGTGTCCAATCAAAACCTCCCCTGGGGCAACCTGAGGCTGCTTCCTCTTGTCCCATCACTCAGTCCATGTCAGGCCAACCACTCCTCCTCCCCCCCCGGATTCACATGGTCTGCTTCCCTAGAGGGCGTGCAAAGGGGTGGGGAGCAGGGGCTGGGAGAAGGGAGCTTGCAGGCCACAGGAATGAAGCTGTGTCCCACCAGCCCAGCTGCTCTTGTTTGAATCCTCACATGACTCCACAGCTCACAGCACGGTGCTGCAGGGGCGCTCAGGCACTGGAACAGGCTGCCCAGGGAGGTGGGGGAGGCACCAGGCCTGGAGGTGCTCAGGAGAGGTGCGGCCACGGCCCCTGAGGAGATGGTCTGATGGCCAGGGTGGGGGTGGGGTGAAGACCTGGGAGAGCTTTGTCAACCCCAAGAGCTCTCCGCTTCTGAACGCTCCTCGCCAGCACCCCTGCAGCTTCAGCCTGGGGAGGGGGAGAGGCCCTGCTGGGGGGAGGAGAGGGGGCAGAGGGGAGGAAGGAGGCAGAAATGAGAGGCGCAGCAGCCGCGCAGGCGTCACTACTCTACCCCTTTTTATTGTCTTTACTCTAGCTTGTAAAAAGATCCAGAATCACAGAACAGCCACGGAAGTATCCCAACAGCACACGAGTTTGGAACCATGGAGACAATAGCTGAAAGGCTTCTTTTTTTTTTCCTTTGTTTTTTTTTTGTCTTTTTGGTCTTTTTTCTTTTTTTTGTCCTTTTTTTTGGGTTGGTTTTGGGTTTTTTTGTCTTTTTTTTTGTTTTTTTTTCCAAACCTGCCGGAAGGGGAACGACCTCCCCCCCCCCCCCCTCCCTTTTCCTTCCCCTTCCCCTCCCCACCGCCTGGAACTCGCCCATTTACAGGGGCTGAAAAGAAACAAACACTGCTCAACTCATAGTGACAACCTCAAGCAAGTGAAATGAAGATGAGAAGTCGGAGTGAACACAAGCTGCAGGGCTGCCAGGGCCCCAGGGGCGTGGGGCTGGGGGGGAGCTGGAGCAGAAACACCTCCAGAAACCACCCCCCACACACACCTTGTGCTTCTCCCCCACCCCACCATCCCCAGCCCCGCACCCCTGGGGCTCCTGCAAGCCCCCAGGGTCCCAGAGCAGAGGCCCAGACCCAGGAAATTCAGCTTCAAGCTCACAGGGAAGCCAGAGGGAACCCAGCGTGGCCCCCGCCCCGTGAGCCTGGGGGGTGCTGCCGGGGCAGGACCCCCTCACTCTGGGGGGAGGGGGCACACATGGGATCAGCCCCCCTGTATCAGGCTGAGGGGCTGTGGTCCCCCAGCACCTGGCTGTGATTTGGGTACAAAGAGCTAAGAAACGGTGAACAAAACCCAGCACTGCCAGCCCCAAGTGCAGCTGGGGGGCAGCAGCCAAGCCACCCCCACCCCTCCCTGAGGGAGCAGCCCCTGTGCCCCCTGCCCCCCGGTACTGTCCATAGGCACAGGCAGGCAGGTCCCTGTGCTGGCTCCGCAGGGATCCCAAGGCCACGCTGGGATCCAGCTCCTGCCTTCTCCTCCCGTCAGGATCCTCCTTCCCCGGGGATCCGATGGGGTCCTGTGCCCAGCTCTCGGCTTCCCGCAGGAGACACTCACGGGTGGGCCGACCACATCCTGCCTGGCACAGGCTGCAGGGATCCAGGATCCATGGCACCAGCAGAAGAAAGAACAGCAAAAAGCAAAAAAATCTCAAGGCCAGAGGCTGAGGAGCCCAGGGCAGGGCGGGAGCCAGGCAGGCCTCACAGGCCACGGGAAGAGCCTGCAGACCCCACCAGGAATGTCACATCCAGACAGCACCTTCAGGGCTTGCTCCTCTCCTCCGGCCGTGGGAAAAGGAGACAGGGGCTCACCATCCTCCATCGAGTGTCACCACGGAGAAGCATCACCCTCCACCGAGTGAGGTCCACACCAAAGATCACCACTGAAGGTCCACCACCATGGTCCACTTCCCTGCAGTGCAGCTGTGCTGGATCCACGCTCTGCCCGGCGCCTGGAGCTGGGACATCCATCCTCCTCTTCCACAGCTGGGACACCTGTCCTCCTCAGCCAGGACATTGATCCTCTTCCACAGCTGGGACACCTGTCCTCCTCTGGAGCCAGGACATTGATCCTCTTCCACAGCTGGGACACCTGTCCTCCTCTGGAGCCAGGACATTGATCCTCTTCCACAGCTGGGACACCTGTCCTCCTCTGGAGCCAGGAGGTCCGTCCTCTTCTGGAGCCTGGGAGCAGCTCCGGCGCCCTGTGGGGAGGGGCAGAGGACGGCGGCAGCTGCCCTGCGGGCGCGGTGCGGGCGGAGCTGGGCGGGTGTCCGTGCTGGGCGGGCGCGGCGCGGCTCCTCCTCGGTGCCCATGCAGGAGGCTCGGCCGGCGCTGCTCTTCGGGGATGGCGAGAGATGACGTCACAAGGGATAAATAGAACTTTATTTAAATAAACCTTTCTCAACAGCTTTATACAAATTACAAGTCCCCACAGAATCCTCCGGCGCCGGCTCCGGCCGCCGCAGCCTAAGCGCCGAAGCTGCCGGGGGGCCCCTTGAGCAGATCCACCAGGATGTCCAGCAGCTGGCTGTGCTGGTGGTGCAGGTCCCCGGGGATGGCCGCCATCTCGTAGCACAGGCAGGTCTCCACCATCTTGGAGAGGGAGAGGCGGAAGTCACGCAGCAGGCGGATGGTGTAGGAGTCCCCCTCCAGCACCAGCAGGTCGCTGTCCGTCAGGGACACCGTCGCTCGCCAGCCGTCGTCTTGGTGGGGAAGAAGAGAGGAGGTGGGAGGGGGGCGGTGGGAAGGGCGGAAGGGCGGTGGTGGGGGAGGGCCCTGTACCAGTCACCGTGCTCCGACCTTCCGCCCTGGGCAGGGCCACCTTCTACTCGCCCAGCCCGCTCCAGGCCTCAGCCAGCCCGGCCTGGGACGCTGCCAGCTTTGGAGCCTCCACAAGTTCCCCGGGCACAAGGAGCTGTTAGGGCGGGAGAGGACCTTCCAAGGCCACCCAGCCCAACCCCTGCAGGCAGCAACTCAAGCAGGCTGCTCAGAGCCCCAAATGACCTGTGATGGTTCCAGGGTTGGAGTATCTCCCACCCCTCTGGCAACCTGGGCCAGGCTTTCACCGCTCTCAAACATTTCTCCCTTCTCTCCAGTCTGAGGCTCCCTCTTTTAGCTCAAACCATCACTCCTTGTCCCATCACTACAACCCCCAACAATAGTCCCTCTCCAGCTCTCCTGTTGCCCTCTGAGTCCTGAAAGGCCACCAGAAGGTCCCCCTGGAGCCTTCTCCAGGCTGAACAACCCCAACTCTCTCAGCCCAGCCAAACAGCAGAGGGCTTCCAGCCCTCCCATCATTGCTGTGGCCTCCTCTGGCCCTGCTCCAACAGGTCCCAGTCTGTGCTGAGGACTCCAGGGCTGGCCTCAGCACTGCAGGGGGTCTCAGCAGAACACATCGGAGGGGCAGAATCCCTTCCCTCCACCTGCTGTCCACACTGCTGGGGATCAGCCCAGGCCATGAATGGCTCTGGGCTGGCAGATGGGCACTGCTGGCTCAGCTGTGCTGGTCTCCTGGCCTTCACCACCACCACCTGGGCAAGTGTAGCTTTTCCCCACACTCATTTTAACCCAGAGCTGAAGGATTCAGCTGGGCCAAACAGGTCCCACAAAAGCCAGGCAGGACTGATGCACATACTGGGATCCTCCTGGTTTTCCACAGGAGGTGACCAACTGCAGCACCACTAAGCCCAGGGGCTGCAGGAACACAACCATGAGGAGAAGCCTGGCTCCTCCCCACACACCAGCCACGGCTGGAGCCAAACCCAACTCCTCGTCTCCCAAGGAGGAGCCTCCAAGCACAAGCCCTGCTTGGCTGGCCTGGGGCTCGCTTTCCTTGTCCCCCTGCAGAGCTACAGCCCAGAACATCTCCCAGCCCATCACCTTTGTGCCCTGCTACAGCAGCACCTCATGCCAAGCAAGAGGCTAAAGGAGGAGGGAAGAGCTCCTGGGCAAGGGGGGGAGCAGAGCTGCTGAGGCAGAGACGAGGGACAAGCACCCTGCAGGCTGCAGGCGCCTGGGGCGCGGCGGGGGCCGTGGCCATGGCGGTGGCTGTGGCCATGGCGGTGGCGGGGGCCTGGCGCCCGCGGCTGCCGCGGCACTCACCCCGGACGTGGATGTCTGTGTCGGTCATGAGCAGCACGGCCAGGGGGTGCACCTGGGAGGAGTCCCGCACGAAGACTCCGCCGTTGGACTTCACGGCCATGAAGTAGGTCAGCCAGCGGCTGTACAGCTTGGAGGCCTCCCTGCGGAGCGGAAGACCTCCCTCAGGCACAGGCGGGGCCGGAGTCCCCGGCGCAGCCCACGGTGCCAGGGCCCGGGGGTGACCTACCTGTTGATGGTGGACTTGTGGAGCAGCACGGTGCCGGCCTTTGTCCGGTAGGCGTAGCTGTTGGGCTTGAACTTCCCCTGGCGTGTCACTTTGCCTTGTCTCACCTGAAAGGAGAGGAGCAGCTCCAACACCTGCTCAGCCAGCAGCCACGGGCCACCAGGGCCAGCCTGGCTGTCCCCACAGCTGTGCCCCCCAGGTGTGTGCAGGGGCAGGAATGGTCATGGATTCATGGAATGGGTTGGATTGGAAGGGACCTTAAAGGCCATCTAGCTTCAACCCCCTGCATGAGCCCCGGCGTGGTGGCAAAGTACATATGGGGAGCTCACCAAACACAAACAGGAGGAGAAAGATGCCACCTCAAAGGCTTCCAGACCAAGCTACAAGAACCCAAGCACCTGCAATGCTGGTGCCAGTTTTGGGGCCCTCTCTGCAGGAAGGACCCTGAGGTGCTGGAGCAGGTTCAGAGAAGTGCAACAGAGCTGCTGAGGAGCAGCTGAGACCTGGGGTTGTTCAGTCTGGAGAAAAAAAGGCCAAGGGGAGACCGTGTGGCTCTCTACAACTCCCTGAAAGGAGGCTGGAGCCAGGTGGAGGTTGATCACTTCTCCCAAGGAACCAAGTGACAGGACAAGTTTCCCCATGGGAGGTTTAGGTTGGGCATGAGAAACAATTTCTGCCCCTTAAGGGTTGTCCAGGCCTGGCCCAGGCTGCCCAGGCCAGTGGTGGAGTTCCCATCCCTGGAGGGGTTTCAAGGCTGTGGAATTGTGTTGCTGAGGGCCATGGTCTGGTGGTGATCTCACAGTGCTGGGCTCATGGCTGGCCTCCATGAGCCTGAAGATCTCTTCCAAACCATTCCATGATTCCATGACCTGCCCAGGCTGGGATAGCCTCTGCTCAGGAGGGCTGCAGGGACAGGAGCAGTAGCAGCCAGCCTGCCCAGGGACACCCTCCCAGGAAACCATAGGTGTCTGTGGCACTTCAACAGCTCCCTGTGCTCCCTGCCGGGACCAGGCAGCCCAAGAGAGTGATGGCAGAGGTAAGTTAGTACCTGGATGAGGTTGGGGTAGAGCCCAGCCATGAGGACACCCTTGACCAGTTCCTCCTCTTCACTGTACTGGTTGCACACAGATGAGGGCATGGTACAGTCAGATGGAGATGACACCAGGAAGGCTTCATAGAGGTTCTCAGAGAACTGCTTGACAAGGCCTACAGGGAGGAGACAGCCCCAGGGCATGACAGTCACCTTCTCCTTCACCCCACCACGAGTGAATAACCTCAGCAGGGCAGCACCAGCTGTCCTTGGAGGTTCAGCCTCTGTGCCAGGACAGGAGGTCTGTCCAGCCCAGCACCCAGAGCCAAGGCCGGCCCCATGCCCACCCGGCTCTGCACCATGTCCCTGCCCCTCTCCAGGGCCCGGTGAGGAGCAGCAGGGCTTTGACTCACCGTTGATGAACCGGAGGCTGGGGCCATACAGGTAGTAGTCCTGCAGGTAGTTGTCCCTGGCCCGACTGTCCCTGCGCCTCAGGACCTCCTCCCAGCCGGCCACCGCCCGCACAAAGGCCAGGTGGTCGCTGCCGCTCTCCCGACTCAGGACAGCCTTGGCCTTGGGGGCAGACACCGCGGAGTCAGCCGAGTGCCACCCCCTGCCCCCCCCGCCGCCCCCGGCCCCAGCGCCGCTCCCAGCCCCCGGCGCCGCTCCTCACCTTGTCCACCTCGGCGCGGTTCTGCAGGCTGCTGCTGAAGGGGTCTCGGGTGAGGCAGGAGACGATGACCAGCAGAGGGTGCAGGCAGCGGTAGATGGAGGCCAGGACGATGGCCTTGGCCAGCCGAGGGTCGGTGGAGATCTGGGCAAGGCGCTTGCCCAGGGTGGTGAGGGCCTCCCGCTGGTCCAGCACTCCTGCAACGCAGACACCGCTGAGGGCTCCTCCACTGCCTCCCGCAGCATGGCCACAACGGTGGCTGGTGGCTTCAGGGGGCTGCCAGGAGAACCTCTGGAGGATCTGGGGTGACCTCCAGGAGAGGGATGTGGCTGGGTGCCAGCAACAAGCACCCACAAGCTGCCAGGTCCGAGGGACCCGAGGCTAAAGAAGAGGCTGTGACAGCCCCATGATGAGACAGGCCAGCTCTCAGCTCCTGGTGACAGCTTCCCTTCTTCCTCTGTCATCTCCCCCTTGAAGTGCTCCCCATTTCTTGAGGAAAGCACAGCAGGAAATCAAACATCACTGCAAGTGTGGCTTGGGAGGTCCCCAGCAGCTGCCACCCCCATCAAGGGCCAGTCCTGCCCAGTGTGTGCCACTGGCTCCTCTGCCCACTCCCAGTTGCCATGGTCAGGCAGCAAACCCTCCCCCACCCCAGAGGGCACGGCGGTGACTCACCGATCTCCTGCAGCAGGATCACTGCCTCGTCCACAGCTTTGATGTCAGGGCTGTCCAGGGCCTTGGAGAGGAATTCGACTGCCTGCAGCAGGGCAGGGGAGGGAAGAGGGACAACGGCATTGGCTCCACAAAGGACTTTGGGAGACCCTTCCAGATCCCCATCCCCCACACAGCCTTCCCTCTTGGTTCTCCTACAGGAGATGAGCTCAGCCCTGCCCATTCTCGATGAGCCTTCTAGACAGGGAGTCAGGGAATGTGATCTTAAAGGTCCCTTCCAACCCAACCATGAACCCAGCACTGCCAGGGCACCACCAGACCATGGCCCTCAGCACCACATCTCCAAGGCTCTGAAACCCCTCCAGGGATGGGGACTCCACCACTGCCCTGGGCAGCCTGGGCCAGGCCTGGACAACCCTCAAGGAGCAGAAATTGTTCCTCGTGCCCAAGCTGCGCCTCCCCTGGGGCAGCTCGTCAGGCCTCAGGCCATTTGACTCAGCCCAGTCTAGGCCACTTGGCCATTCCCACCTTGCACTTCAGCAGGACCTGAGCTGCTCAGCACCCGGGGCTTGTCCTGCTGATGGCTGTGGGAGCAGCTGCAGCAGGACACTTCCTGCAACCCCTGCTGTGCTTACTGTTTTCTCTGGCATGTGGATCTTGGCCTGCACCACCAGGTTCTCCAGCGGGGTGCGAAGGATCTCCGGCACCTGGTAGGTTGGCATCTTGTCCAGGCGGCTGCGAGGGAACAGGTGGTAGGCAAAGCCCGACTGGCAGCGCCCGGCACGGCCTCGCCTCTGCACCACGTTTGACTTGGACACCCACACTGTCTCCAGGCAGGACACCTAGGAGGAGAAGGACCAGGTGTGAAGGCTCTCACAGCTCTGTCCTCTTGGGCTGCTCTCCAGCCAGTCCACGGACCTCCGAGACTCCCCATGGCTGAGCAACCACAGAATGGGTTGGGGTGGAAGAGCTCATGGAGTCCAACCATCAGCCCAGCACTGCCAGGGCACCACCAAACCATGGCCCTCTGCAACACAATTCCACAGCCCTGAAAGCCCTCCAGGGATGGGAACTTCACCACTGCCTTGGGCAGCCTGAGCCAGCTCTGGACAACCCTCAAGGGGCAGAAATTGATCCTCATGTCCAAACTAAACCTCCCCTGGGGCAACTTGAGGCCCTTTTCCCTTGTCCTGTCACTTGTTCCCTGGGAAAAGAGATCAACCCCCACCTGGTTCCAGCCTCCTTTCAGGGAGTTGGAGAGAACCAGGAGGTCTCCCCTCAGCCTCCTCTTCTCCAGACTAAACACCTCCAGTTTCCTCAGCTGCTCCTCACCAGCACTATTCTCCAGACCCTTCACCAACTTTGTTGCCCCTCTCTGGACCTGCTCCAGCTCCTCAATGTCCTTCCTGGAGTGAGTGGCATTCCACTGAAGGACATGGGAGGCCTTTCCTGCTCTCTGCACCTTGCAAGGCTGGTCTCCAGCAGGGGGAACGCCTGAGCCGCTCAGTGTATGGATGACACCCTGATGCCATCTGCTGGACACCTGCCTTGGCTCCACTTCGTGGAGCTCCCTGGCAGCTCCTCACAGGGGAGCCTGGTCCCTGCCTTCCCCACAGCAGTCTGGCAGCACGATCTGATCAGTGAGGTGAACTGGGCAAAAGCAAACAGACTGGGTTGAAATTGGCCCAAGGTGTGAGCTGTCACCTGGCTCTACCTGTTCTTCACAGAACAGGAGAAGGAGCAACAGGATGAAGAGACGGGGAATGATTTGGGTTGGAAGGGACTTTCTAAGGTCCTCTAGACACTATGAAGCCACAGAAGGTCTAGCAGAGATGGAAAGGGAACAGGATTTGCCTTAAATTATGGAATTACAGAAGTATTTAGGTGGGCAAAGACTGTTAAGATCCTTGAGTCCAGTAGTGTGTCTTTGGAGACCCCAGACTTTGGCCTTCTCAGCAGCTGAAGGGGAGCTGGGTCAAGACCAGCACTCTGATGAGTCAAACTGCCCCAGAGAGGGACGCAGCAGCGCAGCTGGGAAGCAGCTGCATCAGCCCATTCGTGTCACCTGAGGTGCTGCTGTGCAGGGTGGCCCAAATGCAGCTGGAGCAGAGGAAGCTTCCCTACCTTGGTCTTGAGGTCGTAGCGCTCCTCCTTGTGCGTGCCGCTGTCCACCACGTGCACGATGTCGTTGATGGTGATGGAGGTCTCGGCGATGTTGGTGGCCAGGACGATCTTCCTGACGCCCGGCGGAGGCCTCTGGAAGATGTTCTGCTGGTCCATCATGGGGATGTTGGAGTGCACTAGGAAACAAACCCAGAGTCAGGCCCTGCCCTGCTCTGCTGCTCCCTGCTAGCAGGCCATGGTGGGCAGAGATCTCAGCCTCCTGGGACCACCACCTCCTCCTGCTTCCAGAGACACAGGGATGGGGACACCGCTCCTGAATGTTGACAGCCATGTTCTGCCAGACAGACCCCAGGGAGGAGCTTCCACACCTCTTGAGGGAAGACCTCATTGCAGCTCCTTTAACCTATGGCTCAGCATCAGCAAGACCCTGATCACCTCCAAACCCCAACAGCCTCACGGCCCCACCAGGGTTTCCCTGGTCCCACCATTCACGTCTGCAGCTTCCCCATGGCTCCCTGGCTCGGGGAGCACAGGAATGGGTGACCTGTCACAGGCTGTCACCTGGGCAAAAATGGTCATCAGCAAGGACCTGGAACTCCTTCCAGTGTGGTAGGGACTGGAAGGGGCCTCTGGAGATCACCCAGTCCAAACCCCCTGCTAAAGCAGAGGCACCCACGGCAGCTTGCCCAGGCTCACAATGCCCAGGGGGGTTTGGAAGCT
This sequence comes from Melanerpes formicivorus, assembly GCF_026170545.1. Classification (NCBI taxonomy): domain Eukaryota; kingdom Metazoa; phylum Chordata; class Aves; order Piciformes; family Picidae; genus Melanerpes; species Melanerpes formicivorus. The sequence goes on from NW_027142365.1 coordinate 11,637,432, forward strand.
CTCCAGGGAAGGTTGTGGAGTCTCCTGTCTGGGCAGCCTGCTCCAGGGCTCCAGCACCCTCACATCAAGTAAATTTCTCCTCCTTTTCAGATGGAACCTCCTGCATTCCACTTTGTGCCCCTTGTCCTGTCTCTGGGCACCACTGGCAAGAGTCTGGCCCCAGCCTCTTGTCCTCCACCCCTTAGCTCTTGCTGAGCACTGAGCAGATCCCCTCTCAGGCTGCTCTTCTCCAGACTCAGCATCCCCAGGGCTCTCAGCCTTTCCTCTTCACAGAGATGTTCCAAGCCCCTCAGCAGCTTCCCAGCCTCCCCTGGACTCTCTCCAGTAGTTCTCTGTCTCTCTTGAACTGGGGAGCCCAGAACGAGACCAAGGACTCCAGATGTGGCCACACCAAGGCAGAGCAGAGTAGAAGGAGCTGCTTGGCCTTGACCTGCTGGCCACACTCTTCTGCATGCCCCTCCAGACACCACTGGCCTTCTTTGCCACGAGGGCACCTTGCTGGGTCTTGGCAAGTTGGGACTCCACATCCACCAGCACTGCCAGCTGCTTCTCCATCCCCTGGCCTCCCCATTCCCTGCCCCCTGAGCAGAGCAGGTGTGGAGCTGCCCCTCTCACCTGGCAGGACGAGGTACCGGCTGTTCTGAGAGCCCAGCATCTCCAGCAGGCGCTGCTGCACCCCCTTGATCTCCTGCCACCCAGGGAGGAAGCAGAGGATCCCACCTGGAAGACAGCAAGGGTTAAGAACCAGCAACCTTCACTCCCAACCAAAAGGGTTCCCCAATCCCATGGCCTGGAGAGCCCAGAGCTTTTCCCAGCTGGAGACACAGGGATTTGGCTTCTTTAGCCCAAGAACCCAAACAAAAAGCAGGGCCTCAAGGTCTGGGGTATTCTCCTAACCCCACATTCACCTCCCCACACTGCCCCAGACCCCTCTGCCCAACAGGAATTCAAGGTGGCCTCTCACAGGCCACCTCAGCACCACATTTTCCCTGCAGGGTTCGCTTTTTTCCCCCTCCCAGCACAAGGAAGAGGACAAGGCAGAACCTACCTGGCTCTCCATGGGCATCAATCTGGAGCACAAGGTCAGTGATCAGATCAAGATCAAGGACACATTCATCATCTGATTGCTGGGCAAGAGAGGACACATGGAGATGAATGAGCTATCATCAAGCAGAGAGCAGAATGGCACACAGCACCCCAAAACATCTTCTGGAGAGGGAGAATGCCCAGCAACATCATGAGATGGGTTTGGCTCCATCTGCAACCTGCTCTGGTCACAACTGCTGCCAGTTCCTTCTGCTGAGCAGTGAAAAGTGAGTCCCTGTCCTGCTCTCCAGACTTGGAAGCCAACTGAGATGTGTCTGACTCCATCAAACAAGGAACAAGCATTTGTATGACATTTGTGTGGACAAAAGTGAGCCACCTGCACCAGAGACTTCAAACCCTCCACACATGGGTCAGCAGTTTGGGATCCTTTGGTACCTCTTCAGGCCAGCTTAAAACTCCACCCATGAGGAGATCACCCTGAAGGCAATGGGACACCCCCAGCCTGTCTGCTGAGGAGGCAACCAGAGGTGGTTGACAGACCAGATGGTTGCTCAGCCAGAGGTGGGCTGAGAATTTCTAGTCATGGAATCTCAGATGGGGTTGGGTGGGAAGGAACCTTCAAAGCTCATCCAGTCCAACCCCCTGCAGTCAGCAGGGACATCTGCAACTGGAGCAGGTTGCTCAGAGTCCCAAACAACCTGACCTGAAATGGTTCCAGGCATGGGGCATCTCCTATCTCTGTGGCCAACCTGGGTCAGGCTCTCACCACCCTCAGTGTTAAACATCTCTCCCTTCTCTCCAGTCTGAGTCTCCCTTTTTCAGTTCCAGCCATCACCCTTTGTCCTGTCACAACAGGCCCTGATCAAGAGTCTGTCCCCATCATCTAGGGCAGCTTCTGGACCAGAAAATACCTAGAGGGCTCCCTGACAACCTCAAAGATTTGGAGGTTCAGGTTGGATCTGGAGGTTTAGGTTGGACATGAGGAACAATTTCTGTCCCTTCAGGGCTGTGCAGGCCTGAGTCAGGCTGCCCAGTGTGGAGTCCCCACCCCCAGAGGGGTTTCCCAGCTGTGGAGATGTGGTGCTGAGGGCCATGATTTGGTGGTGACCTGGCAGTGCTGTGTTTATGGTTGGACTCCATGAGCTTAAGTATCTCTTCCAATCCAACCCATTCTGATTCCATGACTGCCTCTTCAGGACCCATGATTTAAGGAGGACCAGCCACAGCAAGAGCACCCAGCTGGAGGGCACCTTCCAGAGGAACAGTGAAGCCTCATTATTGACTTGACCTCAAGAGGGTTCACCTGGAATGAAAGCTAGGCAGACCCTGCCCACCAACCACAGGGCAGAAGGCCAAGCTCCTGCTGCAGACCAGAAGCAGCTCCTCATCCAAGGGGAAGAGCTTCGCCACCACAACACACCCACCTTGATCTCGTAGTGCCGGTGTCGGTGCCGGCCCAGCTTGGCCAGGATCTCCTCCAGGTAGTACTCCTTCACCGGGTACATGAAGCCTGGCACCTTAACCACGGGGCAATCCCCAAAGTAATGTGAGAAACGCTGGTTGTCCCCCGTGGCGCTCATCAGGACCAGGCGCAGGTCGGGGTTGAGCTTCTGGATGCCCTTCAGCAGGATGAGCAGGAAATCCGTGTTGACGTCCCGCTCGTGCACCTCGTCCACCACCACGTGGCTGACGCCCTCCAGGCTGGGGTTGCCCTGCAGCTTCCTCAGCAGGATGCCCACGGTGCAGAAGAGCAGAGCCCCTCCCCGGGCGGGCGGCTTGCTCTCCAGCCGCACCTGGTAGCCCACGTTCTTCCTCATGTTGGGCCCCAGCTCCTGCGCCACGCGCTGGGCGACGGAGATGGCGCTGATGCGGCGCGGCTGGGTGATGACCACGTTGCAGCGGGCGCCGCGCCCCTCCAGGATGTAGTGCTCCAGCAGCAGCTGCGGGATCCTGGTGGTCTTCCCACAGCCCGTGTCCCCCGCTATCACCACCACGGGGTTCTGCTCGATGGCCGACAGGATGGTGTCCTTGTGAGGGTCCACCGGCAGCGGGTGGCTCTCCTGCCAGGAGGATCCTCTCCTCTTCCAGAGGGCCAGCAGGTTCTGGCTAAGGCGCACTTCTTCCGCCTCCAGCATGGGGATGTAGGTCTTGCCCGTGATGGCGTCGCTGATGGCGCCAGACTCCTTGCTCAGGTTCATCATGTCATCGGCAATCCGGGGCCGGGCGTCCCTGATGTCCACCGGATACTGCCAGGAAGATGGAGACAGTTGGGAGAGACAAGAGGATGGGCACCGGGACGAGAGGGACTGAAGGGTCACGAGTGGTGACCCAGGGCCCAGCGCTGGGACCGCTTCTCTTTAAGGTCTTCATCAATGACCTGGGCAAGGGGACTGAGAGCCTTGACAACCTCAAGCTGTGCCAAGGGAGGTTTGGCTTGAGAGCCTCCCCGAACCTGCTAGCCACACTCTTCATGTCCCCCAAGACCACCTTGGCCATGAGGGCACATTGCCTGCTCATGGGCAACTTGCTGTCCCCCAGCACTCTCAGGTCTTTCCCCTTGGAGCCGCTTCCCAGCAGGTCAGCCCTCAGCTGTCCTGGTGCAGAAGGTGTTTCCTCCCCAAGGACAGGACCCTCCAACTTGCCCTAGTTGAACTTCAGGAGATTCCTCTCCCTCAATTCTCCAGCCTGGCCAGGTCTCACTGGATGGCAGCACAGCCTGATGGGGGGTCAGCCACCCCTCCCAGTTCTGTACCATCAGCAAACCAGCTGAACATCCCCAACAACCCTTCATCCAGGTCACTGATGAGATGTTGGACATCTCACTCCTGCTGTGACAGGGAGTGCCCCCAAGGAACCCAAACCAAAGCTGCCCCTCGCCACATCCCAAAGGCCACATCATGCAGACAAACATCAGGGATGGACTGAGAGCAGCCCCACCACCCAGGAGGGGTCCTCCCTTCCCCAGACATAATCTATCAGGTTTTGTGGCAAACTCTCCAGCTGCCAATTCCCTCAACACGTGGAGATGAAGCTCTCAGCCCCCGTGCAGCTGCTGCCAAGGGAGGCCCTCAGAGCTGTGCCAAGCCTCACATGGTTCAGGTAGTTCTCGATCTTGCGCAGGGTGGCCTCGGGGACCTTGATGTGGCAGGGCTTGCGCTGGTTCTCCCCGAGCTCCCGCAGCGAGGTCATGTTGTACATGGCATGGCTCAGGGGATTGTTGTTCTTGTCCACCAAGCCCAGGCTCTAGAAAAGAGGAAACAAAAACCAGTCAGACATGAACAGAGCACAGGAGGTGTTGGTACAGAGAGCAGGTGGGTCAGGGAGTTGGGGAGCCATGGAAAGGTTTGGGGTGGAAGAGACCTCTAAGCTCAAGGAGTCCAACCATGAGCCCAGCACTGCCAGGGCACCACCAAACCATGGCCCTCAGCACCATGTCTCAATGGCTTTGAAATCCCTCCAGGGATGGGGACTCCACCATTGCCCTGGGCAGCCCTCAAGGGCAAGAAATTGTTCCTCAAGTCCAAAATAAACCTTCCCCGGGGCAGCTTGAGGCCATTTCCTCTTGTCCTGTCACTTGTTCCTTGGGAGCACAGACCAACCCCCACCTGGCTCCAACCTTCTTTCAAAGAACTAGAGAGCACCAGGTCTCCCCTCAGCCTCCTCTTCCCAAGGCTCAACAACCCCAGCCCTTGGCCTTGCAGAACCTCACCCTACTGCCCTCCCCACATTGATCCAGCCTGGCCAGATCCCTCTGTACATCCCTCCGGATAATCCACTCTCCCACCCAGCTTGGTGTCATCTTCACACTGACTAAGGCAGCCTCAATCCCAATTATGGCTAAAGATTAACGAGAACTGGCCCCAGTGCTGAGCCCTGGGGATCCCACTGGTGACCAGTCCCCAACTGGAGTTCCCCACCACTCTTTGAATAGAATAGAATAAACCAGGTTGGAAGAGACTTTCAAGATCATCATGTCCAACCTATCATCCAACACCACCCAATCAACTAACCCATGTAACCAAGCACCCTGTCAAGTCTCCTCCTGAACACCTCCAGCGATGGTGACTCCACCACCTCCCTGGGCAGCCCATTCCAATGGGCAATCACTCTCTCTGTGTAAAACTTCCTCCTGACCTCCAGCCTGAACCTCCCCTGGTGCAGCCTGAGACTGTGTCCTCTTGTTCTGGTGCTGGTTGCCTGGGAGAAGAGACCAACCTCTGCCTGTCTACAACCTCCCTTCAGGTAGTTGTAGAGAGCAATAAGGTCACCCCTGAGTCTCCTCTCCTCCAGGCTAAGCAGCCCCAGCTCCCTCAGCCTCTCCTCATAGGGCTTGTGTTCCAAGCCCCTCACCAACTTTGTTGCCCTTCTCTGGACTCGTTCCAGCAAGTCAACCTCCTTCCTGAACTGAGGGGCCCAGAACTGGACACAGTCCCTGCCAGTGAAGCCTCCACTCAGACCAGCTGGGAGAGGCCAGACTGGGTGAGTGAGGTGTGAGGATCATCTGCTCTGGCCCCAGGAGCACCACTCACCTTCAGCTTCTGGCAGGCCAGAGCCGCTGCTTTGTTCTCTGCCTCCACCTTGCGCCGGCCCTTGGCGGCGAAGGTCATGGGGCAGGGCCAGCGCAGCGTCAGCTTGCAGATCTTGGTCTTGGTGCCCACCGTGCGGAACTGCATGTACTCCTGGAAGAGAGGCACAGCACCAGCGTGGCTGGGGGCAACAGCAACACAACTCCAGGGCTTTTACCAGAGCTTGAGTTGGTTCAGGGCTGTTTGGGTGCTAGGAAAGGCTTGATGCCCTGAACGCATCTCCTCCAGCTCACGAGGTGCCGGCCAAGCAGCACAGAGCTGCGTGGAGAACGTCACTGAGGGCCTACAGCCAAGAGGACATCTACTCTTTGGTGAGCACATGAAGTCTGGGAGGCTGGTGGGTGATAGACCTCAAGAGGAGGAGCACCCCATACTGACAAGAAGGTAGTGTGGAGAGATTCCACCAGCACAGACAGGAGAGGCTGCTCCCAGCAACACCAGTTTAGCTTTGTGGCAGATCAACAGGGAAGTGCAGACCTGGCACCTCCAGCAATGACCTCCTTCATTAGCCTCCACCTTGTCCATGGCCCTGCCCTCAAGGGGCAACATTCCTCATGCTTCTACTAAGGTACTTTCTCAACTCTCAACACAAAAAGTCTTCCCCTTTCTCCTCAGGCTGGTTTCTCTAGCCCTGGTTTCAACTCCCCATCTTATCCCAAGTTCTCAGGTGCCCCCCCCCCCCCCCAAAAAACTGATTCTAGTTGGAGTTGTTGAGCTCCATCCCTGGCAGGGCTCCAGGAGCACCTTACCTTGACCGTGGAGGAGGAGGTGGCGATCTGAATCACCTGGGCCAGGAGGTTTTTGGGAAGAGGGAACTGTGTCAGGGCACGGATGGCAGTGTTGTCATCAGTCATCTCAATGGAGCTGCCTCCTCGGCTAGAGAGAAGATGGGGACACACTGAGCTCCTACACCCAGGACAAGCTCCAAATATCCACCCTGTGCTCAGACCCACCTCACCTCAGGTCTCCTAGCAAGGCCTGACACTGAGTAGTTACAGGCAGAGGTAGTATTGGTCACCTCAAAAGTCAACTTGTACCTTGCTGCTAACATCTGTCAGCCACAGAAGCATGTGCCAGCCCCATAAAGCCACCTCCTGGAGAGCAATCCAACCTCTGCCCTACAGACCAGAGGGCGACAGCAGCTCTGAACAGAGTAAAACACTGAAATGATTTCTGGATCCAAAGAACGACCCTAAAAGCAACCACCACCATCAGCTGCTCCTTGGGCATCTCACTGCTGGTGACTACTGACCAACCAGAGCTGGGCTCATCTTGGGCAGTGCAGTCACGGAATGGGCTGGGCTGGAAGAGACCTTTAAGATCACAGAGTCCAACCATGAAGCCAGCACTGCCAGGGCACCACCAAACCATGGCCCTCAGCACCACACCTCAACAGCTTGGAAACCCCTCCAGGGATGGGGACTCCACCACTGCCCTGGGCACACTGGGCCAAGCAAGGGCAAGAAATTATTCCTCATGTCCAACCAAAACCTTCCCTGGGGCAGCTTATGGCTGTTTCCTCTCTCTTGTCCTGTCACTTGTTCCTTGGGAGAAGAGACCAACCCCTACCTGGCTCCAACCTCCTTTGAGGGAGTTGCAGAGAGCCAGAAGGTCTCCCCTCAGCCTCCTTTTCTCCAGGCTGAATCTTCCCCAGGTCCCTCAGCTGCTCCTCACCAGGCATTTTCCAGACCCTTCAGCAGCTCTGCTGTCCTGTGAACCCTCTACCAGCCCCCTTGAAGTGAGGGGCCCAAAACCGGCTGCACCAGTGACCAGTGTGACCAGTACTCAGTGCCTGGCCCATCTACAAGCCACACCACAAGGTGGGAAGGTGCTGCTGAGCCCTGAGGAGCCGCAGAGGTGCAGCAGCCAGCAGGCCCACACCTACCTGACGTCTCTGCCCGGGGTTCGAGCGTCCTGGTGCGCCATGGGGAGATAATCGGACACGTCGATAGCTTCCTCTTCCAGCTCCCCTTCCTCCAGCTCCCCCTCCTCCAGCTCCCCTTCCTCCAGCTCTTCTCTCCTCATGGCTTTGGGCATCCTGCCCTGCTCCATGGGCTGGATGGAGTCGTCGGGCTCCATGCGGCGCCAGCAGGTGGAGAGGTCGGCCAGGGAGGGCCCGGACTTGGAGCGCCACTTGGCCTCGGAGCACCAGCGCTCGTCGGGGCAGCCCAGCTGCTCGGCCAGCAGCCGGTACTTGGCGGCGTCGAACAGCTCGTTCCTGGGGCCCAGCAACCCCCAGCCCTGTGGGAGAGAGGGCCTGAGACAGGGCACGGGGGGACCCCAGCGTGCCTCTCCCCCGAGGAAGATGCCCAGAAGCCGCCCCTCCAGATCCCCCAGAGAGAGAAGAGATGTGGAGCAGCAAAACCTGCTGCTGCTCCTCAAGAAGGGGACTCTGCTCACCAGCCCCACTGCCCAGAGCCACAGGATGGGCTGGGGTGGGACAGACCTTTGGGATCATGGGAGTCCAACCATGAACACAGCACTGCCAGGGCTCCACCAAACCACAGCCCTCAGCACCACATCTCCATGGCTTGGAAACCTCTACAGGGACGAGGACTCCACCACTGCCCTGGGCAGCCTGGGCCAGGCTCTCACCATCCTGAGAATCAAACATCTCCTCCTTCTCTCCAGTCTGAATCTCCCTCTTTTAGTTCAAACCACCACCCCTCATGCTGTGTACAACAGGCACTGCTCACTGTCTGTCCCCAGCTTTCTGATCACCCCCTTGAAGCACTGAAAGGCCACCAGAAGGTCTCCCTGGAGCCTTCTCTTCTCCAGGCTGGACAACCCTAACTCTCCCAGCCTGGCCCCACACCAGAAGGCTTCCAGCTAAAAAGGTGATCAAGGTCTGGGCACCAGAATGAGCATCACGACCCAGAGTTTTGGGTTGATGGCTGGCTGAAGCAATTCTGACAGCTCAAGGCTTCACCTTCCACCCCTGATCAACAAACAAGAAAATGAGAAGGTGAAGAGGCAAAGAGAGAGCAAAGTCAGGTGTCATCACCCATATGGACAAGGTCTCCTCTCCCAAGGTCTTGTTCCTCAAGCCAAGATGGAGCAGAAGCTCACCTTGAAGAGCTGACATGCTGCAGCTGCTGCTTGCCTCTCAGCATCAATCTTCTTGGTCCCATAACCTTCCACCTCCACATTTTTTGGCCACTTTATGTGCAGGGTGACTTTCTGGAAAGCAAAGAGAAGCAGGGCAATGAGCCAGGACACAGCAAGCTGGAGGACATCCACCAGCAGCACACCTGCCTCAAATACCTCAGAGCTCTAGGCAAAGAGGACTACAGGTGACAATCCCAAAGCAAGCAGGTTTTGGTTCCTTCCTGGGAAGCTCCACTCCCACAACACAGACAGAAAAGCCTGAGAAAGGGACCTGAGGTGCCCACAGCCACCACCAGCAAACTGGTTGAGGGTCCTCAATGTCCCTTTATGGAGATGTTGAACAAGACTGGACCCAGTCCTGACCCCTGGGGAACACAAGCTCCAGGACCTTCAACCAGCCCCCACCCTGCTGCTCACCACCCTGAACAACTGGGGATAACTTCACCTAGCACCAGCAAGTCCTTCTCCACAGAGCTGCTCTCCAGGCCCTCACCCCCAGCTTGGATTTGTGCTTGGGGTTGTCTGGACCCAGGGGCAGGACCCTGCACTTGGCCTTGATGAACCTCAGGAGGCTCACATGGTCTCACTTCTCCAGCCTGCCCAGGTCCCTCAGGATGGATCCTGTCCCTCAGGTGTGTTACCTGCAACACTCAGCTTGGTGTCATCCACAAATGTGCTGAAGGTGCCTCAATCTCACTGCCCATGTCACTGATGGAGGCCTTAACCAGCCAGGATCCCCCCGAGGGTCACCACATCGAGCCACTGACCACCACCCCCCGGCTGTGACCATCCAGCCAATTCCTTATCCAGTAACAGTCCACACATCAAATTCAGCCTTCTTCAATTTAAAGGCCTAGATCCAAGTCTAGGATCCGAGTCCAGGCTCCAAATCCAGGCCTGGATCCAAGTCCAGGCTCCCAGTCCAGGCCTCTGTCACCCCAGCAGGAGTTCACATCACTTGGCAGGCCATTTGCTCGCTGCTCCTCTGCTCCACTTCACATAAAGCAGACCCTGAATCCCAGCCTGCCCTCCAGCAGACAGGAGATCCCCTCCGTGGCATGCAGATTCCTTTCTGGTTGCCACTGAACATGTCAGGCTTGGGCAGCTGCTCTGCTCAACCCATAACTAAAACCTTGGCCCACCAAGGCCTAACTCTGGTGCTGCAGAGCCAGGCAGGGGCTGTGTTCTCCTGCTGGGAAAGGGTCTGCCCACACCATCTACTCCCTGCAGGGTCTGCCCACACCATCTACTCCCGGCAGGGTCTGCCCACACCATCTACTCCCGGCAGGGTCTGCCCACACCATCTACTCCCGGCAGGGTCTGCCCACACCATCTACTCCCGGCAGGGTCTGCCCACACCATCTACTCCCGGCAGGGTCTGCCCAACATGAGTGAAAAGGAAGAGAAAGGGGCAAAACCAGGACTATTGCTGGTCTGCTGTGCAGTGGTGTCCCTGGCTGCCAGCCCAGCCAGCAGGCTCACCTTTTTCCTGGGCCCGTTGGTGTGGATGTAGACCAGCTTGTCCCGCGCATGGGAGATGCCCAGGGCTCGGCCGATCACGCTGTTGAGCAGGTTCTTGGGCTGTGGAAATTCCTTCAGCAGGTCTCTGGAATCTGAGGAGAAACAAGAGAAGAACTGAGAGTGCTGCGCTTCGTGTGCAGTCCTGCTCAGGACCTGTTCCAACAGCACTGCGCCAAGGCCCTGCCAGCAGCAACCTCCCTGAGGTGAGGAGAGCAGAGCAGGCAGGGCTGGGAAGTGCTTCACACACAACATCTCCAGGCATCAAAGTCTCCAGAGCTCCACACACGACACTGCAAGAACAAAAGGGCCAAGAGTTGTGCCCCACACACCCCCAGACTCTTCTGGTCCCTCTCTCTTGAAAGTATGAAAATCCTCCAGAGAGCACCAGGGGCCAAACCACAGGAGTGAGGGACACCAGCAGCTGAGTGGGGAGGCCAACAGCATGAAGTTCAAGCAGACCAAGGGCCAGGTCCTGCCCTTGGGTCACAATAACCTCATGAAGGCTCCAAGCTGGGAGCAGAGGCACTGGAAACTGCCCAGGATTGGGAGCAGGGGGTTGGTGACAGTGGCTGGAGATGATCCAGCATGTGCCCAGGTGGCCAAGACCACCAGAACCCTGGCCTGGATCAGCAGTGGTGTGGCCAGCAGGAGCAGGGCAGGGGTAGTCCCCCTGGGCCGGGCACTGGTGAGGCCACATCTCCAATCTTGGGGTCAGTTTTGGGTCCCTCACTCCAAGAAGGACATTGAGGGACTGGAGTTGGTCCAGAGAAGGGCAGTGAAGCTGGTGAAGGGTCTGGAGAACAGGGCTGGTGAGGAGAGGATGAAAGGCCTGGCCTGGTTCAGCCTGGAGAAAAGGAGGCTGAGGGGAGACCTGGCTTTCTGCAAATCCCTGAAAGGATTTTGGGGCCAGATGGAGGTTGGTCTCTTCTCCCAAGGAACAAGTGACAGGACAAGAGGAAAGGGCCTCAAGTGCCCCAGTGGAGGTTTATTTTGGACATGAGGAACAATTTCTTCCCCTTGAGAGTTGTTTAGGCCTGGCCCAGGCTGCCCAGGGCAGCAGTGGAGTCCCCATTCCTGGAGGGGTTTCCAAGCCATGGAGATGTGGTGCTGAGAGCCATGGTCTGGTGGTGACCTAACAGTGCTGGATTCATGGTTGGACTCCATAACCCTAAGTCTCCTCCAGCCAAATCCATGTTGTGATTCCCTAGTTCCATGAAACCCTTGGACAGCTCCAAAGGATCATGCAGGAAACACTCCCATTCACAACCCCTTTGCCCATTTGTCGCCTTCTCCCCCTGGCCTAGAGGACAGGGCTCTGGTCTCAGCCTCACAGAGAAGGCCAAGCCAATGACCCCTAAGGAAGCAGTGCATGTGGTGCCCCTGCCCCCTCACACAGCCACCAGCACTACATTCAGACCCTGGCCTGGGCAGGAAAGCTGGAGAGGTGACCAAGACCTTGGCACTGCAAGGTTCTGCCCCATTCCACGTGGCCGGGAGCACGGCAGGAGGAGCAGCCCCAAACACCACTGCCCAAGTGCAGAACTGAATTCACTGAACAGATGAGAATTTGAACCCTTCCAGCCCCAGCCTGGGGGTATTTGGCCTTGAGCTGCTTCCTCCTTCAAAACCAACCCAAGAGATGATGTGGTGAGGCATGAGAAAGAAGAACATTCCTCTTAAATGCTCCTCAAACCTGACATACCTCAAAACCTACCTCCTAACAGAGCTAAACTCTCCCATCCTGAGGTGACTCCTCAGCCAAGGCTAAATGTTTCACCCACTGTGGAGCAAAGAAGAGGGTCTCCAAAGAAAAAAGGCCAGCTCTGGCTTGCAGGGCAAGACACAGCATGCTCCTCACCCTGACAATGGCACATGCAGCAGTGCCAGCTGAGGTGCAGCAGTGACTCAAGGCTTGATGGATCACTCTCATTATCCCAAGGAACAATCAGTGGGATCCCTACTCCTGTCTTGAGCAGGGGAGCTGAAGGGATTCTCATCTTGCATGAAGTTGGGCCTCACTCACAGTTTCTAAGGAAGAAACTCCCAAATCACAGGGATGCCCTTGTAGGAGGCTTCCTTCCCTGCCAGTCTGGACTTCCTGGCATCTTCCTCCAAAGAGGGTCTTGGTTCTGCCATCACTGAGGGTGGATATTTGGGTAGGAACCATCCCAGTGGTAGCCACAGCTCTGTGGAAGCCAGGAGTCCACCCAACACCCCCCAAGCAGCCAGAGCTGATTTTCACTCCCTTCTTCTCAAGCCAAAACCACGTGTTGTGTCCAAACCACAGCTCCAAGATCCCCAGGGAATATTAAAAGCCAGTCTTGGAGAGCAGACAACACAGGGTGGGGTTATCAAAGAGGTTAATTAACTCAGTTCAGCTCCTCAAAGGCAGCAAGTGCTCAAGCTTGACTTGCTTGTAAACTCCAAGATGATTCCAAGCACGACTGAGAGGAAGAAAAAAACCCAAACCAACCAACATCCAGCTGCAGCAGCCAAACCTTCTGCTAACTTCAAATAACTCAAGGAGGCACTGTCAGGTACAAGGAGACAGCCACCAAGTGGCCTGTTCCTTCTGCAGGAAAGGCAGAGGAGTACTAGAAACACTTCAACTGCTTCTCTCTTCCCTGGAGGTGCACCAATGAGCAGGGAGGACAAACCATCCACTACAACCCTCCTCCAGATAGAAGCCCTTGCAGGAATCAGTTCAAGTGGGTGAAGAAAGCTCCCAACACATCAGAAGCCCCCCAGGGAGAAGCAAGCCCCATGGCTCCCTCACATCCAGTTCAAAAGGAATTGGCCTGGACTGGTTTCACCAGGCAGAAGCAGAGAAGGTTCCACAAGGCAGCTTGCTCTGGAGTACACCACAATAGTGTCACTTTTGGGTGGTGACCTCCTCCCAGGCACACACAGCAAGAACAGCCACAGGCAGGTCCTGCCTGAACAGCAACCACCTTAACAATGAGCCAAACTGACAAGACCTCTTCAGAAGCACGAAGAGGAAGATGACCAAAGGCCAACCACCACTCTGGAGACACAGCCCAGATCACCCTGCTCCAGCCTGGCCCTGCTCTGAGGAGGAGATCACACAGCACCAGCACGACCTCAATCCTTCTGTGACACTGGGAGACAGCAAATTGATTAGTCAGAGAAAGAGCCTGGTTGAGATCAGCAGAGAGGTCAAGAGCAACAACTGAGGAGTGCCACAAACCTGACTGAGCAGGCAGAGAATGCCAGAACCCCCACCCCAGTGTGGTGGGTGGGAAACCACCTCTGGAGATCACCCAGTCCAAACCCCCTGCTAAAGCAGAGCGCCCACAGCAGCTTGCCCAGGACCACAATGACCAGGGGGGTTTGGAAGCTCTCCAGAGAAGGAGAGTCCACAGCCTCTCTGGGCAGCCTGCTCCAGGGCTCCAGCACCCTCACATCAACTAAGTTTCTCCTCCTCTTCATATGGAACCTCCTGCATTCCACTTTGTGCCCCTTGTCCTGTCCCTGGGCACCACTGAAAAGAGTCTGGACCCAGCCTCTTGCCCCCCACTCTCTAGCTCTTGCTGAGCATTAAGCAGACCCCCTCTCAGACTGCTCTTCTCCAGGCTCACCAGCCCCAGGGCTCTCAGCCTTTCCTCCTCACAGAGATGCTCCAGGCCCCTCAGCAGCTTCCCAGCCTCCCCTGGACTCTCTCCAGTAGTTCTTTGTCTCTCTTGAACTGGGGAGCCCAGAAGTGGACACTGGACCCAGCCCTCCAGCTGTGGGCTCACTAGGGCAGGGTGAAGGTGGAGGAAGCAAGAAGCAATCCTTTCCACAAGTTCTGCTCCAAAATGCCACCCTCTGTGCCAAGGAGCCCCCCCTCAGCTATCAGTCCCAACACACCACCACCTTCTTCTGAGCTGGCCTCACATCAGTTGATTTCTCCTCACTTGGAGTCAAGGCCAATAACAAAAGCAGTCAAAGGAGGAGCTCTAACAAGGCATCAACAAGTTGGAGGCTTAGAACTCAGCCTCCCAAATAGTTTTCTAAGTAAGTTTTATGATCTCTGCATGTTGAAGCAGGGCTGCACAGCTTGGGCCAACTTCCCAGGAGGACCCTGAGGACTTTTTACTTTCTCAGCTGGAAAGATCCTTCCACTATCTCCAGACTCTCACCAGAAGGACCAATGTGAACTGTAAGATGAGTGAACCAGAAGCCTGAAGGTTAAAGTATTCAAGAACTCTCTGAAACCACATTGGGGGGGGGGAAGTGCTGACAAAAGGTACAGAAGAAAAAGACCCAGCATTGGTTTCCTCCATTTCTGAGGCAACACCTGAAGCAGCTCATTAACCATTAATTAATTTGGGCTGGTTTAGCATTTTCTTTGGCAGTTAATTTGCTCTGTTGAATGAGTGCAGCAATTACAAACTCTACAAGAGCAAGCCCAGCAGAGCTTCTGACAGGAAAATGGAACCACAAGAGGCAGAGAATCCAGGAACTACAGAGACAAAATAATAAAGCAAACATAGTATCATAGCATCATTCAGGGTTGGAAGGGACCACAAGGATCAGCCAGTTCCAACCCCCCCTGCCATGGGCAGGGACACCCCACACTAGATCAGCCTGGCCAGAGCCTCATCCAGCCTGGGCTTAAACACCTCCAGGCGGGGGAGAAAGTGTGGAACACAGGACAAGGTGAGGGGGAAGAAGTTTTTATGTAGTAATAACCCAAATTTCCCAAGTGATTGATTCCAGCCTAAGAAATAAAACTGAAACCAAAGCAGCTGTCGGCTGAGGGACCGACAGCCAGCAGAGACACCTTCCCAGCTTTCTTCCCACAGCCACTGGGCAGACTGCTGGCCGCAGCCCAGGATTTCTGCTCACAGGAGCTGCCTGCCCGGCGATCAGCCTTTCCCCCGGCTCGGGCCAGCCGCCGGGGGCCCGCGGGAAGCCCTTTGTAACGGGGACCAGGCGGATAACGCGATGCTCGCAACCTGGCGCAGCCAGCTCCGGCGCTGCCCGCTCCGGCGCTGCCCTAACGGAACCTGCCGGCGCGGCCGCTTTTCCTGGCGGGTGCTCGCTGGGCGTGCTCGCTCCGGCAGGGCTTTTAGCCCAGCATCTAGCCGGGATTGGTTTCCCCCCCCCCCCCGACTCTGGCAGCAGGGCCCAGGGCGATGGAGGGTTTTTTAATCCAGGAGCAGCTCTGCCCGACTCCAAAGCGGCGACCTTGAGCCAAAGGGCTCCGCACCGCTTACCCCGGAGCATCCCAACGCTGCCCGCCAACAAAGAGCCCCGCACAGCCCCGCGGCGCCCGAGACTGCCACAAAGGCCTCGACCCCCGCTGGCTCCCCGAGTGCCGCCGGCAGCCCCCGGCCCGTTACCTGCGGCGGCGGCGGCGCAGCCCTGCGTGCAGACCCCGCCGCAGCTCGCCGGCTCCTCTCCCTTGCCGCGCATCCCGCCGCAGGAGCCCGCTGCCCCGGGGCGCGCTCGCTCGGGGCCGGGCCGCTCTCTCTCCCGCGACAGCGGCGGTACCGTCGGTCCCCTGCAGCCGGCGGGGATGGAGCGGGCGGCCCGATGCGGCCTGGCCTGGCCCGGCCCGGCCCAGCCGCCCGGAGCGAGAGGAGGCCGGCGGGAGGCACGGCCCGGCTGCGGGCGCGGGGGGAGGGACGAGCGTTGCGCTCACGCTCCCTCCTTCTCCTTCTCCTCCTCCTTCTCCTCCTCCTTCTCCCAGCGCTGGGGCTCGCTCCTCCCTTCCGCTGCGCGCGGGGCCGGCGCGGCGCCGCTTCCCCGGCCGCTCGCACCGGGGAGGGGGAAGCTGCGCCGCCGGTTCCTCCCCCCTGCCCCGCCCCGCCTCACACCCCCTCCTCCCCGGCTCACCCTGCCCCATGGCGGCTTCCTCCTCCTCGGCCGCCGCCCGCTCCTCCTCCTGCCTCCGCCCCTCGCGACTCTGGGCCGCGGGCAGGCGGGTGCAGAGCCCGCGAGCGCCCGGAGCCGACCGGTAGCGGCGGCAGAGGCGCAGAGGCCCCGCCGAGCCGCAGGCCGCAGCCGCCTGCAGCAGCAGTCCCAGCGCCGCCATCTTGAGGTTACTCGCAGCCGGCTTCAGGCCGGGCCGGCACTGCTGGCGGGAAGCGAGCCGCCGCCGCGCCGCTCCCCCTGGCGGCGGGGAGGACTCACAGCAGGCAACCGCTACGCTCACCCAAGGCGGGAGTGCTCCCCGGGCCGTGCCCCCTCCAGGGCAGAAACAACGAAGGGGAAGGAGAAGGAGAAAGGAATGAACCTGGCTTCACAGCCCTGCCAGCGCACAGCGGCACGGAATGGGCTTGGTTGGATCATCAGGTCCAACCGCTCTCTAACTCCACCGCACTGGGGCTAAACCGACTTCCCTCAGCACCACATCCCCTGGGCTCTGAAACCCCTCCAGCGATGGGCATTCAACCACCTGCCTGGGCAGCCTGGGCCAGGCTTTGAGAACCCTCTCAGTGAAGAACTTTCTTCTAACGTCCAACCTAAACCTACCCTTGGGGCAGCTTGAGGCCTTTTCCTCTTGTCCTGTCACTTGCTCCTTGGGAGAAGAGATCAACTCCCACCCAGCTCAAAGCTCCTTCCAGGGAGTTGCAGGGAGCCAGAAGGTCTCCCCTCAGTCTCTTTTTCTCCAGGTTCAACAGACCCAGGTCCCTCAGCTGCTCCTCACCAGCCCTGCTCTCCACACCCTTCACCAGCTTCCCTGCCCTTCTCTGGACCTGCTCCAGCCTCTCAATGTCCTTGGAGTGAGGGACCCAAAACTGACCCCAAGATTCAAGATGTGGCCTCACCAGTGCCCAGTCCAAGGGGACAATCCTGGCCCTGCTTCTGCTGGCCACACCATTGCTGATCCAAGCAAGGATGCTGATGGCTTTCTTGACCATGAACTCATCTCCAGCCACTGTCAATCCACACCCCCAAGTCTCTCCTGGGCAGCACACTGGGGCAGGGAACAGGAGAAGCTTCTTGGGGAGGTGGAGGACTCTCAGACCCACTGAAGCCTTAAAAGGCCACAAACCCCATTCCTCAAAAATACAACATCAACTCTGCTTGCATCACCAAGCTCCACCAGCCCTGCCTGGAGCTCTCTCACCTCCAGACATGAGCACATCACACAGACACCACAGGAAGCCAAGGTGTGTCCTCAGACACCAGAGGTCATTCCGAGGGGTTGGGGATGTTTTGTGAGTGTCACCAGTTCCCCCAGCACAGGGACTCTGCACACACAAAGGTCACCACAAAGGGATGAGGTGTTTACTCTCAGATCTGAGCAACCTGGAGATCCCCAAAATGCAACCCATGGCTCTGTCCCACAAAGAGGGCTTTAATGGCACAGTCATCACTGCCCAGGGGTGTGGCTGAGGCTCCATCCCTGGGGATACTCAAGAGCAGACTCAGTGTGGCCCTGGGCAGCCTGATCTAGTTGGAGGTATCATAGTATCACAGTATCAGTCAGGGTTGGAAGGGACCACAAGGATCATCTAGTTCCAACCCCCCTGCCATGGGCAGGGACACCCCACACTAGATCAGGCTGGACAGAGCCTCATCCAGCCTGCTCTTAAACACCTCCAGGGACAGGGCCTCAACCACCTCCCTGGACAACCCATTTCAGGGCTTCACCACTCTCATGGTGAAGAACCTCCTCCTCACATCTAGCCTGAATCTCCCCACCTCCAGCTTCATTCCATTCCCCCTAGTCCTATCACTACCTGAGATCCTGAGAAGTCCTTCCCCAGCCTTCCTGTAGACCCCCTTCAGATACTGGAAGGCCACTGCTGACTTAAGCAGGGTTGGACAAGGTGAGCTTTGAGGCTCCTTTCCAACCCAAAGCAATCTGTGAATCTGTAACTGAAAGAGGCTGGAGAGGCAAGGACAGAAAATAAGGACATGGACTTGTGGAGAGCTACCTGAAGGGTGTAGACAGCAAGGGGAGAGCACTGAGTGAGGAAGAGGATGGGGTTTTGGTTAGGAGGGTGAAACAAAAAGGGGGTACAGAAGCCTCTGCTTGAAGCTAAGCAGCAAGCAAGTCCTCAGTGTCCTCTCCTGCATTAACAGCAGAGCTCTTTCCCCTGCCAGCCTCTCCCCTTCCCCTGGAACACTCTCTTGTGCTGGCTGTGACATAGTTCTCTCACAACATTCAACTCCTGTGCTCAGTGGGATACCACAACCACCTCACTTTGCACTCAAAAGCCCAAGCTCTGCATGCTGGGCTCCCCTCAGAAATAGTCTTTAGTCCTCAATTTCCTTTTCTGCACCCACCCCATCCAGAAGGGCTTCTGAGAAAGCCACTGGTAGGACAAAGTCCTCCTTTAGCCAGCAGAGAGGAGGACAGAACTGTTCCTCACCGCTTCTTCATCAGCCTGAGAGAGTCTGAGGTCTCTAAGCAAAGAAGGGAGTGGCATTCAGTTTGTCTCAGGCCCTTACCTTTGAGGGAGTTGAGCGAGAACATCTCCATCTCCCAGGGAAAAGGATGGACTCCTGGGAAAACAAAAGGAGCCAAGAGAAAACAGGAGGTCAGAACAGAGCCTTCCTTCGAGGTGCTTCAAGTGCTGAGCACCTCAGAAAGCTTCTTTAGCACAGGACAAAGCTGAGGCTGCTCCACAAATCTCACAGAATCATGGAGTCATCAAACTGTTTGGGTGGGAAGGGACCCTCAGAGCTCATCCAGTCCACCCCCTGCAGTCAGCAGGGACATCTGCAACTACAACCTCAAACAGCCCAACTTGGAATGGTTCCAGCCATGGGGTGGCTCCCACCTCTTTAGGCAGCTTGGGTCAGGTTCTCACCACCCTGTGTCAAACATTTCTTCCTTCTCTTCAGTCTCCTAGTTCAAGCCATCACTCCTTGTCCTGTCACAACAGGCCTTGCTCAGGACTCTGTCTCCAGTTTTCTGATCAGTCCTCTGAAGCACTGCAAGGCCACCAGAAGGTCTCCCTGGAGGCTTCTCTTCTCCAGGCTGAACAGCCCTAACTCTCTCAGCCTGGCCTCACAGCACTGCTGTGGCCTCCTCTGGCCCTGCTCCAAGGTCTGCCCCACACCTCTACTGTGCAGAGGACTCCAGAGCTGGCCCCAGCACTGCAGGTGGGGTCTCAGCCTTCACCTTTGCTTTGGGTGCTCCACCTGCCATGCCCACACAGTGAACTCTCCACCATTAAGGTGCTTTCAGCAAGCCAGGAACAGAAGGCCTGCTTGCTTCAGTAACACCAAGCAAGGCCTGAGGTCCCACCCCTTGGGGGACAGAGCTCTGTGGAGATGCCACCTTGCCCAGCTGCAGATGGCAGGCCACACTTGGTCTTTGTCAGTGACTAAATAATGAAGCCCACAGGGTTTTGACTTGGTTAAAAGTAAACAAGGCAGGCAAGAACTGTCTGAAGGACAGAGCTCAGAGGGCTGTGATCAGCAGGGCAGAGCCTGGTTGAAGGCCTGAAGCTCATGGTGGTCCCCAAGGTTTAGGACTGGATCCAGTGTTGTTCAGCACCTTCTAGAATGATCTGGATGAAGGGCTGGAGAGAACTGGGAGGAGTGGCTGGCACCCCCTCAGGCTGTGCTGCCATCCAGCCAAACCTGGCCAGGCTGGAGAGCTGGGCAGAGGAACCTCATGAAGCTCAACCAGGGCAAGTGTAAGGTACTGACCCTGGGGAGGGTCGACCTCTGCACCAGTAGAGCTCAGAGGTGACCTGCTGGGAAGCATCTCTGCAGAGAAGGACCTGGGAGGGGTGGGGGACAACAGGGTCCACGAGCCAGCAGCGTGCCCTGGTGGCCAAGAAGGCAAATGCTCTGCTGGGGTGCATGCAGAAGAGTGTGGGCAGCAGAGCAGAGGATGTTCTCAATCTAAAGCTCCCCTGGCACACCTTGAAGGCAGGCAGAAAGGCAGTGCTGAAAGGAAATGCAAGGCAAAAGTGCAGAAAGTGGCCTTCCCTGCTCAGGAGCAGGAGAAAGGAAGTGAACTGGAGGCCCTAGATGGATGAGCTCAGATGAACAACCAAGAGCCAAGCTGACAAGCAAGTGTCTGCCAGAGATGTGGTGCTGAGGGAAGTGGTTTAGCACCAGAGTTGGCAGAGTTGGAGTTGGACTGGGTGGCTCTCAAAGGGCTCTTCCAACCAAGGGGATTCTGCCTCTCTGTAGAGATGCTATCTGAGCTGTGCCTGTAGAGCCCCAGTTGAGTGGGGACCCTTGCTGTGGAACCAGTAACAGCCCCAAGGCTAAAAGAGCCAGGCTGCACAGGAGAGGGAAGAGAACTAAAGCTCAGGGAGATGAAACAACCCAGGTGAGGTCCATGAAGAGAATCCCACTGAGGAAGGATCCTTTGTAAATGAGATGGAGGAATTCACAGACTCATGAGTGGAAGGGACCTTCCAAGGGCATCTAGCCCAGCCCCCTGCAGTGGGCAGGAACATCTGCAGCTAGAATACTGCAAGCTTGAGCACCCAGCAGGACCAATGCCCAAGCACAAAGAGAAAAGCTTGGCTAGATCAGGTAGGTTTAAGGGACAGGTCAGTAAGAGATCAGCCCCTGCAGCACCATCACTGGGTTCCTCAGGACCTGACCTGGTGAATATGGACACAGTGGATCCTGGACTGAGAATCAGTTTGAAAGCAGGCAGCAGCCTGGTGGAGACCCCAGGGGAGGTGTGGCTGAAGGTGCTGATACCAAAAGGAGGTGCCCAGCTCTGGCAGGTGCTGCACCACCAGCCATGGCAATGAACATCACTCAGAAAGAGACCCTTTGGGAAAGACAATGTACTCAGTGGGGCTCCAGGGGCAGAGGAGATGTGTAGCCTCCCTGGGAACTGGATTTAGGAAGTGGGCCATGGTGACACAAGGACTCCTATGGACAAGGCAAAGGCACAAGTGGAGTGAGACTCAACCACGTGTGAAACTCACCTCACAGTGGGAGAGGATGAGAGTCCCAGGAGCCAGAGACACTACAACTCTGTCAACAACCAGTAACCTGTTGGAGTGGAGCCACAAAGCTGATGTGAAGGTTAAAGCTCCCTGCTGTGAGACCAGGCTGAGAGAGTGGAGGTTGTTCAGCCTGGAGAAGGCTCCAGGAAGAACTTCTGGTGGCCTTTGTGCTTCAAGGGGCCAACCAGAAAGCTGGGGAAAGGCTTTTGAGCAGGGCCTGTTGTGACAGGACAAGGGGTGATGGTTTGAACTCAAAGAGGGAGATTCAGACTGGAGAGAAGGAAGAAGTGTTTAGCACTGAGGGTGGTGAGAGCCTGTCCCAGGCTGCCCAGAGAGGTGGGAGATTCCCCATCCCTGGAACCACTGCAGGTCAGGTTGTTTGGGGCTCTGAGCAACCTGCTCCATTGCAGATGTCCCTGCTGACTGCAGGGGGTTGCACTGGAGGGCCTTCAAAGGTCCCTTCCCACCTAACCCAGGCTGGGGTTCCGTGATTCTAACATCCCTACTGCAAAGGAAGCTGGCACTGGAAACAAGCAGGTAACACTTCCAGAGCCTGGGAATTCAGTCTTTGTTGGGTTGCCTTGATCCACCTGAAAACAGCAGTGAAGGAAACACATCCCCAAGGAGAAAGGACATTGAGATGCTGCAAATCTCAGGGAAATGCTGGTTAGTTCCTGCTGTGAGTCTCCAGCAGTTGTGAGGAAGCACAGCCCCAAGTGCTCTATCATGTCCCAGGCCATCCACTCTCAAAGCTCACCCACCCAGGGTGCTGCAAAGCCACACCGTTTGGCTTTCAGCTCTTTGGGCCAAAGAAGGGGCAAATCCACCCACGAAATCCTGATCCACACCCGGCGAGATCCCCACTGCTGAGCTCGGAGAAGGCAGGGGTGGGGGCAGGTAAGGGCTAGAG
Source organism: Melanerpes formicivorus (assembly GCF_026170545.1). NCBI lineage: Eukaryota > Metazoa > Chordata > Aves > Piciformes > Picidae > Melanerpes > Melanerpes formicivorus. The sequence continues at coordinate 11,659,496 of NW_027142365.1, forward strand.
GTCCGACTGGGTGGTGGATGCTCTTGGGCACCCCCCACTCGTAAGACCGAGCACAGCCCCGAGTGACAGTGCCCGTGAGCACGGGTGAAGAACGGGGCCACAAGTGACCACAGAGTAAGTCAGGAGAAGGTGGAGGAGAGATAAAACAGCGAAGGGCTGCCAGCCGCGCCGGAGAACGGCTTGGTGATAGGAGTAACCATTTTCCCCAGGCGCTGAACGATACACCAGGGCCGAGCCCAGCTCCCCAGGCCACCTCCAGTTCCCTGCCCGAAGCGGAGCTCTGCTCTCCGCTCCAGCCGGGGCTGTCCCCGCCGGCCGCTAGCCCGAGACCCGCGGGGAGCCGCGGTGGCTGTCCGGCCGGCTGCGCCGCCTGGCTCCCAGCGGCGGTGCGGAGCAGCGGCGGGCAGCAGCATCCCTGGCCCCACCCCGCACAGGGCCGGTGCCCCGGCACCGGAGCATCCCCTACCGCCCAGGCCCAGGCCCGGCACGGCCCCTTCCCCGGGGGCGGCTCGACGAGAGCCCTGCCCGGCCCGGGCCGCCGCCTCCTGCCGCTGCGGCCCGCGGCTCTCCGCCGCCCGGCCCCGCCGCCCCTCCACCTCAGCCCCTCGCCTCAGCCCCGCCGCTCCCCCTGACGCCGCCCGGCTCGAAGCCATCCTCCCGCTCCTGCCTCCCGCCGCCCGCCCGGCCGCAGGCCGCAGGCCTTACGGAGCCTCGCCCGCGCCTTCCGAGCTGCGGTGCCGCCACGTCCCGCGCGGCCGCAGCCACCACCAAGTCGTAGCGGCGCCGGTCCCGCCGCGAGACACCGACCTCCTCACAACCAACTCCCCGGCGCCGGGTCGCCGCCGCTCGGACTACAGCTCCCAGCAGCCCGGGGAAGCGCTTCCGGGGCGCGGCCCGCGGACCCCGCGCCGCTTCCGGCCCCGCCCGGAAGTGAGCGGCCGCGCGCCTGGCCTCCAGTGGCGGGACGGCGCGCGGGGGCGGGGCCCGTCCTCATGGCGACGACTGGCGCCAAAGGCCGGGGCCGACCCGCCCCCTCCGCGCTCACCGCAGGCCCTGCCGCCCCAGGCTGCAGCCGTTCAGCGCTTCCTCCACCGCCGCAGCGCGGTGCCCGGCTCCCGAGGAGGCGATCGCGGCCTGCCTCCGGGATCAGGCCTGCTCGGCTTCCCGGGGAGACACGGCCTGGAAACCTCTCCCGAAATGGGGACTCCACCACTGCCCTGGGCAGCCGGGGCCACGCCTGGGCAGCCCTGAAGGGACAGAAGTTGTTCGTGTCCACCCTCAACCTCCCCCGGGGCAACATAAGGCCGTTGTCTCTTGTCCTGTCACTTGTTCCTTGAGAGTAGGGACCAACTCCCACCTGGCTCCAAACTCCTTGTAGGGAGTTGCAGAGAGCCAGAAGGTCTCCCCTCAGCCTTCTCTCCGGGCTCAGCAACCCCAGGTCCCTCAGCTGCTCCTCACCAGCCCTGTTCTCCAGGCCTTTCATCAGCTTTGTTGCCCTTCTCTGGGCCTGCTCCAACTCTTCAATCTCCTATTTTGGAGAGAGGTGCCCAAAACTGAAACCAGAACTCGAGGTGTGGCTTGACCAGTGCCCAGTCCAGGGAGGTAGTTCCTGCCCCGCTTCTGCTGGCTGCACTATTGCTGATCCAAGCCTGGGTGGTGGGAGCCTTTCTGGCCACCTGGTCATACGTTGGATCATCTCTATCCACTACCAACAACCCCCAAAAATCCTTTTATCACCGGGCAATTACTAGGCACTCTGCTCCCAGCCTAGAGAGTTGCTGTGTCCCAACGGCAGGAATCGGCCCTTGGCCTTGTTGAACTTCATCCTGCTGGCCTCACTCCAGCCGTGCCAGAGACCTCTGGAGAGCCCCCAGCAGATGCACTCTGCACCCACTGCGGTGCCATCGGGATCCCCTATAAACAGCCAGCAGACGCCACTCTCACACCGCTCGGCTACTGCCAGCGCCGAGAGCGGCCCCGATGCCGGGCGGGTGGCCCCGATGCCGGGCGGGCCGCCCCAGCACCCGAAGGGCCAATGGCGGCGGCGGCGCCGCTCACGTCAGCGGCCACTCAACAGCGCTGCCGCCAGCGCCATCGGGGCTGGTTGGTCACGTGCTGCCGGGCACACCTCCGGGGGCGGGGCTGGGGGCGGGGCTGGAGCCGGAAGCGGCTGTGGGGCGCGGAAGCGGGACTGCAGCGTGAGCTGTGGTGCGGACCCCGAGCGGTCTGTCACTTACGGCGCAGCGGCGAGGCGGGAGAGGAGCACCCGAGGAGACTGATGACGCCCGGAGAGGAACAGGGACAGTGCGGCAGGGAGCGAGCGTCACTGGAAGGCAGCGAGAGCCACTCGGTGGGCAGCGGGGAGCCCCACAAGGAAGCCAGGACCCTCCGGCGGAGAGCGAGGAGCCCCGGCGATGAGCAGGGACCCTTCGCCGGGGCTTCCTTGTCTGCCACGGCAGGGCAGACGCAGGTAGGAGCCGGGCCCTGGCGGAAGGTAGCCCGGCCTGGCCCAGCCTTCCTCGCTAGCGGGCCCTTCCATCTCCGGCTCTAGGCGGACCCCTCGCTCTCCTCACGCCTCTTTGGTCAGGGTTCCGCTGCGTCCTCTTTCCGCTGTCATGGCTCGCTCTGAATTCGTCGTCCCCCCCATGACACTCGCCGCTCCGATGTGCCTGTCCCCAGCCCCTACTCGACATTGCCCTTGCCAGTCCCCCTTTACTGTTGTCCCCATCCAGCCCTTTGCACCGCTCCCCGTCGTGCTGATCCCTAAGAACAATGAGGTGTTAGAGGCCAGGCATTTCTTTATTATCTCGACGCTGGGCACTGGGGGATCGTTCCACCCAAGTGTACCTAAGCCAGTGAAATCCAGAGAGTATATGGTTGCATTTCTTACACGATCATCATTTTTGTAAGAAGTGATTAGCATATTCATGTTCCTTCTAGGAATTCATGACATGTAAATCTCCTACACTGGTGCTTGTTGTGTACTGCAGGGGTCCCCTGGTGGTTGCTTGGGGTTTTCCATCTCCCTCTACCGTTATGGCCTTTAGCTGAACTTCATTGTGCATACTCTAGACTGCCCACTGTGGGTGGTGAGACCAGCTGGCCACGGAGTCAGCCTAAACCAGTTTGTTCTTCTTTCTAAACCCCACAGTGACAAATTCTTTACACAGCTAATGGGTATTAGTTTAGATATAAAGGCTGCACACTCCTGAGTGTCCATAAGTTAGTACAAATGGACACATTCTGTGAGGAGTGTATATTCCCCAGTGTTTGGGTTAGTAGGGTATCAGTGACATGGTCCCCTCTGTGATATTTCCCCCTGCTGTGGTACTTACCTTCCCTGTGACATTGTTCCCTTCCCATCCCCTTGGACTACTGCTCCCCATCCAGCCCTCTGCACTGGTACCCCATGGCATTGTCTCTCTCCAGTATCCCCATTTCCTCCCTCAGTCTTCACTGCTTCTCTTGCCCCATGACATCGTGTTGTCCCCACAGCTGTCCCTGTCCCCCTCCTCTTTACATCAGTCCTGTGGCGAAGCAGATCCCAAAACCCTTCTCCCTGCTTGATGCCAGCACCATTACAGCCTCAGTGGGATGGAAGCATGCAGGGTCAGAGGGGCTGCCCCAAGAACAGCCCCCAGCTCAGGCAGCCTCTCTCTGTGACGTTGCTCTCTGAAGATCCAGAATTCCCCCTGAAGCTGCTCACACTGCAGCACTGCCCTTGATGTTCTAAATCTCAGCCCGTGGGAGCTCTCTGCAGGGCTGGATATTGCCCCTGGAGCATAAATCTTATGCAAGCTCCTTTTGCCTCATGGCTGAGGCTCCCCTCATGAGACAGAGGCTGCAACTCTTGTGTGGCAGGTACCAGTGACCTTCGAGGACGTCGCTGTCTACCTGAGCCGTGCCGAGTGGGAGGCCATCACCGAGGAGCAGCAGGAGCTCTACTGCAGCGTCATGCTGGACATCTACGAGCTCCTGACCTCCCTGGGTAAAGGCAGAGTCAGCTTCTGGGCTTCTGTGTCATCTGGGGGTGTGCCTGGGGCTGAGAGTGGCATTCCACCATGTTTGACTCCATCAGCACCTTGCTGCGCTGCAAGGGGCCTGTTAGGGTGGTTTGAAGTATGGCTGCAGGGTTGGGAGAAGATCTGCCTGTCCCAAGGGAGGTTAGTGCTGATTCAGCTGCAGCCACTGTCACCAACCCTCCCTACTTTCCACCAGCACATGGACTGATCCTTTCCCTCTACAGGCATCCAAGCAGAGCCCATGGTGAGAATCAAGGATGAGATGTTTGGTGGGCACCACTGGAGCTCCCAGCACAAGGATGTGTCCCAGCAGCCCACTGCCTGTGAGTAGGGCTGAGGGGACCAGCTGCTTTGCAGGCTGCTGGTGCAGGAGGGGTGGGTGCTGGCTGCCACCATTGGTGGCTGCTCTGGCTCTGCCAGTGCCCACAATAAGCACCATGTTCTCTGCATGCAGGTGATGCCAATCCTGAGGTTGTTGTGAAGCTGGAACCAGAGGAGGAGTTGTGCATCAGATGTCCCGAAGGTCTGGATGACCCAGGAGGTCACAGCCATAGTGTTGGAGCAGGTGAGCACTGGAGGGGCAGAGGGAGGGGAGGGTACCACCTCACTGTGCTTGGAGGGAAGGAAGGTTCCTTGCCAGACAGGCAGCAATTTGCAGCAGGTCACCATGCTCAGAGCTACCCTATCTCTGTGGCCAGCTTTTGATGGTCAGCTCTCCTTCTGGGAGGGAGCAGGGCTGCAGGGAGGAGGGGTGGACACAGTTCTGGGGGGATCTCTGGGCAGAGCTATGGCTGTGTGCACAGCTCCCTTCTCTTGGCAGATGGCAAGCTGGGACCCAAGGAGGAGGTGAGAGCAGCGGTGGCAGAGCATGCAGAGAGCCAGGGGGCTTTGTCCTCAGGGGATTCCTTCAGCCCCCAGCCCCATGATGCTGCTCAGCAGGATGTCTGCCTGGAGGAGGTGATGGCTCCAGCATCAAGGGGTTGGCAGCTGCCTCCCTCCGGCTGCAGGACAGGCAGTGCCCCGAAGCGCGCGGCCAAACGTCCCTTTGTGTGCAGTGAGTGTGGGAAGAGCTTCAGCAGGCAGGATGACCTGCTGCAGCACCAGCACATGCACACTGGCATGAAGCCTTACGTCTGCCCTGGGTGTGGCAAGAGCTTCAGGTACAAGGTCAGCCTGGTCAATCACCAGCGCATCCACACGGGCGAGCAGCCCTTCGCCTGCCCGCAGTGCGGCAAGGGTTTCACCTACAAAGGCAGCCTGGTCATCCACCAGCGCATCCACACCGGCGAGAAGCCCTTTGAATGCCCCAAGTGTGGCAAGAGCTTCAACCAGAAGAGCACCCTGGTGATGCACCAGCGCATCCACAGCAGCGTGAAGCCCTTTCTCTGTGCCGAGTGCGGCAAGAGCTTCACCCAGAAAGGTCACTTTGTCTCCCACCAGCGCATCCACACCGGGGAGAAACCCTACCTGTGCACAGAGTGCGGCAAGAGCTTCACCTACAAAAGCAACCTGGACACTCACCAGGTCATCCACAGGCGGGAGAAGCCCTTCGCCTGCCGCGAGTGCGGCAAGAGCTTCGCGCGGAAGTGTCGCTTCCTCACCCACCAGCGCACCCACGCCGGCCAGGGACCTCCGCCTGCCCCGCTCCGGCAGGAGCTGCGAGGGGAGCCCGGCCCCACCCCCACGCAGGGGAGTGGCTCTGCCTCCGCCCTGAGCGGCACCAGAGGGAGCTGATGGTGTGCTGTGTGTGTGCACACCGAGGAGAGGATCCTCTCCTGCTCCTCTGCCAGAGCTCTTCCCCCGGTTCTCCCCGTGCACCCTGCTGGGAGCACGGAAGGACGCTGCTGAGAAGCACAGGGGGAGCAGAGCAGGCACAGGGGGAGCAGAGCAGAGCAGGCACAGGCTGCTGGAGGTGCGGTGGTCTGTGCTCCATGGCACCAAGGAGGAATGTGGAGCGAGGCGGTGGCTGCAAGCCAGCGGGCCCCCAGCCCTGAGACACCTGCGTGGCTTCACTTCTGCAGGGGACAGAAACCAGAGCTCAGCCTCTGTCAGCTCAGCAGCTCTGTCTAGGCTGCTGCCCAGACACTTGGAGACACAGGATTCCATAGAAGGGCTTGGGATGGAGGGGACCTTAATGATCACCCTGTTCAACTCCCCTGGGCAGGGACACCTCCCACTAGACCTTGTTGCTCAAAGCCTCATCCAGCCTGGCCTTGGACACCTCCAGGGATGAGGTGTCCACAGTTTCTCTGTGCAACTCACTCCAGTGTCTCCCCACCTCACAATAAAGAGCTTCCCAATGTCTACCCTGTACCTACCCTGCTCTAGTTTCAAACTGTTGCCCCTTGTCCTGTCACTTCAGGCCCTTATCAAACATCCCTCCCCAGCTCTCCTGGAGCCCCCCTCAGATACTGGAAGGCTGCACCAAGGTTCCTCTGGCCTCTTCTCCAGACTGAAAAGACCCTTCTCCCTCAGCCTGTCCTTGGAGGAAAGGTTTCCAGCCATTTGGTGATCTTTGTGGCCTCCTCTAGACCCTCTCCAACAAACTCATGTCCTTCTTGTGTTGGGGGCTGCAGAGCAGGACTCCATCCCTTCCCTCCAGACTGTCACCTACAGCACACAGCTTGGTGGTGTCAGGAAGCTTGCTGAGGGTGCCTGGATCCCAGTGTCCATGTCACCCACAAAGATACTAACCAGCCCTGGTCCCAGTACTGACCCCTGAGGGACAGTGCTTGGCCCAGGTCTGCTTTCTGACATTGATCACAGCTCATGAGAGCAACCACCCCACCAGTCCCTTATGCAGCCAGTGCTCCATCTGTCACATCCATGTCTTTCCAAGTTAGGGTCTGGGATGTAGTGTGGGACAAGTCCATGGAGATGACCTCACTTTCTCTTCCCTTAACCACCAATGTTGTGGCCCCATCACAAAAGGCCACCAAAGCTCTCAGGATTTGCCCCTTTGAATGTTTCCAGGGGTGGAGCCTCAACCACATCTTTGGGCAACCCTCATTGTAGAGAGCTTCCTCCTGATGTCCAACCTAAATGTCCCCTGCTCCAGTCCTACCACTGCAAGCCCTTGTAAAAAGTCCCTTTCCAGCTCTCCTGTAGCCCTCTACAGGTCCTGGAAGGCTGTTCTAAGGTCTCTCCAGGCTGAACAGCCCCAGCTCTTTCAGCCTGTCCCCAGAGGAGGTTCCCCAGCAGCCTGATCACCATGGACCCTTTCCAGCAGCTCCATATCCTCCTTGGGTTGTGGGTTCTAGACCTGGACACAGTACTGCAGGTGGGAGCGTCAGCAGAGCTAAGTGGCAGAATCACCTCCCTGGTCCTGCTGGTCAGACCTCTCTGTGCACTTCTTTGAGGCAGTTCCTCTTTCTGGGGGCTCTTTTGTTTGTTTCTTTTTCCCCCTGGCTCGTGGTTTTTGGGGGGGTTGGAGCTCTTCTGCTTTGCTGGTTGCAGGCTTTGAGGGAGGAGGTGGTTTTCTGGTGCTGTGCTCTCTGTGGCCCATGCTGTTTGAGGGTTCTATCAACCCCCCCTGATCTCAGCCCACAGGGCATTGTGTGACTTCCTCAGACACCTAGGCATGGGGGCCTTGGGCTTGTGTGAGCAACTGGTTTGGGGATTCAGCCACTGGCTGGGTTGAAACCACAGCATGGTGTCACCCCTGGGTGAGTGCTCGGAAGTCCCCAAGGGTCACAGGAGTTTGAGATAAGGGAAGGGCACCTCTCTGCCTTGTGTGGAAAGCTGGGAGTGAGGAGATGGCTGCCTTGTGTCTGAGCCCCAGCTGATGTCTCATGTGTTAGCTTCTGGACATCACCCTCCAGCACCTGACCCTGCACAGGATCCTCAGCAGCCTCTGGACAGCCTGCAGCAGGGCCCCAGCACTCTCACACCAAAGAACTTTCTCCTCCTCTTCAGATAGAACCTCCTGGGTTCCATTTTGTGTCTATTGCCCCTTGTCCTGTCCCTGGCCACAAGAACCCAGCCCCAGCCTCCTCCCCCCCACCCTTTAGGTCTTGCTGAGCATTGATGAGATCCCTTTTGGGGCTGCTCTTCTCCAGGCCCCAGGGCTCTCAGCCTTTCCTCCTCACAGAGATGCTCCAGGTCCCTCTGCATCTTCCCAGCCTCCCTGGCCTCTCTCCAGTAGTTCCCTGTCTCTCTTGAACTGGGGAGCCCACAACGGCTCAGGACTCCAGCTGTGGTCTCACCAAGGCAGAGCAGAGGAGGAAGAGAACCTCCTGTTCCAGGGGACACAAAGAAATTCAGAGCCTGTTTCTTGTAAGCTGCTTTAACTTTGCCAGCTGCAGGTTCTGAGGGCAGGTCCCCCCAGTCTGAGGGAGCCTGAGCAGAAACAGGACAGAAACATCTCCCAGATGCTCAGGGGTGTCCCAGCTCCCAGGGGTGTCCCAGCTCCTCAGAGGTGTCCCAGCTCCCAGGGGTGTCCCAGCTCCCAGGGGTGTCCCAGCTCCTCAGAGGTGTCCCAGCTCCCAGGGGTGTCCCAGCTCCCAGGGGTGTCCCAGCTCCTCAGAGGTGTCCCAGCTCACAGAGGTGTTGCCAGGGGAGGAGCTGTGCTGGGTCAGTGCTGGGAAAGATCCCCACCTGTGGCAGAGGGGACAGGGGTGAAGGAATTGCACCCACCCTGACCCCCCCCAACCCTGACCCCTGATCCTGACTCCCATTCACTGAACCCCACTCTGACCCTAAATCCACCCCCCCAACCCTGACCCTAACCCACTCAGTGTGGCACCTCCTGTGGTCTCAACACCAAGAGTTTGGGGTGCTGCAACCCCCAGTCCCTGATGCCCCCCAGTCCCACACCCTGGCAATAGCACAGGCTCAGACTGCTGCACCCTGGGGTTCTGTCCTTGGCCCCCACCCTGACCCACACCCACTCACCCTCGCCCCTGCTTTAGTGCCAGCACCAGGAGCTTGGGGGTGATGCCAGCACCCTGCCCCTCCCTCACCCTGGCAGCAGCATGGGCTCAGGGTGCTGCACCCCGGGGTCCTGTCCTCCCCCTCACCCTGGCATGCAGAGCAGTGGCAGGCACTGATCCGGGGCAGCAGCACAGGCCGGGTGCCCCCTCCCGGGCAGAGCAGCCGCAGGGTGCGGACAGGGCTGGCAGGGTCCAGCTGGTAACTGCAGCACTGGCACAGGCTGCGCAGGTACGGCTCCTGGGGGGGCACCCGTGGGTGCTGGGAGGCACCCGTGGGTGCGGGGGGGGCACCACGGGCACCCACAGGGCTGGGGTGATCGATGGGGGCACCAGGGGCACCCATGGGGGCTGAGGGAGGATCATGGGAGGCACCCATGGGTGATAGGGATGGGTGATGGGGGCACCCATGGAGGATGGAAGGAGTGATGGGAAACACCAGGGGCACCCGTAGATGCTGGAGGTGGGGCAGTGGGGGGCACCCGTAGATGCTGGAGGTGGGGCAGTGGGGGGCAGCCGTGGATGCTGGAGGTGGGGCAGTGGGGGGCACCCGTGGATGCTGGGGGCTGATAGGGACACACATGGATGCTGGGGGAGGGCAGTGAGAGGCACTGAGAGCACCCATTGGTCCTGGGGCACTACTAGGGGCACCCGTGGGTGCGGGGGGCCCAGCTGACCTGGGTGGTGACGGCAGTGCGGGACGGGCAATGCCCAGCGCAGGAGGTGACGTTGACCCCGGGCAGGGCGCAGGGGCCCTGGGTGATGTTCCGCAGCTCGGTGACGCGGTGGCACGTGGAGGGGGACACGTCTGCAGCCGGGGGACAGGGGGGTGGCGCTGCCAGGCCTGCCACCCTGCACACACCACCCCACCACCTCCCCACTGGCGGTGCCCGGGGTGAAGCTCGGTGGTCCCGGGGGGTGCCTGGGGAGCGCCCACGCGTGCCCAGGTCCCCGGCTCCTTACCCGGCCACAGCTCCCGGCACACGGGGCAGCAGCCCCCTGGCTCCCGGACCTTGACCGAGCCCTGCAGGGGGTTAGGGCAGCATCAGACACGCACACACCCCCGTGCCCCGTGCCCATGGGCACACCTCCCAGCTGGTGTTCACCACTGCCGGTTCCCCCTCCCCACCGGTGCCCCATCCCCACCGGTGCCCCATCCCCACTGGTGCCCCATCCCCACTGGTGCCCCCACCCTTCCAGTGCCCTTTTCCAAGTGCCCCCTCCCCAGCAGTGCTCCTAGCCCACCGGTTCCCAGCCCCCAGCACCCCCTACCTCAGGGCAGGTGACCGGGGAGCACTGGAGGGGGGCACAGGCCACCCTCCCAGTCACACAGTGGCACTCCTGGCACAACTCCTGCCAAGTGCTGCCAGCCTGGCCAAGGGGGAAAACAAGCGTCAAAGGGTGCCTTGGGACAACCCCCACCACCAGAACCCCCCTGGCATCGCTGACCTGGTGCAGCTGCCCACGGTGCCAGCACTGGCACTGGGCAGCCGGGACACAGTGCCCGCTGTCGTTGCGGTAGTGCCCAGGCTGGCACACACAGCCCGCAGCTGGTGGCACAGGGCAGTCAGGTGGGGGCTCATGCCCAATGTCCTGGCAGCTCTGGTTGCAGCCGTGGGGTAGCTCTGGGTCTTGCCACAACTCACCAGTGGGACAGCCTGTGTGGGCATGAGGCATGGCACTGGCACCATCAGCATCACCAACACTGGCACTGCCACCATCACTGTCATCACCAGCATCAGAAGTGGCACTGACACCATCATTGGTGCCAACTGACCAGCACCATCAGCATCACCAGCACTGGCACCTCATCAGCACTGGCACCTCATCAGCACCATCGTGACCTCCAGCACCCTGCTGTCCCACCACTCACCCCGTGTCCCACCAGGGTGCTCCTCACTAGGGCAGGGCTGTTGGTTGCACTCAGCTGTCTCCTGGGTGCCAGCGTCACCACAGGCCACGCCACCGGCGCTCCGGTGGCAGTCACGGTGCCGGGAGGTGTTGCCACCACCACAGCTCCTGGAGCAGGGTCCCCACAGTGACCACGGCCCATAGGAGGGACAGGGTGCCGTTGGGCAGCTGAGGGTCCCGTTCTGGCAGGTGCTGTGCCGGGAGAGACACTGGCAGTGGCACCCACCACTTGTGCCACCTGCCAGTGGCAGCACCCCGCAGCAGCAGCACTCACCAGTTGTGGCACTCTTGCTGTGCCACCTCCCCTGCTGGCAGCTGGCGAGTGCCGTTGTCCCCAGAGGCGGTGACAGCCACGCAGTCCCCATTCTGCAGCTGCTGTCCTGGGGGGCACCGGCAGCCTGTGGGGCAGGTGGGCAGCGCTAGGAGGCAGGGGCAGCATGGTGGGGCAGGGCAGCAGGGTGGGGAAGGGCAGCAGGGTGGGGCAGGGGCAGCAGGGTGGGGCAGGGGCAGCAGGGTGGGGCAGGGCAGCAGGGTGGGGCAGGGGCAGCACAGTGGGGCAGGGCAGCACGGTGGGGCAGGGGCAGCACGGTGGGGCATGGGCAGCATGGTGGGGCAGGGCAGCACAGTGGGGCAGGGGCAGCACAGTGGGGCAGGGCAGCACGGTGGGGCAGGGCAGCACAGTGGGGCAGGGCAGCACAGTGGGGCAGGGGCAGCACAGTGGGGCAGGGCAGCAGGGTGGGGCAGGGGCAGCACGGTGGGGCATGGGCAGCACAGTGGGGCAGGGCAGCACGGTGGGGCAGGGCAGCACAGTGGGGCAGGGCAGCACGGTGGGGCAGGGCAGCACAGTGGGGCAGGGCAGCACGGTGGGGCAGGGCAGCACGGTGGGGCAGGTACCAGCTGTGCAGGGCCCCTGCAGACACTCAGCATGGGTCCAGAGGTCAGCACAAGGACATTGGTTGGTACAGGGGCAGGCTAAGGCCTGGCCATGCTGCTGGCACCCCCAACCTGGGGGCACAGGGTGGGGGGTCAGGGCACTGTTGGAGTCCCAGGGGTGCATTACCTGGGCATGGGTCAGTGGAGCAGCTCTGGTTCTGGGTCTGGGCCCCGTGGCAGCGCCAGGCACCAGCCGGGTGCCAGGCTTGGCGTTGGCGCAGGCGGTAGCCACTGCCGCAGGGATCCAGGCAGGGTCCCCAGGGTCCCCAGGGGCTCCAGAGGCAGAAGTCTAGGTGGGGTCATAGGGATGTCACCACCATCACACCGGTGTGAGACCCCTGGCACCCCGCTGGCACCCACCGGTACCTTGGCACAGGGAGGTGTCTGGGCAGGGCCGCTGCTGGCGCAGCTCCGAGGAGCAGGCAGCCGCGGGGCCCTCCCAGGCCAGGCCACTCTGGGGGTCCAGACAGGTCCGGTAGCGCCACTGCAGTGAAGCCACCTGGGTCCCCTCAGGCAGTGCTGCCTCTGCTGGTGTCTCCTTGGCCTGGGTCCCCTCGGGCATCAGTGTCCCCTGGGCTGATGTTGCCTCCATCGTTGGCATTCCCTTGCCCATTGGTATCCTTTCAGCTGCCAACGTCACTTCGACTGGTGTCCCCTCAGCCACCGGTGTTGTCTCAGCCACTGTCCACTCAGCCACTGGTGTCCACTCAGCTGGTGTCCCCTCTGTCACTGGTGTCCCCTCAGCCACCAGTGTCCCCTCATTCGACGTCCATTCACCCTGTGTCCACTCAGTGGCTGCTGTCCCCTCATCTGGTGTCCCCTCATCTGGTGTCCCCTCATCTGGTGTCCACTCAGCCACTGGTGTCCCCTCATCCAGTGTACCCCTTCCTGGCCATGCCAGGCTCAGTGCCCCAGTGCCAGGTTGCAGCGTGGGCAGGAGCTGGCAGGGGCTGCAGGGTCCCCACTCTGACCAGGGGCTCAGCGGCAGCTGCCCTGGGGGGGACACACACAAAGCTGCTGGAGAGCCCCCCTAGGATCTCCCAGCTTGGGGAAGGGAAGGCAGGGATAGCTCCCTGGTGTGGGGTGGGCAGATGAGGGGTCGTGGGGGGTCCTTAGGGGCAGGTTGTGGGGCTGAGTGGGGATCTGTGGGGATGGGGATGGGCTGGGGGTCTGGGCGGGGTCCAGGAGACTGTAGGCTGGAGGGGGCTTGGGGTTCTGTGCGGCTGGGGAGCTCTGTAGGGTGGGGGTCTTTTGTGGGACCAGGGAGCTCTGTGGACTGGGGGGTTCCATGAGGTTGGTGCTGGTCTGTGGGGTTGGGGGGGGTCTGTGGGTCTGGGGAGGGCCTGTGTGGGTCTGTGGGTCCAGGGTGGGGTTGTCTGTGGGTCCGGGTGGTCCCCACTCACCCCAGCACCCGCTGTCGCTGCACTGCAGGGTCCCGTTCTGGCACACACTGGTGGGGGGTGGAAGGAAAAGAGTTTGGGGATGGGGAGTTGAGCACCTCCTTCGCGCCCCACAAGTGTGGGGCAGCCTCCCTGCCCCCCTTTCTCACCACTCCTTGCAGCCCAGCCGGACGCGGGCACCCGCAGCCAGGGACTGGGGGGCACTGGGGTGCAGGCAGCGGCACTGGGAGGGGGGCACGCACCCCCCCGACTGCTCCAGCAGCCCCTGAGGGGTTAAAGTTTGGGAAGGAGGTCTGGGGCGGAGGTCAGACCCCTCCCCACAGTCCCCACGCCCCCTGGCTCTCTCCTGCCCCGCAACAGCAGCCCGGGTGTCCCCAAGCCTGTCCTCAGCCCCAGGAGCCCTCCGCAGCCTCCCCAGACCCTTTCTGCCCCTCCCGGCCTCTTCTCTCCCTCTCTGCCCCGCGCCGAGACTGCCCCCGCCCCTCCATGCCCCCTCATGCCCTCTCTTTCCCCGTCCCTCATGGCCCCCATGTCCTACCTCAGCCCCCCGTGTCCCCTCCGGCTCGCCCTTACCCCTCTCATAGCCCCCCAGCCCCCCAGAGTCCCCTGTGCCCATCTCATGCCCCTCCTTGCCTGTGGGCAGACGCAGCCAGGCTGGCACTGGGAGGGCACTGGGCAGAACTGAGGGTGCTGGAGGCTGGCACAGAGACCAGCACAGGGGGGGCCACACGGCTGGTACCGGAAGGGGGGGACACAGCTCAGCTCTGCGGGGGGGACACACACAAGGCTCAGGGGGGCACCCAAAGGGCGCCAAGCATGGCCAGGAGGCTGCAGATGGTCAGGGAGTGCCCAGGCACGGGCTTCTGGAACTAGATGCCTATTGGGTGCTGGCACTGGGTGCCCAGATTGTGGGTGCCACCCCCTGCTCACCCGAGCACCCCGAGATGTTGCAGGGGCGGCTCTGCCCGTCGGGGCCCACACAGCCTGCAGTGCCCAGACGGTGACGGTGACGGTGTTGCCAGGGGGTCTGGCAGGAGCAGGGCGTCCAGTGGCTCCAGGGGCCCCAGGGGCAGGCAGCTGTGGGTGGCACAGGGTGACAGTGGGTGGACACCCTGCAGGGACACCCCCACTCTGGCACTATGCCACCTACCTGGGCATGGTTGCAGGTAACAGGCCTTGACCTCCCTATGGGTGCCATTGCCATGGGTGCCATTGCCGGGGGTGCCATCATCATATGTGTCATTGCCATGGGTGCCACGACCATGAATGACATTGCCATGGGTGCCATCTCCATGAGTGTCATTGCCATGGGTGCCATCTCCATGAATGATATTGCCATGGGTGCCATCTCCACCAGTGTCATTGCCGTGAGTGCCACTACCACGGATGCCACTTCCACGGGTGCCGTTGCCATGGGTGCCACCCCCGTGGGTGCCATCGAGGTGGGTGCAGGTGGCCTCCCGCGTGGCCAGGCCGGTGCCACACGAGTGGCTGCAGGGGGTCCAGGCACCCCACACACAGACCCACAGATCTGGGGGGATGTGGAGCACATGGCACCACACGGGGCACAGGGCACCCCAAAGCCACCAACACGGGCACCGGGGTCCCCTTGTGCCACCAGGGTCCTGTCACAGGTCCTCCCAGGAGGGCTTGGGGTCCTCCAAAGGATTTAGGGGTCCTGGGACTCTCCAAGGATGAGGGAAGTTAGGTGTCCCAGTATCCTTCCCAGAGGGGACTGAGGGTCCCATGATTGTCCTGGGATGGGGGGAAGGTTGGGGGTCCCCAGGGGGATATGGAGGTCTTGGGGTCCTCTGAGAAGTTTTGGGGGTCCCAGGGGGGGTCAAAGTCCCGGAATACTCCAAAGTGAGGGCGCTGGGGTCCTGGGAAGTTTGGGGTCCCAAGATCATCTCAGGAGGGTTGGGGGTCCCACGGGGGCTTCCCATGAGCCCCTCAGGCTTTGGAAGGGGGAAAGGAGATCACAAGGTGCCATCCCACCCCCCCACCCCCAACCCCGGGGGTGCCCCTGCCGTGTGGGGGTTCACTCACCAGCACAGGGGGTGGCCTGGCACTGGGGGCCCTCGGGTGTGCAGGTGCTGGGGGGCACAGAGAGGGGAGTGGGATTTGGGGTGTAGGAGATGGGGGGGCACACAGAGGGTGGGCTATAGGGTGCAGTGGTTGCCCCCCGACACTGACCAGCTCTCACAGCCCGCCCCGGTCCAGCTCTCGCCCAGGTGCCGCTCGCCCCCAGCCCAGGGGCAAAGGGGTGGGCATGGCCCCTCCTGGCACCGCTGGCTCTGCCGCTCCGCCCCCGCGCAGCGCCCTGCGATCCGCGTCCTGCGAGGAGGGCACACACGGGAGACGCCGGGACACGGGGGTCCCCTGAGTGCCCTGTCCCCACCCCCCGCAGCCCGAGCAGCCATGGGTGCCGTGTCCTCCCCCCCGCCCCCCGGGCGCCTTATCTCCCTTCCACAGCCCCTCCGTGTGTCTCTTGAGTGCTGTGCCCCTCCTGGGTGCCATGGATGTCCTCTAGGTGCCATGTTGCTCCCTGCAGCCCCCTCTGGGTGTCACGCATGTCCCTTGGGTGCATATCCCATGGGTGTTGTGCATGTCCCCCCGGGTGCCAGGTGTCCTCCCTCCAATCCATCCTTGGGTGCCATGTGTCCCCGGGGTTCTCTGTGTTCCCTGGGTGCCGTGTCCCCTAGCTGCCATGTCCTGTACCTCCTGGGTGCCACGTTCCCCCCTATAGCCTCCCCCAGGTGCCATGCGTGCCCCTTGGGTGCCATGTCCTATGTGCTCTGCATCCCCTGGGTGCCATGCTCCCTTCTCTGGGTTCAGCGTCCCACCACGTCCTCATGTCCCCTGTCCCCAGGGTGTCACCTGTAGCGCTCCCTTGTGCCCCCGCCGCAGGTGACACTGCAGGCTCCCCAGCTGCTCCAGCGGCTGAAGACGCAGCGCGGCGGGGGGCAGCTCCTGGGGGTGCAGCTCAGAACCCCCCAGCTGCAGCGGCAGCTCCAGCAACCGGCCCGGGACCGGCTCCCGGCAGGCCAGAGCCGCCCTCCCCGGGACAGGCAGGGACACTGGCTGGGGGGCACGCAGCGCCCCGACTGCTCCAGCGTGCCTGGAGGGAGGGACAGGGAGTGATGGAGGGTCGGGGGGAGACAGTCCCGGGGATGGGGGCGTCCCGGGATGTTCCCGCACTCACCATTGGGGCAGCGGCAGCCAGGCTGGCAGGACTGCCCCTCCGCGCAGACCAGTCCCTGCTGCAGGTCCCGGCAGTGCCGCGGGCACTGGGTGGCACAGGGCACCGGTGCCAGGCCGGGGGGGCACCCAGTGCCTGGGGACGGGGCACCCGTTAGCACCCTCCCGGAGTACTCACAGACCCCCGCAACACCCAAATTTCCCCCCATATCCCTCCGGAAAGCCTCCAACATTCCCCGTGGCCCTCACATCCCACCAGGGAGCATCCAGGTCCCCCCCAGCACCCAAAGACCCCCCGGGAGCCCCCAGGCCCCCACTAGTGAACCCTCCAGACGCTCACAGCACCCTTACAATCCCTCCCGGGAGCCCCCTAGACCCCAGGAATGACCCAGCCCTATCCGCCCCCAGAACTCAGATCTCCCCCTGGGAGCACCCAGACCTCCCTCCCCAGCACCCAGACACCGCCCTCCCTCTCCCCGCCCTCCCTCCCCCCCGCTAAGGAGCACCTGTCACACCCCCCCCCGGAATCCCCTGCCCCCCGGAGTGGCTCATCGCCCTCCCGCCGTACCGCAGGGCTGAGGGTTGCAGAGGCGCAGCTGGTGCCGCTCCCCCGGGCAGGGCTGCCCCCCGTTTTTTGGGGGGGGGCGGGTGCAGGAGCGGCTGCGGATGGAGCGCCCCCCGCCACAGCTGCGGTCACAGTGGGACCAGGGCGACCACGGGGACCAGGCACCGGCCACTGCGGGGGAAGCAGGCTGGGGTGGGCACCAGCGGCACCCACAGACCCCTCCAAGACTCCCTGGAGACCCTCGGACGCCCCCGAGAAGCTCAAATCCCTCCGAATCGCTCGGAGACCTCCAATCCCCGACCCAGACCCATCAGAGATACCTCCGAAACACCTCTGAGACCTCCTGCCCAAGACCGATCCCCTATAACAAGACCACGAAGCCCACCCGAGATGCCCCCGGAACCTCTCAGACACATCCAACCCCCACTCGGAGCCCTGTCTCGAGTGTCTCAGCCCCCCCAGTCCCCTTCAAGACCTCCCAGACACCCACCCCAAGACGCCCCTGTCCGAGCCCCGCCTCCCCGAGCTCCCCCCCCCACCCCGAGATCCTTAGACCCCCTGACCACCCTCAGACCTCCATCGAGACCCCCAGGCCCTCCCAGTGCCTCCTAACCAACCCGTCCATGCTTCACAGCTCCCTCCCCCACCCAAAGCCTCCGCCCCCCATGTCCCACCCTGTGCCCCCACCCTGGCAGGCCCGCAGCCCACAGGCGCGATACTGGAGATTATCGCGGAGGATGTCGCGACACCAGCGGCCCCCCGGGGTGGGAGGGGTATAGGCGCGGATGCGGAGCTGCTGCCCCCCGCCGCAGCTCCGGGAGCAGCCCCCCCACGGTCCCCAGGGGGTCCAGCTGCAGTCGCGGGAGGGGGCAGCTGCGGAGACGGAAGGGGAGAACGGACACGACCCTGCTCAGCGCCGCCGCCCGCCCAGAGACACCCCCCGAGAACATCCCCAGAAACCCCTCCAGTGACTTCCCAAAGACCACCCCGAAACCCACCCCACGGCTCAGAAACAAGACCACCCCACCCCACCCTCGCCCCCACAGACCTCCCCCACAAGAAACCTCCCAGAGACTTCTCCTAGAGACCCCCCTCCAAACACTCCCTCCACGGCTCGGAGAGACCCCACTTGGAGACCGCTTCCAGACACCCTGCCCGGAGACAAGCCCGAAACACCGCGCACACCCTCCCCCGTGGTTCAGAGACACCCCCCCAGCAACCACCCCCCACCAGGGCTGAGAGAGACACCACCACCCCCAGAAAACCCCTAGAGACCCCCCTCCCCTAGCTCACAGAGACCCCCTCCCCTGGCTCCAGAGATCTCCCCAGAGCCCCCCGGCACCGCATAGCCCCACATAGACCCCCCCCCGAAACCCTAAATACCCCCCCGTAGCCCCCGTATTCCACTCATCACACCCCCAGTCTCCAACAGCTCCTCACAGCCCCCCAGCATCTCCCCATATACGCTTCACAAGCCCCCCCAGCCCCCCCATAACTGCCCCGCAGCTACCCCGTCAGCCCCACCTGAGCAGTGGGGCAGGTTGCAGGGTCTCTGCTGGAGGCCGACGCCCCCGCAGCCCCCCGACCCTCCCTCGCAGTCCCGCCGCCGGCTCTTGGTTGCCGGAGCCTCGGGGCGGGTACAGCTGCGGCTGCAGGGGGTCCAGGGCCCCCATGGCCCCCAGTGCCCCCCGGTCCCGCTGCCTGCGTGAGGAGCCTTCTGTCAGCGGCACCCACTCAGCACCGGGATCCTCGCAACCGCACCGGGACGCCCCACATTACAGAGACACTCACACACAGCACCGGGATTCCTCCCCCCCCGGCACCGGGACCTCCCCTCCCCGGTGTACCGAGATTCACCCCCAGCACAAAGACTCCCACCCAACAGTACTGAGACCCCCACACACAGTACCGGGACCCCCATCAACCAGCACCGGCACAACCCCCTACACGCTCCCCTCAGCACTGAGAACCCCCCACAGCGCCGGGACCCCCCGCCTTGGGGGGTCCCCCCGCACAAGCTTCACCTGGGGTCGTGGGGCTGGGCTGTGTCATGGGGCTGAGCTGTGCCGTGGGGCTGGAGGCAGCCGTGGGGACAGTGACAGCTGTGTGGGGAGAGTGAAGGCGGTGACACACACCCCACCCCGCCCCCGACACACACACCGATTTTCTGTTACCTCTGGGCTGGGGCGGACCTGGGGGGCTGGGACCCATGGTGGGGACAGGGACAAGGATGGGACCTATAGTCGAGACAGGGACAAGGATGGGACCCATGGTGGGGACAGGGATGGGGCTGGGATCCATGGAGGGGTATAGGGACAAGGATGGGACCTACGGTCGAGACAGGGACAGGGCTGGGACCCATGGTGGGGACAGGGACAAGGATGGCACCTATGGTCGAGACGGGGACAGGGATGGGAGCCATGGTGGGGACAGGGATGGGGCTGGGACCCGTGGTGGGGACAGGGACAAGGATGGGACCTATAGTCGAGACAGGGACAAGGATGGGAGCCATGGTGGGGACAGGGATGGGGCTGGGACCCGTGGAGGGGGACACGGACAAGGATGGGACCTACGGTCGAGACAGGGACAGGGATGGGAGCCATGGTGGGGACAGGGATGGGGCTGGGACCCGTGGGGGGGGACACAGTGGACAGAGGACGGGGATGTGACCCCCAGTGGGGGGCTAGGGGCTGTGACCCGTGGGGGACACACAGGGTCCCGGGCCGTGACCCACCGGCACAGGGCGGGCTGCGGCAGAACCTGCTCTCCGTGCTGGCCCCGGCGCAGCGCGGGGCAGGGGAGGGGTCCCCGGGGCAGCCCCTCCGGCGGGTGCTGACCCCCAGTCCCTCCCCGCAGTCGGGCCAGCAGCGACTCCAGGGGCTCCAGGGACTCCAGCGTCCCTCTCGGCATCCCCCGGGTGGGCAGTGCAGGCGGCCCCCCTGGCACGAGCTGGGCACAGGGGCATCAGAGGGTGGGGCAGGAGGGTTCTGGGTGCTGGGGAGGGGTCGCGGGTGCTGGGAGCCAGGGGGTGGGGAGGGTGGCAGGGTGCTAGGTAGTGGAGAATGGCAGTGGGGTGCTGGGAGGTGCTGGGGGAGAGAGGGGCATCAGGAGGGCAGCAGGTGGAGGGGGAAGAAGAAGGGTGCTGAGGAGGGGTCCTGGGTTGTGAGTGCCATGTGGAGAAAAGGGCAGTGGGCACACGGTGCTGGGTAAGGGTGGCAAGGTGATGTAAGGGGGAAGGGTCAAGGGTGCTGGGCAGTTGGTGCCAGGTGGAGAGAAGGGCAGTGGGCATACACTGGTGGGGAAGGGCAGAAGGATGCTGCGTGCTGGGGAAGGGGAGCAGGCTGGTGGGTGGCAGGTGGAAGGAAGGGCAGTGGGGTGCAAGATGGCAGGGAAGGGGAGCAGGGCACTAGGTGCCAGGCTCTCGGGAAAGGCAGAAGGGTGCTGGGTGCTGAGGTGGGGAAGGGTGGCAGGGTGATGGGTGGTGGGGAAGGGGATCAGGGCGGTGGGTGCCAGGTGGAGGGAGGGGCAGTGGGCACACAGCAGTGGGTAAGGGTGGCAGGGTGCTGGGTGCAGGCACTCACCAGTTGCCACAGCCCATCTGGATGATGCTGCCCGGGGGCACCTCCTGGCCCAGGACGAGGCGGGGGCCGTGGGTGCCGGGGCCGTGGGTGCTGGGGCCGTGGGTGCCGGGGCCGTGGGTGCTGCTGCTGACAGGGGCGGCCGGGGGGGCGGTACCCCCGTCCTGCAGCTCCCGCAGCAGCTCCGCCGTCACCACACAGGGACACTCCTGTGCCACCCCGGGGGCGCTCAGTGTGCAGGGGCAGCCTTAGCCCTGAGAGGCACCCAGCACCCCCAGGGGCACCCACCCTTCACCTGGGGAGACCACCCACCAGCCTGGGGAGCACCCAGTGTCCCAGGGGGCACCCATGGGCCTTGGGGGTACCCGCCACCCCAAGGAGTTTCCATCACCCCAGGGAGACACCCATGGTCCCCAGGAGCACCCAGCACCCTGGGGAGCACCCACTAATGCCTCCCTCATCAGCCAGGGGGCACCCAGCTGGGCACCCACGGACCTGGGAGGCACCCACCATCCCAAGCAGCTGCCATCACCCCTGGGCAGCACCCCCGGGCAGCACCCCCCACCCTGGTTCTCCCTCCCAGCACCCCCCCGGGTGGGAGCTGGGCTCTAACCTGCACGCAGGCTCCACGGTGCAGAAGGGTGCCAGGGGGGCAGTGGCACCCCTCGGTGCAGTCCCCCTGGGCACACTCCTCCCTCCCTGCCAGGTGGGCGCAGCTGAAGGGGCACCCCCCGTCCCCCGGGCACCCACGGAACAGCCGCCCCGGAGGGCACCCAGCATCTGCCCAAGCCCAGCACCCTGCTCAGCACCCAGCGGCTGTGGGGCAGGGTGGGGGCAAGGTGTGGGGCAGGGTATGGGGCAGGGATGTGGGGCTCTCACCGCGGCAGACATGGCTGTTACAGCTCTGGCTCTGCAGGCCCTGCCCTGGGCATGGTGCCCCCTGGCACTGCCGCTGGCGCAGCCGCTCTCCCCCACCGCAGGAGACGCTGCAGGGCCCCCATGGTGCCCATGGTGCCCACTCACCCCATGGCTCCCCTGTGCCCCACGGTGCCTCTGTGGGATGGTACCAAAGGGCTCAGATGGGACTGTGCCACTGCCAGCACCAGCCCTGGCACCCATGGCCCTTGGGTCATCAAGCCCCACAGCATGCCTGCACTGTGCCCCATGCACCCCATGGCACTGCTTAGCACCCCATGGCACTGCATTGTGCCACACTGCACTCCCTGACGCTTCCTGGCATGGCAGGCACTGTATGGCACAGCATGGCACCATGGTACTACCATGTCACATGGCACCATCCTTCATGGCATGGCACTGCACCATGCACCCATGTCACCTCCCTGCACTGCCTGGCACTGCACTATGCCACTGCAGTCCCCCCCCCAGTGCCAGCTGGGGCTCGGTGGGCACTTACTGGTGACGCAGGGCTCCTGGCACTCACGTTGCTCCTGGCTGGGCCCCGCACAGGGGGCACCACCAGCGGCTGCCGTGGGGTTGGTGGGCGACCTGTGGAAAGGTGCCAGCTGTGGGGCACCATCCATGGGGCACCATCCATGGGGCAGGACCCCCCAGCCACGCACCTGAACCTCTGCTGGGTGCCCACGCCGCAGCCACCATCACAGTGTGTCCAAGGCGACCACCCTGACCAGCCACAGGCCGTGGCACATGTCTCAGGCTGGCACTGCACCTGACCCGCCTGGCACACACTGCAGATGGCACAAGCCTCAGCCAGCGGTGCCACCACAAAGGCAGTGCCAGGGAGCAGGGCTGCAGTGTCAGGCTGGCACAGCGTTGGGATGTTGCAGTGGCACAGTGTTGGGGTGGCACAATGGCATGGTGGCACAGTGGCATGGTGTTGTTGGATCATGGTGTCAGGGTGCCAGACTGGCACAGTGCTGCAGCGTCCTGGTGTTGGCATGTCAGGGTGTTGGTGTCCTGATGTTGGAGTATTATGGTGCCAGGATGTGGTCATGGCACAGTGTTATGGTGTCCTGATGTTGGGATGTCAGGGTGGCACAGGGCCATGATGGCACAATGCTTTGGTGGGTGGCACACTGTTACTGGATCATGATGGCAGGGTGGCAGGGTGGCACTGTGTTGGGCATCAACATGCCACAGTGCCAGTGTCTCACCAGGTCTGGCAGCTGCTGGCAAAGGCCTCCCCGGGCAGGAGCTGGCGGCCAGGCAGGTGGCACCGGCAGTCAGTGGCAGTGACACAGCTGCCATCCTGCATGTACAGCCCCGGCGGGCACCGGCAGCCTGGCACGGGGGGAAGCCCTCAGTACCCACCGGGCACTTCACCTCCAAGGCCCATCCCCCAAGTCCCCAGTGCCCCCCCTCTCTCCCCCTGTGCCATCCCTAGGTCCCCTATGCCCTAGTACCCCCCCAGTCCACCCCACTGCCCCCACAGTTCCCAATATGATCTCCTGCCCCTGCCAGAGTGCCTTGATGCCCCCATGCCCCCTGCACCCCCAGTGCCCTCCAGTGTCCCCCAAGGCCTCGATGCCCACCATGGCATCTCCAGGCCCCCCCTCAAAGCTCCCTTCAAGGCCCCTCCGAGTCGTCCCCATGTTGTCCCTAGTTCCCTTCCCTAAGCCCCCCAAGCTCTCCCCGTGCCCACTCCGTGCCCTCCCGGGACCCCCCACTCACCCTCCTGGCACTCCTCGGGGCAGCTCCCGTTGGTGCTCAGGTCCCCGCAGGTTGGGGGGCAGGAGGGGACGTGCCCCACCTCGCAGCCCCCGGGGCCCACAAACAGCATCGGGGGGGGGCAGGCTTGGTGGGGGAGGCGCAGCAGAGGGGAGGGGAGGGGTGGGAGGGGAGGGGGCGGCTGTCAGGGATTGGGAGGGGTCCCCGCAGCGCACCCCTCGCAGTGCGACACCTCCCCCCTCCCCGTACCTGGGGGGTCCCCGCAGGGCCGCAGGTTGCAGGGCTCGCTCTGCAGGGGAGGGCCTGGGCAGGGCTCTCCCCCGTTTTTTGGGGGGGGGGTCGCTGCAGCTCCGGGTCCGGCTCCTCACGCCCCCCCCGCATGGGGCGTCGCAGGGCGACCACGATGCCCAGAGCGCCCAGCCGCCGGGCACTGCGGGGAGCAAGAGGGGGGCAGGGGAGAGGCACAGGCACCTCCGAGACCCCCGGGCACCCTCACTACCCCTGCCCCGCCCCGGACCCATTGTAGTCTCCTTCACCTCTGGGGACTCCCCAGCCCACGGGAGGGGTCCAGAGAGGGTCCCAGACCGTGGGAGGGAGGATGAGCCAGTCCGGTCTTCTATGAGGGGCGGTCCGAGCCCATGGCACGGGGGGGCTCGGCCCGAGATGAGGGTCTCAGATACTGGGGGAGGGGGTCCTGGCTCATGAGGGGGCCTCGGAGCAGTCCCAGCTCATGGCGGGGGGAATTGTCTTGGGGGGGTCTTAGCTCATGTCGGGAGGGTCCCCCATGAAGGAGCTTCTAGAGGGGCGGCTCCAGCCCGGATAGGGGTCCCAGCTCACGGCGCGGGGGGTGTCCCAGCAGGGGTCCCGTTCCCGGGGCGGGTACCTGGGCAGGCCCTCTCGAAGCAGGGCCGGGTGTCGATGCGGGGGCGGTCGCAGTCCCCCCCGGGCAGGGCTCCCCGCAGCTCCACCCGCAGCCGCAGGGTCACCCCCAGCCCGCAGGAGCGGCTGCAGGGCCCCCACTCCCCCCAGGGCGACAGGACACAGTCGACTGAGGGGGGGAGATGGGGGTCAGGGGCACCACATGCCCCGGGGTACCTGGGACCCTCCCCCAGCATTGACGACCCACAGACTCAACCCCAGCAGTCCCGCCCCCCACCCCCGAGTCCCTGTTCCCCTATCCCCCATGCCTCCCCACTCCCGGAGCCCCCCACTTTGGACGCCCCCAATTCCAGTGCCCACATCCCTGGTGCCCCACAGTCTCAGTGTCCCCCCTCCCATTCCTGATGTTCCCCGTCCCCAGTGCTCCCAGTCCTGATGGTTCCCCAGGGCAGGGTGGGCAAGAATGAGCGTGGTCTTCAGGATAGGGGTTCCCCCCTGTATGGGGGGCGGGGGTCTCGGAATGGGGGGGGAGGTACTCTGGATGGGGGTGCAAGGGATGGAGGGTCCCGGGATTGGAGGAGTCCCTTGGATCCGGGCCGGGGGGGCGCATCTCGGGATGGGGGGGTCCCGGGGGTCGATGTGTCTCCTGGATGCGGAGGTGCCAGGGAAGGAGGGTCCCACGCGTGGGGGGGTCCCTGGGGCTGGTGTGTCCCTGTGCCTAGTCCGTACCGCAGCCGCGCTCGTCCGAGCCGTCGGGGCAGTCGGGGCGGAGGTCGCAGCGCTTCCCGCGGGGCACGCAGCCCCCCCCGCTGCCGCAGCCGAACTGCTTGGGGGGGCAGCTGGAGGGGGCGCCCCCGACAGGGGGGCTGGTGGAGCCTGGTGAGGGGCTGCAGAGTCAGGTAGGGCGTGGGGGGGGCTGGGGGTTCCCCCATTTGGGGGATTCCCACATTTTTTGGGGGTGTCTTACCACAGAGGGTTTCAGCAGGGAAGTCGCAGGGCAACAGCATCGTGTGTGTGCCCCCTGGCACAGCAGCACTGAACCCATAGACACCTCCTCACAGCACCCCAAAACCCACAGCACCCCCAAACCCATGGCACCCAGCCTATGCCATCCTGACCCCCCAGCACCCATGGCCCTAAACCACAGTACCCACCCCAGAGCTGCCCAACACTGTCATCCTGATACCATGGCACCCAAACCCCTCTAGTGCCCACCCCCCAGCACCTCTAGCCCTACACTCTCCCCGAGGGGATCCATGCCCACCCTCCCCCCACTCCTCCACCCCCTCACCTGGGGGTGTCAGTTCGGTGCCCCCTGTCGGTGCTGTTTGCCAAAGGGACACTGGGAGGGCTCCAGTGGCAGGCATCCCCCCAGGGTAGTCGGTGCCCACTGGCAGAGTTCTGGGGGTTGTTGGGGGGCCAGGAGGGCCTAGCAGCTCAGTGGGGGGTGCACTGCTAGCCTCAGAGCCCTCCAGGTCAGGAGGTCCTGGCACCTTGGGGGTCACCGTGCCCATGGGCACCGATGGTGGGTGGGAACTTGACACCATGACACTGGCAGTTGTCAGGGCACTGGGGCTGGAAGAGGTCATGCTGGCAGTTAGGTGTGACCCCCCCTGATCCCCCAGGACCCAGCCTCTCCCCACACCGGTACCTGGCACTGGGGGGGGTCTCACAACCAGCCTCATCGGTGCCATCGGCACAGTCGGCAATGCCATCGCACCTCTGGTGTGCCAGGAGGCAGCTGCCGGTGCCCGAGCAGGTGAAGAGGGATGGGGGACACGGCTGGGGCATCACAGAGGGTGTTCCTGGGGGCACCAGGCCTGCATGGGGTGGACAGTGAATGGCATCAAGGGCAGCACCACTCTGTGCCAGGCACTCCATGGTGGTGCCAGGCCCTTCCCCACACTCAGCGAGTCACAGACTCACAGAATCAATCACCCAGGTTGGAGAAGACCTCAGAGATCATCGAGTCCAGCCTTAGACCTAACACCTCCTGACAACTAAACCATGGCTCCAGTCCCCTCTTGAGCACCCCCAGGGATGGTGACTCCGCCACCTCCCTGGGCAGCACATCCCAAAGGCGAATGACTCGCTGAGTGAAGAACTTTCTCCTCACCTCCAGCCTGAGCCTCCCCTGGCACACTCACCGCAGGGCAGCTCGTCCGAGAGGTCTCCACAGTCGTTGATGCCATCACACATGGCACCATGGGGCCCCCCCTGGATGCAGACCCCGTTGGCACAGCGGAACTCGCCGGCACCGCATGGGCGCTGTGTTGGCGTCGCTGGCGGTGTCCTCGTCACCGGCATCATCACTGGCACTGCCACTGTCGGCACTGGCACTGTGCGGTGAGGGCCAAGGTGGGCAGGAGGAGGGGCATGAGTGTGGGCATTTGTGCTGTCGGAGTGCCCTCTGAGCCCCCCGCTGGTACCTGGTGGGCAGCCCAGCAGCTCAACGCGCAGGGCGATGTGGCGGTGGAAGCCCCTGGGCAGGATGCGGAGGTGCCGCGCCTGCACCATGCGGCCCAGCAGCCGCACCGCCGGCGTGCCCGACGCCCAGCTCCCCGGGAACAGCTGGGGGGAGAAAAGAAGGATGAGTACCCGGGGGTGTCCCTCCTTTTGTGCCCACCTACACCACTGCCACCTTGTCCCGGAGCTGGTGGCCGTCGGTGAGGTGTCGGTAGCGGTGCCAGTGGCTGCCATCGTCGCTGAAGTGCAGCAGGAAGGAAGTGACGAAGGCATCGGAGGAGCCAGATCCCTGCAGCACCACCCCTGCCACAACACACCGGGCACAGCTTGGCACCATAGCGGACATTGGTACCCTGGCACAACTCGGCAGCATGGCACATGTCGGCACTGCCACCACTACCCCCAGCCAGGCACCCACCAGTGATGTTGGTGGGCTGCAGCAGGTCCAGTTGCAGGAAGGGGGGCTGGGTGGGCAGTGCCGTGTAGGCTTCATCCGGGGGTGCCCAACCCTGCAGCCCCATCCCAGTGGCACCATCACTGCCATCGTCGCCCTGGTGCAGCCGGGCAGCCTCGGGGGGGCTCCCAGCCCGTGCCGTGGAGGCACTGAAGCTGTTGTCAGGCAGCGCGGCAATGCCCAAGGGGCGGTAGCAGGGGTCTGCCAGGGCACAGTGGGGCTCAGGGTCAGGGTGAGGGCCACACAGCCCCAGCCTGGGCACCAGCACCCCTGCGGTGGGCAGGGGGTCTCACTTACCACCCAGGGGAGGCAATGGGAAGGTTAGGAGGGGACTGCCAGGGGACTCTGGTGGCACTGTGGTGGCAGGAGCAGGGGGCTCTGTTGCCAGCATCGGGGGCATGGCTGTCATGTTGTCACCTGCTGTGGGGACAGACACCATGGTGCCACGAATGCTGGGGCACTGCAGTGATGGGACCCCCTGAATGAGACTCCCCCACCATGGTCCCCCACTCACCCCCTGGCACACAGGAGCAGCAGGCATCCCCATGGCCCTCCACCAGTTCCTGTCCCTGTAGGGGGAACACGGACACCAAAGTCACTGGCACTAGGGGCACCAGCATCATTGGGGAGGGTCCGGCTGGCCCTTCCCAGAGCCCCTAGCCCTCACCTGTGGGCAGCCGGTGGCACGGAGCGGGCAGTATGGTGAGCAGCGGACAGCCAGGCTGGGCAGGCACTGGCAGACGTGGCACGGCTCCCTGCGCCAGCGCTCGCCCGGGCTGTGCCACCGGCCCTGATACCGGCACTGCCGGCACGGAGCCGTTTGGCACCTGTGGAAGAGCGGGGGATGGGTGCAGCGCCCAGGCAGCCGCTCGCACATCACCCAAGTGCCCACCCAGCTGCCCACCTGCGAGCCTTGCGGTAGATGCCCCTGCACTGCCGCCCGCCGCCACGCCGGCTGGGGTTGGTGGGGCTGCGGAAGGACCACTGCACGCTCTGGGTGCCACAGGGCCCGGGGCACTCACCCCACGCCGACCACGCCGACCAGCCGCAGTGAACTGTGGGCACAGGATGGGGTGGGCACCGGCTCAGCCACGCTGGGGAGTCCCATCGGCATCACTGCCAGTGTGGTGCCACCGCCGCGTGCCAGGACCCACCGGTGCAGTCGGGGTTGGGGTGGCACAGCCGCAGCTGCCCGTCCAGGCAGGTGCAGAGCTGGCAGTTGACCTTCACCAGCTGCCCCGGGCGGTACCGCAACCCTCCAGCCTGGCACAAGCAGTCCCGCGGCCGCACGCACCGCCCGGCGCCAGCCTCGCCCGCATCCAGCACCAGCCCCGCTGCGCACCAGCACCCTGCCGTGGTGGGCAAGAAGCTGCGTGGGTCAGTGGGTAGAGAGTGGGGGTCCCGCGGCGTCACCACAGCCTCCCAGAGTTCCCCAACACCTCACCGGGAGTGCAGGGCCGGTGGTGCCCGCAGTCGGTGCCCGCGGCCAGGTCGGCACAGGACGCAGGGCACGGGGCACAGGCGTGTGGGTGCAGCCCCCATGGGCAGGAGGAAGCGTTAGGGCAGCCCCCGGGGGCACAGGGCTCTGGGGCAGGGAGAAAAGACCGTGAAGAGAGCACCCAGATGTGGAGATCACCCAGCCACGGGCAACCACCTACACACCCACCGATGCCCACTCTCTGAGACCACCCACCCACCAGCATTCACCTGTCTCATGGAGCCCACCAAACACACCCAACCCATGGAGCCGGAGCCCACCTGCCCCACCAGCAGCCACTCCTCCCTTGGAGCCCACCCACCCTGGAGTTACCACCCACCGGGAGCCCACTACCGGGACCTATCCATCCCATGAAGCCCCCCCTCACCCATCCTGTGGTGGTCACCCACCCGTCCCATCAGGACCACTCACTTATGGAGCCTCCCACGCATGTGGCCCCCCACCACGGTCAGCCCCAGCACGCACCCATCTGGACGCTCTGAGGGTCTCCCTCCGGCAGCTCTGCGCAGCCCCGGCCGCCGTTGACAGGGTCCCGGCAGAGCCGCCGCCGCAGCCGTACCCCCTGGCAGCCCCCCGAGCAGCTGGACCAGGGCCCCCATTCTTCCCAGGACCCGTCCACTGTTGGTGAGGGGGTGTGAGGTAGGGGGGCACCCCTTGTTCTGACCACGGGAAACCCACTCTGAGCACCCCCAACTCCCTGCTGGCAGCCTCAGCCACAGGAACTCCCAAATCAGCCTGGCCGTAGGACCCCCTTGGGGAGAGCTTTGTGAGGGTCTGGGGGGCTACTGAGGTGCTGTGGGGTCCTAGAAGTGGGTATTGGGGTGCTAGAGGGGGATATTGGGGAGCTATGGGCTGCCACCTGGGGGTACTGGGTCCTAGAAAGGGGTATTGGGGGGGCTATAGAGGTGCTATGTGAGGATATTGATGTGCCATAGTGGTGTCCTGGCAGGGCATGTTGCAGCACTGTAGAGGGGTATTGAGGTGCTGTAGGAGCTATTGGGGTACCCTGAGGGTATTGGGCTGCCCAGGGGAGTACTGGGGTGTGGAGGTGGGACTGGGAACTTCACAACGCCACCAGGCAGCCTCAATTCTGGGACCCCCCAGATTACCCAATCACCCCCAAAATCCCCCCAAGCAAACCCCCCACCCCCCTGAGCCCCACAAAGCCGCTGACCGGGGCAGGCGAGGCTGAAGCACTGCTGCTCCTGCTGGGCCTGGCCCTGGCACCGGTGCAGGATGCCAACACGGTGCTGGTGACAGGCACGGCTGCGGCGCTGCTGGCCGGGCCCACAGGAGTGGGTGCAGGGACCCCAAGGTCCCCAGGGTCCCCACACCCCGCAGCCCCCCTCATCAGCACCCCCAGCACTGCAGTCTGGCACACCATCACACACCTGTGGCACAGCGGCATCACAGTGGCACTAAGCTGAGGACAGCGTGGTGGCAGCAGGAGGGTGAGGGGCACCCAACCCATGTGTGCCCCCAGTACCTGCTGGAAGGTGACGCACTCGCCCCCACCGCAGGCGAATTCGGTGCAGGGACCCCTGGTTTGGTTGGTGGCACTGGTAGGGACATGGGTCTCTGTGGTGGGGACATGGGGGGAGGGGGGGTTGTGATTGTGGTAGTGGTGACCATGATGGGGTGACCATGGTGGAGTGACCATGGTGAGGTGACCATGGTGGAGTGGCCAAGGCGAGGTGAGTGCAGTGGGGTGCTCATGGTGAGGTGGCTGTGATGGGGTGGCCATGGTGTAGTGGCCATGGTGGAGTGGCCATGGCAAGGTGACCGCAGTGGGGTGCTCACGGTGAGGTGGCTATGATGGGGTGGCCATGGCGAGGTGACCATGATGGGGTGGCTATGATGTGGCCATGAGGTGGTCATGGTGAGGTGGCCGTGATGAGGTAGCTGTGGCAGCATCATCACCCCCAACCATGACCCCCCTGGCACTGCATATCCCTGTGACAGGGAGGTGCTCACCACAGGCCAGCTCGTCCTCGCCCTGGGCACAGTCGGTGGCACCATCACAGACCCTCGAGATGTTGAGGCAAATGCCATCGTCACAGGAGAAGCGGCCCGGGCATGGCAGAACAGCGCTGGAGCCTGTGCCAGGATGTGTGTCACCCGGGAGGGGGACACCAGGTGACCCCCGGGAGTGTCCCACCACACCGGTGCCACGGGGGACACCAGCTGCCCCTGCCATGGCTCACCACAGCGGTCGTGGCTCTCATCAGAGTGGTCGTGGCAGTGGGCAATGCCATCGCAGAGGTGCCCATAGGGGACACAGCTGGCACCGTGGGCACAGGGGATGTGGCCAGGCTGGCAGTCGCTGGCGCAGCCCAGCTCGTCGGTGCCATCCTGGCAGTCGGCCTCACCATCGCACAACCACCCCCGTGGCACGCAGTGCCCGCTGCCGCAGCTGAAGGCGTAGGGGCCGCACGCTGGCTCTGGGCACAGCAGGCACCATGTTGGGGTGTCCCATGGTACTCCTGTACCCAGCATGTGCCACCGTGGTGCAGAGAGTGTGCCAGCACCAGGGCTCCCAGTCCGTCCCCCCCAGTGCCTCCCAGCAGCCCCCCAGATCCCCTCCCAGTGTCTCCTGGTGCTTCCCAGTCCCATCCCAGTACCCCCAAACCCACTCCCTGTGCCTCCCTGGTGAGGTCCCTGTGGTGGGGTGGCCATGGTGAGCAGGGGCCAGTACCGGGGCTGTGCTGGGGGTCTGGGGCGGGGTGCAGCTGCTCCACAGCAGCCCCTCACCTGCTGAGGCGTTGGCGAGCACGGTGGGCACAGCCGCGGGCAGTGCCACAGCGCAGCCTGCTGGACTCTCGTCCCAGCCGTCACGGCAGTGGCTGGCACCGTCGCACACCGCGGCCTCGCCGATGCAGGAGCCATCGGGGCAGGGCAGCTGCCCAGGGGGGCACGTTGCCCGCTCTGGGGTGAAAGGGGGGAACGACACAAAATGGTGCCATGGGGTGGCACCGGCGCAGCCAAGGAGCGCCACGGTGGGGTCTTGGTGCAGCAGTGTCTCACCGGGGCAGAAGGCTTCGTCGGTGCCATCAGCGCAGTCGCGGTGCCCGTCGCAGACGGCGGCGGGAGGCTGGCAACGCCCATCGGGGCACTGGAGGTGCCCGGGGGGGCAGCCGCAGCCGCGCTCGTCGCTGAAGTCGCCGCAGTGGTCGCGGCCGTCGCAGCGCTGGGGGTAGGGCACGCAGCGCCCCACGGCGCACCGGAACTCGCCCTCCGCGCACCGCGGGCTGCAGCCTGCGGGGGCCGCGTCAGGGACCCCACGGTGGGGCACTGAGCCCTGGAGTGGGGGGCACAGAGCCCCCTGTGGGGCACAGGCCCCCCTCAGGGACCCCCACAGCGGGACAAAAATCTCTAGGGTTAGGGCACTCAGGGACCTGCCATAACGGGCAGAGTCCCAGGGACCGGGGGCTCAGGGACCCTCACTGTGGGGCACAGACCCCTAAGAAGGGGGGTGCTCAGCCATCTCCTCCATGGGGCACAGAGCCCCCTGCTGCATGGCACAGCCCCAGCACCCCACTGCTCCAGCACTCCCACAACCCACCCCCTCTGCCCCCAGACAGTGCCATGGGGCAACCAAGGGGCAACTGTGAGGCAACCAAGGGGCAGATGTGGGGCAACCAAGAGACAACCGTGGGGCAGCCGTGGGGCACTCACCCGCCTCGTCCGAGCCGTCCCCATCACCACAGTCCAGGTGCCCATCACAGACCTGCGCTGGGGACACGCAGCGGCCGCTGGCACAGCTGAAGCTGGGGGGCAGGCAGGAGGTGGGGGGGCAGCCGGCCTCATCTGAGCCGTCAGCACAGTCAGCGGTGCCATCGCAGCGCCCAGCCCATGCCAGGCAGTGCCCGTCGGCGCAGCGGTGCTGGTGTGGGGCGCAGCGTGGGGCACAGGCCTCGTCCGAGCCATCACCGCAGTCGTCCTCATCGTCACACAGCCAGGTGCCCGGCACGCAGCGCCCGTCTGCGTGGCACGAGAACTCCCAGGGGGCGCAGCGCGGTGCCAGCGGGCACGGATCCGGTGAGGATGGGCACTGCCAGCGTCCTGCTGCGCACGTGCTGCCACGACAGGGATGGTTCAGCCCCGATGACACCGTTCTGGCTTCCAGGTGCTGGTGGGTGCCAGTGGGTCCTGGTGCCAGGGGCACTCACCAGTTCTTGCAGCCCTGCTGCACTGCAGCACCAGCTGGGAAGGCAAAGCCATCCCAGAAGCAGGGGCACTCGGTGGGGTGCAGGCAGTGGCCATCTGCCGTGGGGCAGGAGAGGGGATCAGCCCCACAGCAGCTCCGTGCCAGCCCCACCGCATTTCTGCAATGACCTCCTTGCCAGCCTCACAGCAGCTCCATGCCAGCCCCACCCCATTTCTGCAATGACCTCCTTGCCAGCCCCACAGCAGCTCCATGCCAGCCCCATGCCATTTCTGCAATGACCTCCTTGCCAGCCCCACAGCAGCTCCATGCCAGCCCCACCCCATTTCTGCAATGACCTCCTTGCCAGCCCCACAGCAGCTCCATGCCAGCCCCACCCCATTTCTGCAATGACCTCCTTGCCAGCCCCACAGCAGCTCCATGCCAGCCCCACCCCATTTCTGCAATGACCTCCTTGCCAGCCCCACAGCAGCTCCATGCCAGCCCCACACTATTTCTGCAATGACCTCCCTATCTTGGCCCTACATCAGTTCTATGCCAGCCCTATTCCAGCCCCACATAAGGCCCATGCCAGCCCCACAGTAGTCCTGTCTCAGTCCCCATGCCAGGCTTATACTGGCCCCACATCAACCCCACACCAGCCCCATCTCAGCCCTGCACCTGCCCCATGTTATCCCTATCTCAGCCTCACATCAGCCCCTCTCCAGCCTCATGCTGGCCCCATGCCAGCCCCACATCAGCTCGATTCCCCTCCTCACCATGCAGCACAGTTCCTCTGGGGCAGAAGCAGCCCTCCAGGCAGGGTAGGTCGCGGCAGTGTTCGGGGGGCTCCCGGCCAAGGCCACGGCAGGTTGGGGGGCAGGGGGGGCCACAAGGGCTGTACTCCTGACCCCCACTGCACTGCAGGGCTGCAGATGGGGGGAGGGGGTTACACCCCACAGCATCCCCCCTCCCCACATCATCCCCATTGGGGAGGGGGGACCCTGACCCCCAAATAAAATCCCAGATGCACTCTTGCCCCACAGCCACCCAGTCCCACATCATCCCCAGAGCCCATGGCAGGGGTCCTGGCCCCCAACCAGATGCCAGATCCCCACCAAACCCAACCCCAGGCCAGTTCACGGGGGTCACAATCTGGCTCTCAGCCCAGACCCCACTCAGAACTTCACCCCTGCTTCCGCTGGTGCCAGTGACTCACGACACAGGTCCTGGCTGCGCCATGGGACGTGGATGCCACGCCGGGCACACTCCTGGGCATAGGTGGCGATGGCTGTGCACAGGCACTCACAGTCCCCTCCAGAGTCACAGCTGCCAGTGGGGGGCAGGTTTGATGGGTTGGGGGTCACAGGACCCCCCACCCCGGGCTCTGGGATCCCTGGTGCAGCCACCAGCACCTGCACTCACCCGCAGGCGTCAAAGAGGCACCAGTCATAGAAGCGTTGGCATGGGATGGCCTCGTGGCACGGCACAAAAAGTTGCTGGTGAAGGATGGCACAGCGCCGCCGAGCCCATGGTGCCCGGTGGGGGTTCTCCTGGGGTACCGGTGGCACCATCAGATGCCAGCCTCAGTGTCCCCCAACCCTCTCAGATGCCCTGGTTCCCTGTCCCAGTGCGTACAGTGCAGGGGTGCCGGGCATCGGTGCCATCGACCTCTGGGCAGAGCAGGCTGAGGCGCCAGGAGTTGGCAAAGAGGTGGGCACTGGGCTCCAGGACCCCTTGGCGGCTGCGGAAATCATTCTCAGCGTCGCCGTCAAAGTCCCCACAGAGCCCAGCCACACGGCCCCGGTGCTGCGGCTCCAGCCGGACATAGACCCTCGTACCTGGGGTGGCATGGCACAGGGCTTGGCACCAGACACCCACCAGGGCACAGCCAACGCGGCACAATGCTCAGATCCAGTGTCCTACTGTGACACAGAGCATGGCACCTGCAGCCCACCGTGGCACAGCCAAGTATGGCATGGTCCTCGGCATTGGCATCCTATTGTGGCGCAATCACCACATGATGGTGCTTGGCACCAGCAGTCCACCACAGCACGGCTGGCACGGCACTGGTGACCCAGCATAGCACAGTGCTTGGCACTGGTGGCCCCACACAACACAACACTCAGCACCAGCAGCCCCCCATGGCAGTGCCCACCCTGGCGCTCCCCAGCTCTCACCTCCATCCCAGAGCACAGCCAGCCCCAGGCGGGACAGGAGCAGGACAAAGAGCCCGGCGCGCTCCAGCGCCAGCCCGCTGCCACCATAGACTTTGGGGGGTCGCACTGAGACCCCGTTCACCGTCACATCCCTCCCTGCAGGCACCAACCAGGCTGTCAGCACCAGTACCAACCCCACCCTGGCACGTCCCCATTCCCAGGGGGTGCCCCCAGGAGTGCTCTTCACCTCGCAGCATGTGCACCACGGTGTTGCCCATCACCACCACCACCGACTTGGTGCAGGTGACGCCGGCAGTGCCACAGGGCACGTTCTCAGCAGTGATGGTGAAGAGCCCAGTGGCCTCCCGTGCCAGCAGGTACTCGCAGTCCCCTGGGAAGGTGAAGGCTCTGCCGTCGAAGGTGATGTAGTGAGGGTCCCCTGTTGCCACGCAGGTCCCTGCGCACGCCTCCTGCCCACAGTGCCACTGCTGCCGCTGGCACACGCTGCCGGGGCATAGAGCTGAGTACTGGCATGGCCACCATGGGGAGGGTCTGAGGGGATCTGGAGGGGATCTGGAGGGGTCTGAGAGGGTCCCCAAGGGGGTCTGGGGTCCCTAGGTGTCTCACCAGGTGTTGCAGTCCTGGACAATGGTGGCATTGGGCCGGTAGAGCTGCCCACCATGGGCACAGGGACACTCATCTGGTGCCACGCAGCTGCCATCCTGCCAGCAGGAGACCCCTAGGTGAAATGGGCTTGGGGAGGGGCAGCAGGAGATGCTGGAGATCCCCCAGTGGGGGACAGTGGGACCCTCCAGAAGAGGGGATGGGACCCTCAGTGCCCCTCACCGGCCCCTCACACACCACATCCCCCCATGCCCCACATCACCTGAACCCCCACTCTGATATCCCAATTCCTCAGACCCCAGATCCCCACATCCACCCCCCCTGACCTCCAACTCCCTCCAAACTCCATGTCCAGCCCCCCATGTCCATACCCCTGGCCTTCAACTCCCCCAAACCCCTCTATCCAACACCCCAATCCCTGCAGCCCCACCCTGCCCAGCCCTGAAGCCCCCCTCCCCAGATCTGGAAGACTCCCACCAGGTAGACGGTGCCGGGGGGGCAGACGCAGCCGTCGGTGATGCCGGCACAGGTGCTGTTGGGCTCAGTGCTGTCACAGCGGCGCAGGCAGGAGCCAGGGGCAGGGAGCAGCCCTCCTGGGCAGAGGGCAGCCATGGGGCAGGGCCCTTCGGCACAGCGCCAGGAGCCGCCAGTGCAGACGCTGAGGGGGTCGTGGTGAGGGCAGAGCCATGGCAAACCCCGGCCCCACACTGGGAACCTCCAATCCTCATCCCCATCTGACTCACTCCCGCCCCATTCCATCCCCATCTTCATCGACATCTTATCCCCATCCTCATTCTCATCCGCATCTTCATCCCACTTTTGTCTCCATCCCATCCTTATCCTCATCTTCATGCTCATCCCATCCCGTCCTTATCCCATCCTCATCTTCACCTTCTTTCCCATCCCAATACTAATCTCCACCCTCATCCCAATCCCTATCCCATCCTATCCCATTCTACTCATCCCAATCCCTATCCCATGCCCATCCATGCCCACCCCATTCCCACACCCACCTGACCCCACACAAAGCCCCTGCCCAGCAGATTCTCTGTGCTTCCCCAGTCTCCCCCAGGCCCTGGATACACATGACCCCAACTCTGGCCATGTGCTCAGAGACCTTCTGCCAGTGCCACCGCTGCCCTGTGCCCGGGATGTCTGACGAAAGCCACCTATCCCGCGGTGCCAGCCAGGACGGGCCGTAGGGGGCTTTCATCAGATCTCACCGTCACCATGCCCTGTGGCACTGCCTTGGCATTGCCCTGCTGCCTCCACATTCCCCAGCTGTCCCTGTCACCCCCCAACCCCTGCCACCTCCATTTCCCCTGCCCATCCCCTGCCACCCCCAGACACCCTAGGTGCCACGCACCAGTCACTGCAGCCCTGCCGGAGGTGGGTGCCAGGTGGGTGGAGCTGTGTGCCATGGCGGCAGGGGCAGGCAGACGGGGGCACACATTGTCCTTCCTGTGCCAGCAGCAGCCCGGCAGGGCACTGGCAGCCAGGCACGCAGAGCCCAGGCAGCTCCAGGCAGGAGC
Source organism: Melanerpes formicivorus (assembly GCF_026170545.1). Lineage (NCBI taxonomy): Eukaryota > Metazoa > Chordata > Aves > Piciformes > Picidae > Melanerpes > Melanerpes formicivorus. The sequence continues at coordinate 11,696,433 of NW_027142365.1, forward strand.
CCCTGGCCCCATCCAAGCGCAGCTCAGCGCAGCTCCGGCCACAGACCCGGCCGCAGTCCTGGTACAGCTGGCCCCCAGCACACGGTACAGCTGCAGACATGGGCATCAGGATGGCACTGCTATGCCAGACACACCCTATGGCCTGTGCCCCCAGCACCTCCCTGCTGTCTCCTGGTGTTTGGTGGCAGTGTCCCCACCCTCAGCCCACCCCACCCTGACTGCCCTGTTCCATCCCATCCCATTCCATCTTGTCCCATGTGCTCTGGCCCATGCCTTGCTCTCCCATCCCATCCCCTCCCCTCCCATCCCATCCAGCCCAAGTCAGCCATCCTCTTCCACACATCCTGTCTCATCCTACTCCATCCGTCCTATCTGTCCTGTCCTCTCTCAACCATCCCATGACATCCATCCCCATACCAATCCATCCTACTGATCCCATCTCTTCTGTCTCATCCCAACCTGTTCTACTCCATTCTTTCCCATCCCATCTCATCCCATCCACCCCATCCCACCCGTCCTGCCCAGTCCCATCCAATCTCCTCCATCCATCCCATCCCACATCTCACGGCAGAAACTCTGGTTCCTCCAGGAGAGCTCAACCCCATCCCTGGCACACTCCCTGCCATACGCAGCCAGCACTGGGCACAGGCAACGCGGCAGATCCTGGCAGGTGCAGGCCTCAGCCTGGCACAGCTCCAAGAATGGCTCTGGATCCACCAGCTGGTGACAGGGCTGGGGACAGGATGGTCACATCATGGACATGTCACAGACATCATCCCACAGCACCAGCAATGCTGCTACCTAACTAGGACAGAGCCACTGGCACCTGGAATGCAGCACCAAGCAGGACGGCACAGGCAGCCTCAACCAGCTCCCTGTGCCCAGCAAAGGCATCGCAGGAATCAAGGGGCACAGGGCCAGGAGCTGGGCAAGTGCCAGGCACCCAGAACTTGTTGGCAAAAGCAATGACACCAAGCTCCACGTCCCCTGCCGGCGTGGTGAACTCATCCTGCTGGTGCCAGTTGTAGGTGCCACAGAGGCCACGCACCTGCAGGGTCCAGCAGTAGGATCCATCAGGATCTGGACCATCAGGTGTCAGACCAGCTGCAGCACCAGATCCCAGCCCAGCTCCATGGCTGGATCCCAGCCTAGCTCCAGCACTGGATCCCAGCCAAGCTCCAGAATCAAATCCCAGCCCAGCTCCAGTGCCAGATCCCAGCCCAGCTCCAACACCACATCCCCATGCTGGGTGCAGGCCACACCTTGCCGGCGAAGGTTGGCTGCAGGGTGATGTAGATGTTGGGGGTCTCCAGCCCCCACAGCACATGGGCCCCGAAGGTCTGGAGCAGCAGGAAGGAGGAGGACACGTGGCGGATGCTCAGCTCAGCACCAGAGAAGGGCAACGACACCTCCTGCCCATCCACCATCACCTCGCCTGTGCCAGGAGAGCATGGGGACATCAGGGCTTGTCCACCAGACCAGTACCCATCACCATGAGGACATTAGATCCCTCCAGACAGAACCCAGCACCCCCCTGGGGCACAGTGATGGTCCTCCCATGTCACCTGTGCCACGGAGGCGGGCAGAGGTCCGTCGGGCACTGACAGAGAGGGCACGGTGGCAGACGGGGGTCTGTTGGTCAGTACAAGCCCCATGCTCAGCTGTGATCAGAAGCTGCCCCTCCACAAAGTCCTGGAGAGCAGAGACCCTACTGAGACCCCCAGTGCAGGTCCCTAACACCATGGCCACCACCACGACCACCATCACTGCAGCCTCCACTGCAGTCACGACTGCAGCCACCACCATTGTGGCTACACCCTCACCTGCACCAGGATGTGGGCACAGGTGCCCAGGAAGGAGAAGCGCCGGCGGTCAAAGGTGATGTAGTGGTGGCCTCCCAGCACTGCACATTCCCCTGGGCACCGCTCCTGCCCGCAGAGCCAGCGCCCACCCTGGCACGTGCTGCAGGCACAGAAGGGGACACTGGGGTCACTGGGGAGGGGACACAGAGATCCACCAAGAAAGGGAAACACCAGAGTCAGCAAGGAGAGGGAACACTGGGATCACCTAGGGGAGGACATTAGGGTCACCAAGGAGAGGACAGGAGGTCACCAAGGAGGGGACAAGGAGATTAGCAAGGAGCAGGGACACTGGGGTCACCAAGGAGGGGATACTGGGGTAAGACACCATGACACCACTTGCTCCCCAAACACTGTTGTTGTGCCCAGTTGGGGGTATTCACCAGTGGGTGCCAGCTGTGCCCCCAGCACCACTCACCAGAGGTTGCAGCGCTGGCGGATGCTCTGCCCAGGGGCATAGCGCTGGCGCCGGTGGTGGCAGGGGCAGGCAGTGGGGGGCACGCAGAGGCTCCCATCCCAGTAGAGCCCTGGCATGCACTCGCAGCCACCGGCACAGTCGTGGTGGCACGGCCCTGCCTCGGCGCTGCCCACACTGGCACAGCTCGGGGGGCACGAGGAGATGCAATCAGAGAAACGCTGCCCCGTGGCACAGCTGCGCTCTGCCAGCACAGGCACCACCATCAGTGCCCACACTCGATGGCGCACCAGCAGCTTTTGTGGAGCACACAAGAAATTGGGGGCACACAGAAGAAATTGGGGTGCATGGAACTGAGAGGGGCACCCAGTCAGGGGACACTGCAAGCTTTTGGGGTGCCCAGGATGAGGGGGTGCAAGTAGAAGCCTTTGGGGTGCCCCCAGTTGTGAGGGGGGCTGGTGCAAGAAATCGAGGCGCCTGCAGCTGAGTGGTGCACCCAACTGAGGGGTGCCCACAGAAGCCTTTGGCTGGCAGGAGACTGAGGGGTACAGGGAGAAACTTTTGGGGGGCACCCAACTGATAGAGGGCAGGCATGAGGACTTGGGGAACATGCAATTTATGGGTGCAAGCTCAAGACCTTGGGGTGCTTGGGCCCAAAGGGTGTCCACAGGAGCCTTAGGGGTGCTCAGTGAAGCCAGAGGAGCAGCAGCAGTCATGGTGGGGGCTGTGCTCGAGCCCCTCTGGGGCCATACCACAGAAGTCAGGCTGGCGCCAGTCCAGGTGGGTCTGGTGGTGAGCGCAGCTCCGGGCATAGGCAGCAAAGGTGTCACAGACAGTCGGTGGTGGCAAGGTGCTGGCATCACCCTCCTGGCACCACAATTCCAGGCATGCTGCGTAAAACCCACCAGGATCGACCTGGCACAGGATTGGCACATAAGGGTGGTGAGACCAGCACCCCCTGACACTGCCTGGCTGGTAACCCACCCCAGCACCCCCAGGCACCCACACACCTGATCATGGCACTGGCGGAAGGGTTCAGCCAGCAGCTTGCCACAGCTGGCCTCGGCTGCCCGCTGCACCACGGTGCCCTTGGCACAACCAGGGCCAGGCTCCACCGCATCCCTGCAGTTAGGCTGAACCCGGGGAAGGGGCACCCTCAGAGCCGGGATGACCCCCCTCCAAGGACCCCCCAGAGCTGAAGTGACCCCCAGCAAGCCGCGGGATTCAGCAGCCCCCTCCCCAGTCCCCGACTCTGCTCCAGTACCTCCGTGGCGGCACCCGGCACCTTCCAGGAGTTGCCAAAACTAGAGGCAAAGGCAGCCACGTCCCCCCGCGGCCGCTGGAAGTCATCTGGCGGGTACAGGGGTGGGTGGATGTGACACGCTGCCCTGGCACAGCCACCGCTGCACCACGTCAAGCCCAGGGAGAGCGGTGGCATCACCGACGTGGTACTGCTTACCGTCAGGGTCATCGTTGTAGGTGCCGCAGAGCCCCCTCGTGCTGCCCCGCAGCTCGGCGTCCACCATCACTGTCACCGCCTGGTGCCCGTCCGATGCCACCTTCACGCCCAGCCCGCTGGCCACAGCCACCCAGTCACCCAGCCAGGTGACAGTGATCCCTGCCGGCACCGCAGCGGAGGCTCGGCACGGCATCGGGATGGGGACAGGGCTAGGGACACAGGGGCCCGGGGCGGGTGGCAGCACGGAGCCCGTGCCGCACTCACCGCTGCGCAGGTACGGCTGCCCCTCGGGCACCACCGCGCCGTTCACCGAGACGTTCCGGCCCCGCAATGACACCGTGTCCGTGCCGAAGGTCATGTGCAGCACCTGCAGCACCACGGCATCACCTGGGCTGGGCGCAGCATGTGCCAAAGCCACCGGGATCCCTCCAGCTGCTGGCAGCCAGGGATGCCCAGGGTTGCCATGGCCACACCACGGGGCCATGCCGTGCCAGGGAATGAAGCGATACCCCCCAGAGCCACCATCCACAGTAGGAGCAGAGACCCCAGGGGCTCCTTGTACCCCAACAACCCATCCCACCGTGGTGGTACCCGGTGCTCGCCAGCAGCGATGGTGACGGCCCAGGTGCCATCGGTGGCAGTAGCCAGGGTGTAGAGGCAGCGGCCAGAGAAGTGGAAGTGGCGCCGGTCGAAGGTGCGGTACCGGGACCCAGCCCAGGCCAGGCACTCAGCCCCGGTGCCATGATGCTGGGTGACTGCTCCCCGCAGGGACATGGCAGGTGACAGCCTTGGTGATGCATCGCCTTGGGGAGGTGACACCATTTAGCAACCCCCCGCTAGAACCTCTTGGAACCCACTGGGACACCCTCCAGGACCCTTGGACCCACCGGTGAGGGGCAGGCGGGTGCAGGCCAGGCAGGGTGCAGTGGAGCCATTGCGCCAGCTGTGGCCCCAGGGGTGCCGGCAGCACTCGGCCAGGCTCATGGCACTGAGGTTGTGGCTGCTGGCATCTTCCTGGCACTGCCATGTGCCATAGCATTGCCCCAGCAAGCCTTCACCTACAGCACAGGGATGCACCTTGGCCTCACTGGCCAGCACCAGACATGCTGATGGATGCTGGGCATGGCATGGTGGTGCCACCACGCCTTTGTGACCCTCCTGTCCCTACCTTCGGTGCAGTGTGGCCCTCTCCAGCCACGGCAGCAGGCCAGCACCGTCCGGTTCCACACCACCGGCCGCATCTCTGGGGGTCTGGTGGGATACGAGGGGAGCCCCAGTGCCACCATGGAGGTGCTAGCAGCAGGATGGGTGTCCTCTCCAGCACCCCTTGTCCTGGTGTCACTCACCGGTAGATGTAGCAGAGGGGTTTGCCAGAGCCAGGCTGGGGCTCACCACGGTCCCCACCATAGGCTTGGCGCATGCGGTCACGGTCGATCCGCCACCCAGACAGGCTGTAGTGGTAGAGGCTGGCACAGGGCACTGCGTCCTCCAGCCGTGGTGTCACCTCCTCCTCCGCTGTCACTTCTACTGTCTCCTCGCACCATCGCCTGGCCATGGAACCACTGTCACCCCAAGGTACCGAGACTGGCACACAGGGTCGTGTCACAGCCTGGCACAAAGCACTCACCCGGTTGCCGCTTCCACCACAGCCACACAGAGCAGGAGGGAGGCCAGGAGCTCATTGGGCAACCACAGTACCGTGGCCATGCCACCACTGGCACCTTGGCAGAGGAGAACTGGTGCTACTGGCACAGCCACATTCCATGGGTGTCCCCGGACATGGGGACAGCCAGCATGTGCCAAGGTGCCTCGATGGGGACATGGAGACACCCTAAAGCTCCCCACGATGGGAGTCATCCCCCTTGCAGTCCCTCTTACCGCACTTGGTCCCAGCTTGGCTGCAGCGCTGCCGCACTGCCAGGTTTTATGGGGTGAGAGGCAGCTGTGGGGCTGGCAATTGGGCACAGCTGCTGCTTTTGGGGGGGGGGGAACACAACACACGAATGGGGGCACCGTCTCCAGGGGAAATCCCTTGGGATTGTGGCAGGGAGGGGGAAGCCGGATCCCGAATCCGGCAAATCCTAGTGAGAGAGGGGATTAGGGACTCCCCTCAGCACTGCCAGTCCCGGATATGGCCCATTTAGGACTCCCCCTCTCACAGTGCTCCGGTCACGGTTGCCCCCAGCTGGGGTCGGCCCTGGGACAAAAATCTCACAAGGAAGGGACCCCCACATTCTGTCCTATATATCCTCCATATCACCATCTCTCTGTCCTGTGTCCTCCCCATGTATGCGTCCCTTACTCTCCATCCCCATGGCCGTATCCCCTCATGTCCTTGTCCTACATTCCCCCGCGCTCCTCTGCCTGACACCATCCCAATGGCTGTGTTCTGCCACATCCCTGTCCTGTGTCTCCCCATGTCCCTTCCATCCCCACAGCTATGTCCCTCTGTCCCTACGTCCTTGTCCTGTGTCCCAGCCTGAGATCCTGACCCATCTGTCCCTGTGGCCCCTGCTGCCTCCATCCCACGGTCGTGTCCCCTCTGTCCCCACGTCCCTGCCCCTTGTGTGTTCCCCCATGTCACTCCGTCCCTGCCCCCGTCTCCCCTAGCCCCCGCCGCAGTCGGGGACAGGGAGGGACCGGGGACGCAGAACCCGGTTCGCCGGGGGAGCGGCGGCTCCGTACAACCCAGTATGATCCACTATGGTTCAGTACAGCCCAGTACAGCTCGGTACAGACCAATATGGCTCGCTACGGCCCGGTACAACTCGGTACAGCGCGGTACATCCCGGTACGGCTCGGAACAGCTCAGTCTGGCTCGGTACAGCGCGGTACAGCCTGTGGGCGGCGGTGCGGCGGGGAGGACTGCCGGGAGATGTAGTCCTGGTTTATCCCGGTTTGTCCCAGTTTATCCCGGTTTGTCCCTGTTTATCCCGGTTTGTCCCTGTTTATCCCGGTTTTTCCGAGTATCCCAGCAGGGTGTCCCGAGACCGGCGCTACCGGTGCCTCGGTGTCGGCGGGCATGGGGTGCCGGACCGAGAAGAGAGAGGGGGAGGTGGAGAGGGGGCGGGGGGGACCGGCGGCCACCGCGGGAAAGGCGGAGCTTGGGGGGTAGGGGGGTTCGGTGTCCGCCCCGAGGCCACGGGGACGGGCGGAGAGCGGGGTCCGAGCGATACGGGGAGCAGCAGCGGCACCAGGGGGTAGTCCCTGTGGGACGGGGGCTCTGGGGAGGTCAGGAAGGGGGGGGGGGGGGAGCGGAGGGTGGAACAGGATGAGAGGGGGAGGGGGAGGGGGAGGGGCAGGATGGGGCGGGGCAGGATGGGACAGAGGGACAGAGCGGGGACGGCAGGGACCGGGGCTACAAGGTTGGGGACAAGAAACGCTCGAGGGGGTACAGGAGGGCGGGGAGGGAACGGGAAGGGCAGGGCTGGGCGTACGGGAGGGGCTGCGAGCGGCTGCGGGGGTCAGAGGTGGGCGCGCCCTAGAGGTACCAGCGGTGGGTGACTCCCTGGGATGTGTTCCCAGGGTGCCCCTAGCCGGAGGCCCCCAGATCCATTCGCCCTCCTCCCCACTGATACGTTCGAGCTGCTCGTCGGTGGAGGGTTGGAGTGGGGGCTTCCCAGGGATCCTGCCTAATTCATCGCCCAGCCCCCACCGGACCCGCCCCCCCATGCAGAAGGGCTTTGCCCACTCGGGGGTCCCTGCCCCGCTTTCACCGCCCGCCGGGGCTGGGCACGGTGAATGCCCGGGGGCTACGGGAGCAGGTTCTGGGGTGCAGGTTGAAAGTCCCGGGGGGAGCTCAGCCCAGTCCCATCTCATCCCATGAAGGTTCTACCACGACCAAGCCTGAGCTGGTTCCACTGCCAGAGGAGATGGAGGTGCCTGCGATACCAGGCTGTGCCAGCACAGGTGGGTGCCAAGAGGGAGACTCCTGGTGGTCTCTCAGAGCTGGGTGGGGGGAGACACTGGCTGTGCCACTCTGTCCCCCCAGGGTGGTTGGTGGTCCCCAAGGTGGAGGCAAACCCTGAGGGTGATGAAGAGGAGCCAGGGGGCCCGGAGAGGAGCTGCTCAGGTGAGGGGACATGTTGGCATTGCTGGCATGCAGCAAAGCCTCTGGGTGGCCTGGCACAGCCAGAGCTCTGACCACAGCACGTTGGGGACGTGCAGTGATAGTCACCCCAGTGGTGCTTACCCCAGTGATGATCATCTGGTGATGGTCACTGGGTGCTGGTGTGTGCCCCACAGAGGACTGGCTGGTGAGGAAGGTGAAGGTAGAGGAGGAGGATGAGGAGTGGCCAGTTGGCACTGAAGCCCTGCTGGCGGGGCAGCCCCCGGCTGGCACTGTGCCCCATACTGCTGGCATACCAGGCTGCACTGGCAGCTGCAAACTGGAACAGCCATGCCCAGAGGAGCTGGGCTACGGCGAGCTGCCCACCTTTGCCACGCCACCATGGCTGCCACAAGGCCAGAACCAAGATGGTGCCGGCACCGAACCCGGCGGCTGCGAGCGCTGCTTCCAGGCGCGGCTCGGCCTGCAGCTGCCGGTGGCTGACCCCCAGAGCTGCAGTGCCGCGGTGCCCCTACGGCCCTTCACCTGCACCCAGTGCGGGAAGGGCTTCGGGAAGAAGGCACACCTGACGCGGCACCTGCGGGTGCACACGGGCGAGCGGCCCTTCGCCTGCGCCGACTGTGGCAAGAGGTTCAGCCAGAAGATCCACCTGCGCTCCCACCAGAAGACCCACACCGGCGAGCGGCCCTTCCCCTGCGCCGACTGCGGCCGCCGCTTCCGCAAGAAGACGCACCTGGTGCGGCACCAGCGCACCCACACCGGCGAGCGGCCCTTTGCCTGCGCCCACTGCCCACGCCGCTTCGCGCACAAGCAGCATCTCCTCCGCCACCAGCAGCTGCACGAGGAGCCGGTACCGGAGCCAGTACCAGAGCCAGTGCTGGCGCCAGTACCGGCAGATGGGGCCACGGCGCTCAGCGATGAGCAGAAGCCCTTTCCCTGCCTGGAATGCGGGAAGAGCTTCAGCTGGAAGAAGAACCTCTCATCCCACCGGCGGCTGCACTGCGACGGCCACCCCTTTGCCTGCGCCGAGTGCGGCCGTGGCTTCGGTGACAAGCGGCACCTGACAGCGCATCTGCGATGCCATGCGGGGCTGGAGCCCTTCGCCTGCCCCCGCTGCGACCAAACCTTCAGCCACAGGCTGGAGCTGGCTGCCCACCAGCGCAGCCACGGCAGCGAGCGGCCCTTCGCCTGCCCGCTCTGCGCCCGCGCCTTTGCCCACCGCCAGCACCTGCTGCGGCACCAGCGGGTGCACACTGGCGAGCGGCCCTTTCCCTGCCCACAGTGCGGCCGCCGCTTCGGCTCCCGCACCAACCTGCTGGCCCACGCCAAAGCCCATGCCGGCACCCGGCCCTTTGCTTGCCAGCTCTGTGGCCGCACCTTCAGCCGCAAGTCCCACCTGGCGCGGCACCAGGCGGTGCACACTGGCACCCGGCCTCATGCCTGCACCCAGTGCACCAAGCGCTTCAGCTCCAAGACCAACCTGGCACGGCACCAGGCCGTGCACACCGGGCATCGGCCCTACGTCTGCACCCACTGCGGGAAGAGTTTCAGTCGCAAAACCCACCTGCTGCGGCATGAGCGCACCCATGCTGCCACCGCTGCCACCAGTACCACACCGCAGCAGAGCTGGCCGGGCACCACCGCCACAGCCCCTGCCACTCTCTGTCCCTGAGCACCGTGGGTTGAGCACTGGGATGTGCCGGGGCCCGTGGTGGCTCCTGGCGGTGCTGTGTCCTCGGTGTCCCACACTGGAGCTGCAGCATGTGGCATGATGAGCATCCCCTGGGGTGCTAGAGCCAGCAGGGATGGGAACTGGAGGCAAACAGCGGCTCTGAAATGCCTGAAACACCTCAAAACTGGTTGGGCATGCGCCACACTCTGCTCCAGGGCTGGCACACAGTGAGTTGGGGGTGCTGGGACCCCTGGGACAAGGGACTCCTCATGGCGGTGCCGTGGTGTCAATGAATCAGAACTGCCAATAAACTGGGTTTGGTTGAACCTTTCTGAGCAGGAGTCTTTGGGGACAGGAATTGCAGGCAGGGCTGTGGTGGCACCGGGACTGGGCTGGCATTGGGAACTGTGTGGGGACAGGAGCAGCCAGTGGTGGTGCCAGTGCCCAGCTGTGGCTACGAGGACACCGCTGGGGACACCAAGACCGCATCGGTATTTCGGTCTGCTTGGGGACAGGAGCCACTGTTGCCGGTACCTGGCCATGGGGATATCCCCGGGGGCACCAAGACCGGGTCGATCCCAGGGGCTGCTCAGGGACAGGAGATACCGGTGCCCGCCATGGGAACACCACCGGTGACATCGATCCCCAGAGACACTGGAATGGCGACGGTACCGGGGGCCTGCCTGGTGGCACCGGCCATGGCAACATCTCTTCCCGGGGATACGGGAGGCGGGGCGGGGGCGGTCGCTCGTTTCCGTGGCAACGGGGAGGCGGGGCCGAGGGGCTGTCGGGAGCGGAGAGAGCGGGGAGGGGGCAGGTGGGGAGCACCGGTGGGGGGTCTAGGGGAGACCCGGGGGACACCGTCAGCAGCTGAGTGAGCCAAGGGGGTCCGGGGAGCAGCGGTAGACCGCGGGTGCGGGGGGAAAGCATCGTGGGGAAAGGAGGGGAGTTAGAGTCTGGGGGATCGGGAGGGTACCGGGAACCGGGAATTCCAAGGAGGGGGTGGGGGGAGGTCAGGGGAGCTGGGCACTGGGGAGCATCGGGAGGAGACGGGAGAGGAGAAAATACCGGGAGGTCGGGAGGATGTGCGGGGGGAGTCCGGGTTCCAGGGAGCACGGTAATGGGAATGGGGGGTCCAGAGGGCCTTGGGAGGGACCCGGGTGCACAGGAGTGAGTGGGAGATCCGGCGAGGGACCTGGCGGGGTCTGGGTTTGGGTCTGTAGGGGCGGTGTCTCTTGGGTGACACAAAGTTGTCCCCCGCCAGGGCTCAACCCCTTCCCCAAACTGCTGCAGCATGGACGGTCGCGGGGAGGGAGCCGAGGAGCCCCCCCAGGATTCCCCCCAGGAGCAGGAAGATGAAGACGACGACGAGGAGGAGGAGGAGGATGAGGAGGGTGGGGTGCGGATCACGGCACAACTGCTGAAGGCCAGCAGCGGGGAATTCGCGCTGGAGTCCATCCTGCTGCTGCGGCTGCGCGGCCGCGGCATCGCCCACCTGGGCTGCTTGGGCGACTGTACCAACCTGGAGTGGTTGGACCTATCCGGTAATGCCATCACCCGCCTGGGCCCGCTGGCAGCCCTCAAAGCCTTGGCAGTGCTCAACCTGGCACAGAACCGCGTGGCCAGGCTGGAGCCGCTGGCGTCGTGCCACAACCTGCAGAGCCTCAACCTGGCGGGCAACCGGCTGGGCAGCCTGGCACGGCTGCGCTGCCTGAGCGGGCTGCGGCGGCTGGAGAGCCTGCGGCTGCGCGACCCCCGCACCGGCATCGCCAACCCGCTGTGTGCCAGCACCCCGACATACCGCGCCACCCTGGCCGCCATGTTCCCCGGCCTCAAGTCCATCGACGGCGAGCGGGTGTCGGGGCGCGGCAGCGAGCTCTACCAGCTGTGCCGCGACCTTGACAGCTCGCTGGGACGCGGCAGCACCGCTGGTGCCAGCACTGCCGCCGAGGCACCGCAGCGGGCGGCACAGCCCTGGGTTGAAGCGGGGTTCTGGGAGGCGCGGACCCCACGGCGCAGCTCCATCGTGGAGGAGGCTTACCGGCAGTTCGGCGAGGCCCTGCGCGAGTGCCGCGAGCTCGGCCGGCGCGCCGACGACTCCATTGCCCAGGCACAGCGGGCGCTGGGCAGCCGGCATGACCCCAGCTCCTTCGTTTTCTGAGACACGTCCCCCACGCGCCGGGACCGGCAGAGGAGACCTCTGGCACCGACCCCAGCACTGGATGCTGCCAGCGCCAGCCTGGCACAGCCCTCGATGCAGGGACAGTGAGGCAGCTGGAGGGACACTGGAGCAGCCAGAGGGAAACTGGAGCGACTGAAGGGATGCCAAAGCAACCATGGGGATACTGGAGTGACTGGAGGGGTGCCCGAGAAACCAGAGGGATGCTGGAGTGACTGGGAGGATACTGGAACAGCCAGGGGAATGCTGGAGCAACTGGAGGGGTACTGGAGGGATATTGGAACAGCTAGAAGTATACTTGAGTGAGTGGAGGAATACGAGAGTGACTGGAGGAGTTCTGGAGCAACTGGAGTGATGCCACAGTAGCTGCGGTGAACCCAGCCTTGCCTGCAGCCTGGGGGGCTGCCAGACCCCCGCTGCCATGCCAGGGGTGACACCCCAGAGCCAGGCATGCCTGGGCTGTGCCCCAAGCACTCCAGGAGAGGGGACAGCAGAGCCATGGCAGGAGCCAAGATGTCACAAGGAGCTTGAAGGCAGCCCGGGTGGCTGGAAGGAGCTGCATGGGGGTGCTGGGGGGTGCCATGGGGACCAGGGGAACGCAGTGGGGCTGGGGGGACACTGCGGACTGGGCAGTAAAAGCTCTGCAAGCCCCCAAGGCCCTGCTCTGCTGCCTGCTCCTGTGCCCTGACCAACCAGGCAGGGGGGACCACCCATATCCCTGTCCCTCCTCTGGGGCTGGGGACAAGCAGTGTCGGGGGGGGAGCTGGCACAGAGTCCCCACAGAGGGACATGGGGCTGAGCCCTCCACCCACCCCTAGCCGTTCCAGCAGGAATAACAGTGACAGCAGGAGCCAGACTGGTGTTTACTGGTGATCAGACATTTACTGGTGAGCTGGGGTGTAGGAGTGAGCTGGGGGTTACTGGTGAGCCCCCGGGGAGGTGGCACTGGGGAGGTCCATCCCTTGGTGACACCAAGCTGGGGGGGCAGCAAGCAGAGGAGGGGACCAAGCTGGTCCCTTGTGCTGGGAGGCTGCGAGCAGGGGCCATCTGTGTGTCCCTGGCACGTGCCAGGCTGGTGACAGCCACCTATTGTGGCAACCCCTTGGAGAAGGCAAACATGCCAGGCAGGTAGAACCCATCCCCGGCCTTGCCAGCCTCCTCCACCGCCCTGCACTCGGCCTCGTCGCGGTGCTTGATCTCCTGCCAGGACAGAACCAGCCTGGTTGGCACTAACCCTTGCAATAGACACTGCCAGCATCATGCTGGTGGCATGGGGTGGGGGGGACTTGGCTCACCTTGGCAGCGAGGTGGTGGCTGGGGCCACAGTTGTGGTACTTGTCCAGCACCTTGGGGACGTCACCACGGTCGAACTTGTAGCAGGCCAGGCACACAGGCTTGCGCTGGGGACAGAGCGGGGTTGGCACCCCCAGGGACACTGTCACAGCACAAGGACAAGCCCCCTGCCCTGCCACCCCTTCCCCTGCCAACCCCAGCCCTGCCACTGGAGGCACAGCAGGGCTTGTCGCCCCTTGGGGACACCAAGGACAGTCCCGTTCCACCCACACCCTCTGTTTGCCATGGGGCAGCAGTAGGCACAGCCAGGAGCCATCACCACCATGGGCTAGAGGCCATCATCACCTCCAGCCTGCTCAGCACAGCACGGTGAGATGGAGCGGCCCAGGAGGGCCAGAAGTGCCATGTCCCCATGGGATGTCCCCACAGGGTGTCCCCATGCCAGGCTGGCTCACCCGGCTCTCCAGGGGACGGCAGTTGTGCCGGCGCTGTGCCCGCTTGCTGCAGGATGTCTGCACCAGGCTGACCCGCAGCTGGACAAACGTTCCTGAGGAGTCTTCCTGGGGGACAGAGGGACACCCCTCAGCCCTGAGGGCACACACACGGGGCACTGGGTGCCACTGAGAGCTGGGGGAGCGATAGGTGAGGTGGCCATGAACAGGGGAGGGGGGCAGAGTGACTCAAATCCTTCACAGTCCCCAGGGTGAATCCAGCCCCAGGGACCCCATGGGGTGGTCCAAACCGGGGGCGTCCCTGCAGGTTCCAGCCGCTGCTGCTGGGTGCCTCCAGCTGCACCATGATGGCACCAGGCACCAGCAGTTAATGAGTAGCCGAGCTCTGCCAGCCCCTGCCCAGTGCCCCTGGTGACCAGCCTGGCCCCACTAGCCACGCCAGGGGGCCTGGCACTGCACCAACTGCCCCTTCCCTGTGTGACACCCCAGGCACCCACCACCCTCTTTCCATGACACCCCAACAGGCTCCATAGGAACCCAGTACCCACCACCCTCCTTTCATGACACTGAATCACCTTCCATGACATCCCAGCACCCACCACCCCCCTTCTGTGACATCCCAACACCCCAGCCCCCTCCGTGACACCCCAGCACCCACCAAGCTCCCTCTGTGACCTCTCAACACCCACCATCCCACTTCCATGACACCCCAAACCCCACCACTTCCCCTTGCCCAGCATTTCAACAGCAGCCTCTGTAGCGCCCCAGTACCCCTCATCCCCCTTCCATGACACCCAAGCCCCTCTCAAACCCCTTCCCCAATACCTCAGCATACTCAGTGACCCACCCCTCACCCTCTCTCCATGGCACCCCAACAGCCTCCCCAGCACCCCCCCAATCCCCTTCCACAACACCCTCCATAGGCTCCTGGCACCCACCACCCTCTGTGACACCCCAACACCCACTCCCCCCCTTCCACGACACCCCAGCATCCCCCCACGCCTCCTCCACGTACTCCCAGCCACCTTTTCAACCCCTGCCCACAGCCACCGCCTCCCCCCACCCCCACGCCGTGGAGGGGGAGGTCCGGCGGGGTCCGGTGTCCCCGGCTGCCTCTCCCCTCTCTCTCCGCGGTGTCTCCCCCTCACCCTCTCCACCCCCTCCACCGCCTGCTCCTTGAACAGGAACTGGACGTTGCTGCGGCCGTGGAACTGCTCCAGCAGCTCCCGCAGCACTCGCCGCTGTAACGGGGACTGCCCGCCGCTGGCCAGCGCCACCAGGGCCAGGCACAGGAGCACCGGCAGCCGCATCCCGGCACCGGCAAGAGGGCTCCGGGGGGAATCCGGGCCTCAAGCGCCCCGCCGCGCCACTCGCTCGGTCATGAACCGATTTCCTGGGAACTGCCCTTTTTTTCCGCCCCCCGCCGCCGGTACGGCCCCTCCGGCTCAGCAGTGGGGGGAGGAGGGAAGAGGCTGCACGTAGCTCCCGGGATGACCCCGGGGCGGCCCACCCGGGAATGGGCGGGGAGAGGCACCGGGGAAGGGGAGGTCGTGTTTGGGGTGGGCTTAGGGGGGCGCAGACCCTCGAGACCAGCGGGAGGGGACATCGCTGGCGGGCCCCATCCTCCGCCCTGCCCCGGCGCCCCCCAGCGTGGCGATGCACGGCGCCCCGAGGGACGGGGAGCCCCCGAAACGGCGTGAAACGGGAAACCGCCCCGGGGGTCCCTGGGCGCGCCTGTGTTCGCCCCCACACGCGCTCGGGACACGGCTCTCGGGACGCCGAGACAGGCACCGGGGACGAGAGGCCGGGCCCCGAGCCCGCACCGGCGGCTCCGCGGCGCCGAACTGGGAGCGGGAGACGGAGGAAGGCCGGGCCGCGGGCCCCGCCTCAAGCAGAACCGGCTCTCGGCCCCGGGGCAAGCGCAGGCCCCGCGGGGGCTCGGCTGGGGATGGGTCGGACCACGACCAGGCATGGCCAGGGGAGGGCTGAGCCGCTGGGACGCATGCTGAGCACCCCGGCGGTTCCCGGGGGGGCTCTGGCCCGAGCTGAGCACCCTGGCGGTTCCCGGGGGGCTTTGGCCCGAGCTGAGCACCCCGGCGGTAGTGGGAAATGCTCCGGACCGGGGCAATTTCGGTCAGATTCTAGCTATTCCGGCCCTTTTTTGGCCCTCTGGAGCCAGTCTGGGGCCTTACTGGAAGAGTTTGTGGAGATTTTTGGCTGCAAACTGACATCCCGGTCAGTCTGACTCCGTTTTTGTGGCCATTTCAGGGCAGATCGTGGCTGCCGGGGTCATTTTGTGGTCCTTTTTAGACTAACGTGCGGTTATTTGGTTCCAGTTTGGAGCCGTTTTGGACCAGTTTAGGGCCATGTTGCAACCACTCTGGACCATTCTGGGGAGTCTGTGGACAGCCTGGACCCCACTGTGGCATTACTGGAACAGTTTATGGCAGGCTCCCCCCATCCTCCTTCCCCCCCCCCCCGATTGTGGCCATTTTAACGAGCAGCCATTCTGGGCAAGTCTTTAGCCATTTGGAGGCAGCTTGTGGCCACGCTGGGACACACTGTAGTCACTCTGGTAGTTTTCAGCATTCTGGTAACAGTCTGTGGATCTTTCGGACCAGTTTGTGCCATGTTGGGCCTGGCTGGTGCCGTTCTGCGCCAGTTTGTGGCCAGTTGGCGGCCATTTTGTTCCAGTTGGCGGCCTGGGGACGCTCTGGCCTGCGCCGCTGTCTCGATGGTACCGTTGTCCGCCCGCCCTACGGCTGCCGCCGCGGGACACGCCGCGTCACTCGGAAGTGCCCTGCGCTGGCCGTGGCCTCCTCCCGCTGCTTGACGTCATCGAGCCGCCGGAGCAGCGTCCGCCCGTGAGTGTCCCCGGGGAGGCGGCTCCGGGGCCCGGCGGGACGGGGGGCATCTTCTGTCCCTCCTCCGTTTCCCCGCGCTCACTCTCCGGCCCTCGGGGACCACCGGCAGCGCTCGCAGCCCGGGCGCCGTGACCTCCCCCCGCGGGGTAGGGACGCTCCCGGTACCCCCCGGTGCTCCCCGCTGTCGCCGTGGCCTCGCTTGGGGGGAGGGTGGGGGTGGGTGCTGGGGGCATGTTTCGTGAATTCCCGGGGTGTTAGAAACGGGATCGGGGCGGGACAAGCGGCGGAGGCGGGGATCCGGCCGCGGCTGTCGTGGCGTGGGGAGCACCACACCACACCCCCCCCGGTTGTACCAGGGCCTCCCGGGCCGTGACCGACTTGGGGGCCCGTGCGTGGGGTCGGAACTCGGCTCCCCGGGTTGGCCTTTCCCATCGGGGGGCCCTGCTGTGGGGTTCGCTGCCCGCTGAGGGGTTGCGATGGGGGGGATGTGGTGCCGGGGGTGGGGGGCGGAATTACGGTGCCGGGAAAAGATCCCAGCTTCAGCAAGAGGTTCCCAGTACCGCGGGGGGATCCCAGTACCAGGGAGAGGTCCAGTACCGGGGTGGGATCCCAGAGGTAAAGAAGGAGCTTAGTGCCAGGAAAGGGATCCCAGCGCTGGGAGGCGATTCCCCATTTTAAGGAAGGATGCCGCTGCCACGGGAGGGATCCCGGTGCTGAGGAGGGATGCCAGCGCCCGGGAGGGCGAGGGGGAGCAGTGCCCGGCTGTAGGGAAGGATCCCGGGATGCCGGTGCCAGGGAGGGCGAGGGGGAGCAGTGCCCGGCTGTAGGGAAGGATCCCGGGGTGCCAGCGCCCGGGAGGGCGAGGGGGAGCAGTGCCCGGCTGTAGGGAAGGATCCCGGGATGCCCGCGCCCGGGAGGGCTCCCATCAGCCCCGCCAGCCGCTCCTGGTGCCCCTCTCCCCAGCCGGAGCCCCAGACCCGCTCTGCCTCCTTCCGGCGGGTTTACGGGTGCCCCCCACGCCACCGGAGCCGGCGGGGCCCTGCCTTCGCCGTTCGGCTTCCGGGGCCGCGGTTCGCGGGGCCCGAGGGCCTGGACTACAACTCCCAGCAGCGCTGCGGGTGGGGAAGGTGCGGGGGTGGGGGGAGAGAATCCGGGGTGAGGGGCACCCCTGGAGCGGGAGGAGGAAGAGGAAGAGGAGGACGAGCAGGAGGAGGACGAGGAGGAGCAGCAGCAGGAGGAGGGGGAGGAAGCGGCTCCGCGGCCTCTCCTCCCGCCTCACGCCCGGCTCGCTCCCGCTGCAGGCCCCGCAGCAGCCATTTGGAGGCCGCGGCGGGGAGGCCGCGGAGCTTCCGCCGCTCGCCCCCCACCCCCCCAGTCGCTGTGAGCCCCCCAAAGACACCCCCAGGGACGCCATGTCCGCGGGGGGAGCGCCCCAGGTACGGCTGAGCGGCCCCAGCGCAGCCCCCGCTCCTCTGCCCTGCCCCGAGGCGCTGGGGGCTCGGGGCGGGGGGGGGGGGGGGGTGTAGGTTGGGATTGTTTGGGGCAGTTTGGGGGCTTTCTGGAGGGCGTGGGGGCGGTTCTTGGGAGGGGTTGGGGATGTTGGTTTCGCGGGGGGAGGTGTGATTGGGGGGGCGGGTTGGGATTTTAGGGAGAGTTTGGGGGATTTTTGAGGGTTTGGGGGGTTCGGGGGGGGTTGGGCAGGGTTTTGGGAGGGGTTGGGGATTTTGGAGGCATGTTGGAGGATGTGGGGGGGTCGAGAGGGGTTGGGGATTTGGGGGGGGACGTGTCGGGACCTCTTCTACAGTCTCTCTTCTCGTCCTTTGGTGCCGAGGGGCCGCGCTGCCCCCACAAGAGGTTTTTTGGGGTGGTAAATTGGTGCTCTTTGAGGGCAGGGCAGCGGGGGGTGGGCACCGCGGGTGCTGCGGGGGGCGGGAGCGCCCTGGGTTGCAGGGAGGGATCCCCGCAGGCGGGAGTGGGAATGGAATGACAGCGGATCGGGGTCGAGCTTCCCGGGGAGAGTCTCTTTGGCTCCTTTTGGGGGGGCTCCGGGCTGGGGTGGGAGCGGGGCTGGCTGATGGCACCGGGGTGTGGGGGCCGGGGGACCCGCGGGCAGGGCGGGGCGAGGGTGCGTGGCCTTGGTCCTGAAACTGATGCCCGGGAGGTGTCACCCCTCGGGGCCTCGCTCCTGCTCCTGCCCTCCGGGAGCAGCACCCTGGAAAAAACAGGTGATGCCATGAGCTAAGAATGCCCCTCCCCAGCCTTCGAAGTGGGGGGTGGGAGGGTTGGGCTCTGCAGGGACCCTAGCCAAGCCCCCACCTCACTTAGAATGCACCCACTGCCCACCCTCACCTCACCCAGGCGAGTGCCCATGCATGTGGCCATCTGTCTGCTAGTCCCTATTGGTGCCAAAACCCAAAGACACTTCCCCCAAAAGAGGCTGGGGAGGTGCCTAATTTAGGGGTATCCTCTCTTCCCATCTCGGAGCAGCCGGCCCATGCCCTGAACCTACTGCCGTACCCACGGCTGAGCGAGGCACCCAGAGCTGGCCACCAGCTGGATGCCACCGAGATCCCTGCCGACCCCTGCACAGGTGAGCACAACTTGGCAGTGCCAAAACCACCGGAATCTGGAGCTGGCATCTCCAAAGGGCGTTTCTGGGGAGCGGGGGAGGCAGCTGGGCCTTTGATCTTTAACTTCACCCCCAGGCTGAACAGAGATGAAAGCGCTGCCCTCAGATCTGGCTAATTTGGGGAATTTTGGCTAATTTAGGGTAATCTGGGGGAATTTGGGGGAATTTGGTGACTCTATGATGAGCAGCTGGTGTCGTACCCCCCACCAGGTTACAGGTTCTTCAAGCCTGGGGGGCTCTTTGGCATCAAGACTCCGGACGAGCCCTACGGAGACGCACGGCCGATGCAGGAGGAGAGCAAGAGTCTGGCTGGAGCCTGCGCTAGTGGGTGCCAGGGTAGGGACTCGGGGTGGGGTGAGGGGGCTGCTTCTGGGGGAGGAGGCCATTTGGGGCTATTTTGTGGTTGCTTTTATGTAAGTTTGGAGCCATTTGTGACCATTTTGGGCCAGTTTGTGGCAGTTTGGGCCAGTTTGTGACCATTTGGGGGCCGGTTTAACCAGTTTGCAGCCATTTTAGCCATTTTGTAGGTGTTTTCTGGCTGGTTTGCAGCCATTTTGTGGACATTTTGAGCCATCTTATGTCCATTTCAAGCCAATTTGCAGCCCTTTTTGCCAGTTTGTGACCTTTCTGAGCCAGTTTATGGCCATTTTGCAAGCCTTTTGTATCTGTTTATGTCTTCTTTAGTCCAGTTTTCAGCTCTTCTGGTCAGTTCGGGGCCACTTCAAGCCAGTTTCTAGTCCTTTTGGCCATTTTGTGGCCATTCTGAGACAGTCTGTGGCCAGTTTTCAGCCCTTTTAGGCCAGTTTGTGGCCATTTTAAGGCAGCTTGCAGCAATTTCAGTTAGGTTTGCAGCCCTTTTGGCGAATCTGTGGCCATTCTGAGCCAGTTTGCAGCCCTTTTGGTGAGTTTCTATTGTTGCTGCCAGCACCGCTCAGCGAGTTAGGGCTGGAGCAGGCACTGGGCCAGGCTCTAATCCCTCCAGATGTCCCAGACTGATTTAGTATTGGCCCTTCCCACGAGAGTCCAGGGTTGGACTCAGTGATGCTACAGAGGCTCTGAAGTTTCCTTTTGCTGCCTCTTTTTGCCCCGCAGTGGAGCCCGGGCGGGTGAACAAAGTGGAGCAACCCGAAGAGAAGCCTGTGGTCAGTGCTGGCTCTCTGGAGCTGTACCCCACAGCCACCCCCAGCAGCTCCGGCCGATGGTTCCACGGCGGGCAGCGCGTGCCGGAGCGGGCAGGCGGCGAGAGAGACACCAACACCACCAGTGCCCTCAGCCCGCTGCCCACCCGGGTGGGCTGCTGGGCGCCCCAGGCCGGCAACGGCCCGTTCCGGTGCTCCCAGTGCGGCAAAGGATTCCGTCAGAAGCAGAGCCTGATCACCCATGAGCGCATCCACACCGGGGAGAAGCCGTACCGCTGCGGCGACTGCGGCAAGAGCTTCAGCCAGCGCCCCAACCTGCTGACCCACCGGCGGGTACACACCGGTGAGCGCCCCTTCCCCTGCACCCAGTGCGGCAAGAGCTTCAGCCAGAAAGCCAACCTGCTGGCACACCAGCGCATCCACGCCGCCGGGCAGAAGACGCTGGGTGAGAATGAAGATGGCACCAAGCCCAAGCTGCGGGCGCAGTCGCGCAGCTACCAGGAGGACACCCCCTTCGTGTGCCCCGAGTGTGGCAAAAGCTTCCGGCAGAAGCCCAACCTGATCACGCACCGGCGCATCCACACGGGCGAGCGCCCCTTCACCTGCTTCCTGTGTGGCCGCAGCTTCAACCAGAAGACCAACCTGGTCACCCACTACCGTGTGCACACCGGCGAGCGCCCCTTCGCCTGCGCCCAGTGTGGCAAGCGCTTCACCCAGAAAACCAACCTGGTCACCCACCAGAGCACCCACACTGACCTGCGGCCCTTCCCCTGCGCCCAGTGCCAGAAGTGCTTCAAGGACAAGGTGTCTCTCAAAGCCCATCAGAAGACCCATGCCCCGCGCCAGCGGCGCTGCCCCGGTCGCAGTCCCGCTATCTGCCTGCCCTATGGCACCGCTCCCACCTTGCTGCAGCCTGCAGGGGCTGAGGGTGAACCCCACTTCACCCCCATGCCACCACTGCCTGGCCAGAAGCTGGCAGAGGGGCAGGAGCTGTACCCATGTGCTGCTGAGAAGGGCTTTGCCCCCAAAGAGTCCCTACTGCCCCCTCAGCCGCCCACGCTGGGCGAGCAGAGCTTCCCTTGTGCCCAGTGCACTGAGGGGTTTTGCCAGAAGGTGACCCTGCTCCGGCCACCACACCCTGAGGCTGCTGGTGGCTGCACTGCAGCGTTCAGCCACGGCCCACACCACCTCCTGGGGCACCTTGGAGTGCAGCCCAGCCTGGGCGATGCCACTGCCCCAGCTCCCCCAGTGCCCGGGGCTGAGAAGCCCTTCATTTGCAATCAGTGCGGCAACAGCTTTGGGCTCTGGCTGGCACTGGTGGCTCACCAGAAGAGCCATGGCGGGCAGAAGCCCTACAGCTGCCCCGAGCATGAGAAGAGTTCAGGTGAGGAGGAGGAGCTGTCCCCTAAGGAAGACCCTGACAAGCTGGAAGACGGCAGGGCCTGGCTGTGCCCTGACTGCGGGAGAAGCTTCGCCCAGTACGAGCGGCTGGTGAAGCACCGACAGAACCACCGCGGCCACGGGCCCTACCGCTGCGATGTCTGCGGCAAGAGGTTCAGCCTGAAGACCAACCTGGTGACTCACCAACGCATCCACACCGGCGAGCGCCCCTTCACCTGCGGTGTCTGCGGCCGCCGCTTCAACCAGAAGGGCAACCTGGTCACCCACTACCGCACCCACACCGGCGAGCGCCCCTTTGCCTGCACCCAGTGCGGCAAGCGCTTTGCCCAGAAACCCAACCTCCTGGCGCACCAGAAAACCCACAGCGGGCGCCAGCCTTTCTCCTGCCTCGAGTGCCCCAAGCGCTTCAAGAGCAAGCTGTCTCTGCGGGTGCACCAGCGCATCCATGCACCAGAGAGGCCACCGGGCCACCAGCACCCTGCCGCTGCCGCTACCGGGCACCCCGCCAGTCCCTACCCCTGCGGGGCGGAGCCTGGTGAGGAGCCCGGAGAGCTGCAGCAGCACCAGCAGGGTGTGGGTGGTGTTGGTGGTGGTGTTGAGGGTGTTGGTGGTACTGGTGGTGCTGGTGTTGGTGGTACTGGTGGTGCTGGTGGTGGTGTTGATGGTGTTGGTGGTTGTGTTGGTGGTGCTAGTGGTGTTGCTGGTGGGGTTGGTGTTGGCGGTGCTGGTGTTGGTGGTTCTGGGGTTGGTGGAGGGGTTGGTGTTGGCAGTGCTGGTGTTGCTGGCACAGTTGGTGTTAGCAGTGCTGGTGTTGCCAGTGCTGGGGTTGGCGCTGGGGTTGGTGTTGCCAGTGCTGGGGTTGGCGCTGGGGTTGGTGTTGCCGGCGCTGGGGTTGGCGCTGGGGTTGGCGTTGCTGGGGTTGGTGTTGCCGGTGCTGGGGTTGGTGCTGGGGTTGGTGTTGCCGGTGCTGGGGTTGGTGTTGCCAATGCTGGGGTTGGTGCTGGAGTTGGTATCGCCAGTGCTGGGGTTGGTGTTGGCGGGGTTGGTGTAGGCGGGGTTGGTGTAGGGGGGGTCGGTAGCGGGGTTGGCATTGGTGGTGCTGGGGTTTGTGGTGCTGGCGTCGGCGGTGGGGTTGGCGTCGGCGGTGCCGGAGTTTGTGGGGTTGGTGGTGGGGTTGGTGTGGGCGGAGCCGGCAGTGGGGTTGTTGGCGGCGAGCGGCCGCACGCCTGCAGCGAGTGTGGCAAGAGGTTCCGGCAGAAGGTGAACCTGGCGGTGCACCAGCGGACCCACACCGGCGAGCGGCCCTTCCGCTGCCCCGACTGCGACAAGGGCTTCAGCCAGAAAGCTCACCTGCTGCGGCACCGCCGCACGCACCCCGGAGCCACCCCCGTGCCCGCCTGCTGCCAGGGCGCCTGCCCGGCACACTGCCAAGTGCCAGCCGCCAGCACCATTCCCCTATGCAAAGGCTCGGAGCCCCACGCCGTGCTGCTGCCCCCCTGCTCCCGCGCGGCCCCCCATGGCACGCAGCCCCCGGCCCGTGCCGACAGCCCCTCGGGCGCCGCCGACATCCTGCTGCAGCTGATGCAGGAGGAGCAGCAGCTGGCGCCAGGCGGCCAGCACCCTCAGGATGGGCCCGGGGAGCACTGTGCCCCTTGCAAATGTGCCGAGGGTGGGGAGGGTTTGAGCCCAAAACCCCCAACGCTGCCCCCACCGTGCTGCTGCGCCGACTGCCTGGGCCAGCGGCAGCTGCTGCCCAAGCCACAGCCTGGCACTGAGCTGTGGGGCAAGTACGGGGCCTGCGGGCGGAGCTTCGAGGAGAAGCGAGGGCTGCGGCTGCCCGAGCGGGCACATGGTGACCAGAAGCCCCCTCCCTGCCCCAGCTGCCTGTGACGCTGGCACCGCTGCCCAAGCCCTGCCAGGCACCACGGCTCTTGCACTAGAAGGCACCAAACCCAAAGCGCCAGCGCATGCCAGGGCCAGTCGCCCACCAAAGCAGGACAGTGCCCGGGGCAGGCCCCATGCCGGCAGTACCAGGGCTTTGGGAGGCACAGATCAGGTGCAACAAAGCCGGACTGGGCTGTGCCGCAGGAGCTGCCAACCATGCGTGGAGAGGGACACAGCCACGGAGCCACAACAGGATCCTGGAGGTGCTGCCTGGAGTGGGAAGAGCTCAGGATCTGGTGGCTCCCAAAGCACTCCTGGGCCCAGCAGCTCAATATGTGATCTGGTGGCTTTCGAACCGCTCCTGCACCTGAGAAGAGGTCAGGATCTGGGATCTGGTGGCTTTCAAACCACTCCTGCACCTGGGAGGATCTCAGGATCTGGGATCTGGTGGCTCCCAAACCCCTTCTGTGCCTGGCAGTGGCACAGCCAGAGACGGCCATGGGCACAATCTGCCCCCAGAGCTTCCCTCCAGCCTGGACCTTGCTCCACAAGGACAATTTGGGAGGGAGATCTGGGGGAGAGGGGGACTGTGCTGGGAGTCGTCGTGCCGTGGAGGGGCCCCCACTGCCATGGGTGTGGCAGGATCCAGCCTGCCCTGGGCACACACCGGGAGTCCACCGGGAAAAGTGGCCGGGGGGAAGCTCTGCTTCCAAAAGGGCCCTGGGAGAAGCCCCCGGGAGGGCAGAGGGGGTGAGGGGGGTGGGAAGGGGGGGGGTTGCTTTTGCTTCTCTCTGTGCTCTGTGGTAACCTTTGGCTAGCAGCTTTCTGGCACCAGTTAACCGCGCAACAGGGGCATGAGGGGCTGCCTGTGCTGCCTGATGGCATTGTGTCCCCCTTGGCATGGGGTGGGGGGGTAGCTTTGCCTGGCATTTCTCCTTCCTTGGCAGCAGGGCAGAGATAGTGGCATGTGGGAAAGGGATGTGGGGCAAAACTGGGCACCCCACGGCTTTGTCTTGAAGCCACCTCAGGGGGAAGCTGCAGCCTCGCCGCTCCCTGTGGCACAGGGACCACATCCTGCTGTGCCGGTCTTGCCACCTGTGTGCCAGGATCTTGGGATGGTGCCACTTGAGCCCATCCTGGTGCCACTCGCCGCCAGCACCCACGCTTTCGGGCTGTGTCACCTGCTGAGGGGACACTCGCACCTGGAGCTTCACCCCAAGCCCACCAAGCAGCTGGCAGAGGGGTCCTGGTACCCAAAATGTGTCAGGAGGTGGGCACCCGCCCCTGTCACCCCTCATACCCCTCCCCTGCCCCCAGCAGCCGTTCGGGTCCCTGGCAGGCTATTTTTGGAGGTTATTTAAATAAAAGCTTTTCCCAGCTGGCTCCTGGCTCTCCTCACTGGGCTGTGCCAGGGCTGTGGTGCCCCCAGTGTCATCCCCACAGTAGTGGGCATGGCTTGGCTGTGGCAGCCGCCAGTTCACTGGGACCACTGGTGTGGGTGCCAGGTTGGTGCCAGACCCAGTTTCCCTCCTGGCAGGCAGAACAACAGCAGCTGTGCCACTCACTGCAGCCTCCTGACCCCACTCAGGTACAGGTATGCCTCATCTTGGCTCCTGGCAGCCCCTGGCTCCACCATCTCTGTGGCTTCAGTGCCACATCCCGGTTGCCCCTGCCCTGATCCTGCTATGGCACCCCTGACTGGCTCTGGCGATTGTGGGAAGGGGACAAGTGCCCACCTGCCTTCCAGGCAGCCCCCAGCCCTTGCACGGCAAGTCTGGGTACTGGAGCTGTGGCTGCTGTGCCAGCAGGCACCCAGCCAAGTGCCAGCAAGATGCAGCCTGCAGAGCTGCTGTGCCAGGCATAGCTGGTGGATGGCATGGCTGAGCCATGCTGCCCATGCCAGGCCTGGCACCCTCCAGCATGCCCTGCGAGCAGCAGGCCCCCAGGCACCGTGGTCAGTGCCATGCTGGGTTTGGTTGCAGCCTGGAAGATGCTCATGGAACTCATAAGGTCATGGTACCAGCACAGGCAGGCACAAAAGGTGCTCAGGACCAGCATGGCACCAAAGTGGGCACTCTACAGCCCACAGTCTCTGCCCATGGTCTTGGCTGGTCCAATGAATGCTTTGTTAAGGCCTCTGGCACCACCTCCCACCAAACTGGGAGGGCTGGGGTGGGTGGAGGCTTCACTGCCCGGGCCGAGTCGTGGACAGCAGTCACCAGTGGTGTCCCCAGAGCTCAGCACTGGGGCCAGTTCTCTATTTCTTTACCCGGGGCCTGGATGAGGGAATCGAGGCTCCCTGGAGATGACACCAGGTTGGGCAGGAGTGTGGATCTGCTGGAGGGTCAGCAGGGCATCTGCAGAAGGCTCTGGCCAGGCTGGAGCAATGGGTGAGGCCAGTGGCACGATGTTAACCAGGCCAAGGGCTGGGTCTTGCCACAGGGCCACAGCAACCCCAGGAAGGTTCCAGACTGGGGGCAAAGTGGCTGGAAACTGGTGGAAAAGGATGGGGAGCAGGGGGTTGGTGACAGTGGCTGGAAATGAGCCAGCATGGCATGGCCAAGAAGGCCACCAGAACCCTGGCCTGGATCAGCAGTGGTGTGGCCAGCAGGAGCAGGGCAGGGGTTGTCCCCCTGGGCGGGGCACTGGTGAGGCCACTTCTCCAATCCTGGGGTCAGTTTTGGGTCACTGACTCCAAGAAGGACATTGAGGGACTGGAGCAGATCCAGAGAAGAACAATAAAGCTGCAGAAGGGTCTGGAGAACAGGGCTGGTGAGGAGCAGCTGAGGGACCTGGGATTATTGAGCCTGGAGAAAAGGAGGCTGAGGGGAGACCCTCTGGCTTTCTGCAACTCCCTGCAAGGAGGCTAGGGCCAGATGAGGGTTGGTCTCTTCTCCCAAGGAACAAGTGACAGGACAAGAAGCAGCAGCCTCAAGTTGTCCCAGGAGAGGTTTAGTTTGGACATGAGGAACAATTTCTGCCCTTTGAGGGTTGTCCAGGCCTGGCCCAGTCTGCCCAGGGCAGTGGTGGAGATCCCACCCCTGGAGGGGTTTCCAAACCATGAAGATGTGCTGAAGGCCATGGTCTGGTGGTGCCCTGGCAGTGTTGGGTTCATGGTTGGATTCCATGACCCTAAAGGTCTTTTCCAAGCAAAACCATAATTCAGTGCCATTTCCACAGCTGGCACTGAAGGGCAGCCCCAGCATAGTGCCAGGCTCTGCTGGGTGAGGTCTGTGCCACAGCATTCACTATGGCCATGGCCAGACCCCGTGGCTTGGTAGTGACAGCTCAGGGACTAGTGGCATGGATGCACTGTGCCAGGGTCACCATTGCAGTGCCACCGGTGTCATCGGGGCACCATCACAGCCGGTGTCTCCCACTGCAGCACTGTCTGGCCATGCTGGGACTTCCTGGTGCCACCTGAATGGCCGTGCCCGGCACACACGAGCCCGTCCTGCTGTGGGCAAAGGCGTGGCTGTCACACGGCCCGGGGTGACTCAGCGCTGCCACCGTGTCCTGCCCCTGGTGTCGCCTTCGACGGCCACGGCGGCAGCTCCGGCAGCACCCCAGGAGCCTCTGTGGGCTCAGAGCCCCCGGCACCGGCTGCGGCCCGCCAGGCACAGGGCACACAGTGGCGGGGGTACGGGGAGCAGGACCCAAGGGATGGGTTCGGGAGTTCTCTTTCCTCCCGGTCCTGCCAGAGCCGCTGCTGCCGGTTGGGGCAGCCGAGCCGGTTCTGCCGGTTTGGGGCAATTCGTGGCGGTTCCGGGCTGGGGGTGGCGGGGGCTGGGGGCAGCGTCCTGCGGCGGGGGGCACGGTGTCCGAAGGGCGATGCCAGGACCGGGGCCCCAGGGCCGGGCCCGGGGCCGATGCCGGGCCCAGGCGGAGCCGCCCCGAGGCGGCGGTGACGGGCGCGGGCGGGTCCCGGTGCGTCAGGCGGGCGGGGCCGGCGGGACGCGGCAGCGGCGGCTCCTCGGGCAGGTCAGCGGCGGCGCCGGGGAGGGACGGGGAAGTGCGGCGGAGGACGGGGATCTCCTGTACGGGCCCGATTCTGCCCAGCCTGAGCCAGGGAGGCCGACACCGAGACCGGGCCCGAACCCACCGGGCCCGTTGCAGGTAGGGGAGGCTCGGCCGAGGCTCGGGCTTGGCTGAAGCTTGGCTGGATTCAGCTCAGGCTAGGCTGGGTTCGGCTCCACTCTGCTCGCCTCGGCTGTGTTCGGCCTGCCCCAGCCCCAGTTCGCGTCTACTCGGCTCAGGCTCGGCTGGGTTCAGCTCAGCTCGGCCCAGCCCGGCCCAGCTTGGCTCATCTCGACTTCCCTCGCTGGGCTCGGCCCAGCTCAGCTCAGCTCAGCTCAGCCCAGCTCAGCCCAGCTCAGCTCAGCTCGGCCCAGCTCAGCTCAGCTCAGCTCAGCCCAGCTCAGCCCAGCTCAGCTCAGCTCGGCCCAGCTCAGCTCAGCTCAGCTCAGCCCAGCTCAGCCCAGCTCAGCTCAGCTCAGCCCGGCCCAGCTCAGCTCAGCTCAGCTCAGCCCAGCTCAGTCCAGCCCAGCCCAGCCCAGCTCAGCTCAGCTCAGCCCGGCCCAGCCCAGCTCAGCTCAGCTCAGCCCAGCCCAGCTCAGCCCTGCTCAGCTCAGCTCAGCCCAGCTCAGCTCAGCCCAGCCCAGCCCAGCCCAGCCCAGCTCAGCCCAGCTCAGCCCAGCTCAGCTCAGTTCAGCCCAGCTCAGCCCAGCTCAGCTCAGCCCAGCCCAGCTCAGCTCAGCCCAGCCCAGCTCAGCTCAGCTCAGCCCAGCTCACTCCTCTTGGCTGCCCAAGGCTGGGTTTGGTTCTGCTTGGCCCAGCTCCCTCCAGGAGCCATTCTGGGGTCCCTGACTCTGCTTCAGCCTGTCCCAGGCCCCTGATTTCCAGGTGCTGCCTTCACCCAGCCCCAGGCACAAGGTGCCACCCAACACATGCCCATGAGGCCACAGCATGGCACCCAGCTGATGGGCACAGCAAGTGGGAGCACCTGAAGGCGTTGGTGTGGTGCTGGCAACCTCAGCACAGCCCAGTCCAACTAGTTTCTGGTGCCAGCAGCTGCAGCCCCAACTTTTCTGTACCCCACAGGGACGTGGGCACTGAGGGCCCAGCACAGTAGG
The DNA here is from genome assembly GCF_026170545.1 of Melanerpes formicivorus. Lineage (NCBI taxonomy): Eukaryota > Metazoa > Chordata > Aves > Piciformes > Picidae > Melanerpes > Melanerpes formicivorus. Next base: position 11,724,880 of record NW_027142365.1, read on the forward strand.
TGCCCATGACAGACCTGGCGGGGTCAGCGGGTGAGAACCCGTTTGCCTTCAGCGGCGGTGAGGAGGGGCTGGGCGAGGAGAAGGTTCTGGTGATCCACAGCCAGGCCGAGGAAGAGGAGGAGAAGGAGTTCAAGTGCATCCTCTGCGGAGAGTGCTTCGGCCAGCAGCCCAGCCTGGCCCGCCACCAGAAGCACCACGCTGGCGAACGCGCCTTCATCTGCGCCGAGTGCGGCAAAGCCTTCAGCCTCAAGCACAACCTCATCATCCACCAGCGCATCCACACCGGCGAACGGCCCTACCAGTGCGGCGTCTGCCAGAAGAGCTTCAGCCTCAAGCAGAACCTCCTCACCCACCAGCGCATCCACAGCGGTGAGAAGCCCTTCGGCTGCCAGCGCTGCGGCCGGCGCTTCCGCGAGCACCGCTTCCTCCTCAACCACCAGCGCACCCACGCCGACCGGCCCGGCCACGCCGACCAGGCCCAGCCGGGTGGAAGCCGCTCGCAGCCGTCACCACCGCCACCGCATGAAGCTAGCGGCAGCTCCTTCACCTGCCCGCAGTGTGGGAAGAGCTTTGACTGCCGGAGCAGCCTGGCCGCGCACCGGCGCAGCCACGGCGCCGCCCGGCCCTTCTCCTGCCCTGACTGCCCCAAGACCTTCAGCCAGAAGGGTTCCCTGAAGCTGCATCGGCGCAGCCACGCTGCCGGCACCCCCTTCGCCCGCCCGCCCTGTGGCGACAGCTTCGCCCCGGAGGTTGCCCTCACCGCGCGTGGGGACGGGGACACCCTCACGTGAGACACCCCCCCAAAAACCACCTCAGCACCCCCTGCCTGCCTTCCAACTGTGGGGTCCAGTGGTGTCCCCAAGTTGGTTCCCCACCAGGTGCCAGGGGAGAACATAACACCCTGGAATTGAGTCCCGGGGGAGCTGGGGCCTGTCCCCAGGGTTTTGGGGCGTGACAGCTCCTCCAGAATGGCACAGGAAGCCACCAGCCAACCTGGCCACAGCCCTGTCTTGACCTGGGACCACCCTCTAGCCAAGCTCCTCACCCACTCCTCATCCTTCTGCTGGGGGTTTTTGCCCTCATAGTGCCAAGGCTGGTGCACCAGCTCCAGCAGACTTGGCTCTTCCTGTGCCCCATGCCAGGATGTATCTCACGTAGCCAGTGTGGTTCCCTGGCAGCCCTTTGCCCAGCACCATGGTGGCACAGCCTCATGCCACAACTTCAACCTGCTGTGCCAGAATGAGAAACTATGATGGAGGAGGAGGGGAGAGGTTTCCCCAGGGCATCCCCATGCATCTCCCTGCCCCAGGATGGCTGTGGCACGGGGCAGTGAAGCTGCTGACCACGTGCCACAGCTAAGGTGCCAGGTGCTGGTGCAGGGTGACCTCTGCTGTGCTGTTTTCCTTGCCCAGGGAATGACGGCTGCAGCTGCCAGAGCGGAGCTGGCCACCACCGTTTCACTGGGAAGGAGCTGCGGCACCCAGCTGCCAGGGAGAGGGGCGCGAAGAGGAAAGGGCAGTGGCTCACTCCAGCTTCACCAGGAGCCCCACCAGCACCAAACCCACAGGAAATAAAGTTCAAATCCAACCCCAAAGCTCAAGGGTGGAAACTGCTTCCTGCTGGCAGCCAGTGCGGCACACAGGAGGCACCGTGGTGAGGCAGAGACCACTGGAGGTCCTGGCAGCGAGGAGCTGAAGGATGACTCAGAGGAGCACCCATCCAGGAAGGTGCCCGGGTTGGGGTGTTGGGAAGACCCTGGGTGCCTGCTGAGGTGGGGAGGCTCTGTGCTGGGGCTGTGCCAACACCAAACAGTGGCAGGGAGCTGGAGCCTTGCTGGGAGAAGTGAGCTGGGCTGGGATGGCTCTGGTATGCCAAGCATGGGGGGCGCAGCAGGAACTGGTGCATGGCATGGTGCCTGCTCTCAGTGACAGCAGTGTCCCAGGCCTGGCTCCCAGTGGCTGCCACATCCTGAGGGAGTTGGGCCAAATCTATCTCCCACAGATACTGCCAACACATTCCTGGGCTCAAGGAGGTGTCTGGGGGGAACATGTGGCTGTTGGTGACACCACAATCTTCACCCCACACTGGCAGTGGCACCAGCAGCACTGCCGTGGCTGGGTGGCATGCTCTATCATAGTCCCAAGGAACCTTTCCAAACCCAGGGGTGGTTTCAGTGTCTTGGTGCCAGCTGGGCTAGGTGGTGGTGGCTGCAGTTGCTGGCTGGTGCCATGCTGCCTCTGAGCTTCCCTTTTGCTGCTGCCACCTGCAGATGCTCCTAGTGCCCTCCATGTTCTCATTGACTCCATTAAAGCCTGGACAGTCTCATGTCTGTGTCTCACCATGAGCCAGGGGAACTTGGCCATATACCTGTGGCAGCTTGGCACCAGGGTGAGCGTACAGAGCCACCACAAACTAAGGGAGGTGCTTGTTTACCAAATGCCCTCACTTTGGTTCCATGTTCATGGCTCTCAAGGTGCAACTGAGCCAGGACAGGGGCCACTTTCAGAGCAGTGACACCAGCATGTGTGGCTCTGTGGCATGTGTGGGTTGCTCAGCAAAGTGCTGTCTCCCATTGGGTCTTGCCACTCCGCCATGGTTTTGGTTGAGATTTCTCTCAGGGGTGGCTCTCCCACTCCCATGCTCTCTGGGCTGCTGAAGGCCTCCTGTCGTCGTGGGATGGTGGCAGAGCAGGACTCCCACCTCACGTCCACTGCTGCCCAGCGCAGCTCAGTGGTGGGGCTCAGCCCATGCCTCACAGGGCGTCACTGGAGTGCGTGCCACAGCTCCACTGTTGTCAGGGGGGACCAGGAGCTGGAGGAACCCCAGCATGAGCAGGACACAAGATAAATTCTTCTGTCTGTAGCGAAGAGATGGAGTTGGTGGGCAAGAACTTGGCTGGATGGTCAAAGCCAGCGGGTGGTGGTCAATGGCTCGATGCCCAGGTGGAGACACGCGGTGACCCTCAGGGGTCGGTACTGGGACCAGTGCTGGTTATGCTCGGCATCAGTGACACGGGCAGGGGGGCTGCGGCACCCGCGGCACGTTTGCAGATGACGCCGGGAACTGAGCGTTCCGCTCCGTGTTTCCCGGGGGCCGTGAGGACGGACAGCGGCAGCGGCAGCGGCTCGGGGGGCGGATCCGGGGCGGACCTGTGGCGCTGCCTCGCAGGCACTTCCGGCCGGGCCTGGCCCCGTGGCGGCAGGGGCCGCGGCGCCGCTCACGGCTAGAGGGGGCGGTCCGGAGAGCCTCCCCTGGTCCCGCGGGGCCGCCGAATGTCCGGGGCGGCAGCCTGAGTCCGGGCTGTGACGAGCCGGGTTGGGGGGGCTTCGGCATCGGGGCTCCCAGGCCCTCTCCCACATCAACCGGGGCTTGTTGGCGTCCGGGACTCCCGGGTCAGCGGTGGTGGCCGTGGGGGGACCGTGGGAATCAGATAAAGGTGCTGTGAGGAGAGGCGGCTGCAGGCTGTGTCCCTCTCCTGCGGGAGCTGCTCACGACCGAGGCTCCGGCTCCGCACCATCTCGGCCCGGACCCCTGGGCATCCCTGGTCACCGTGTCCTCGCCGGCCGGTCACGGAGCTCTCATGCCCCGGGACCGCAGCCTGGCACCGCGGCTGCTCGCTGGCGTGGGATGGCGCCGCAGGGGCAGGATGGGCAGCAGGGCTACCCTGCCAGTCACCTGTGCCCGGGCAGTTAAACACTGAGGTTATTAAGGGGATGAACACAAAAGGCACAGGAGTTAAAAGTCTGAGAAAACGACACCAATTGTCTCTGCCTCAGCACTGCTGGGAGTCGGCTAGAACGCCCGGGTCTGTGACAGGCATCTCCTGGGGAAGGAGGATCTGGGTACTTTCAGTTCAGTTCTGACCTTGGTGTTGCAAAGATCTGAGAGCTAGTGGCAAATTTTAGGAAGGAAATGTTGGAAAAGAGAGTTTGATAAAACTGCAGTGGCTGCACAGCATGGTGTGAATGGAAAAGACCTCTGGAGATCAACCAGCCCAGCCCCCTGCTAAAGCAGGGCACCCACAGCAGCTTCACCAGGATCACAATGGCCAGGGGGTTTGGAAGCCCTCCAGAGGAGACTCCACAGCCTCTCTGGGCAGCCTGCTCCAGCACCCTCACGCCAAAGAAGTTTCTCCTCCTATTCAGAGAGAACCTCCTGGCTTCCAGTTGGTGCCTGTTGCCCCTTGTCCTGTCCCTGGGCACCAGTAAGAAGAGTCTGGTTCCATCCTCTTGCTCCCCACCCTTCATCTCTTGCTGAGCACTGAGCAGATCCCCTCTCAGACTGCTCTTCTCCAGGCTCAGCAGCCCCAGGGCTCTCAGCCTTTCCTCCTCACAGAGATGCTCCAGGCCCCTCAGCAGCTTCCCAGCCTCCCCTGGGCTCTCTCCAGTATCTCTCTGTCTCTCCTGAACTGGGGAGCCCAGACTCCCAGTAACCTTTTTCTCTTCCATGCACTTGGAGATGACTCCATAGGAGCAGTTCTGTGCCTGGAGCTGAAGCTGAGAGGCTTGGAAGTTCCTGGATCCTCTTCCTGACCATTTTGGACAGGAGCTGCCACTGGCTTTTCCCCAGCCTCAGGCCTTTCTCCCCCGGGACTTTACTGAGATTCTGGAGGTCAGCCATGGCCCCAGCCAGCTCCCACAGCACTCCTGGCTGCATCTCAGCAGGGCCTCACAGATCTCGGGGTGTCCACCTTGCCCAGATGTTCTCCCAACCCCTCCTCCCCAAAGGGAGACCCTTCTCTCCCCCAGAGCCTCCCAGGGACAGGGCTCCTGAGGAACAGCCTGAGCAGGAAGGCGAGGCAGGACCCCCCCTTCCCATGCCTCCCGGGTTCCATCTGCTGCCCTACTTCACTCAGCACCCAGTGCTGCGCCTGGGAGCTCCCCGGGGGGTGAAGGTGTCCCGGAGGTGGCAATTGTGGTGGGGATTCGTTTCTCTGTCTCTGCACACACAGCAGCCAGCAACACTGCAGCAAGCAGGGGGAGACATATGGCAGCCGTTGACACTGGCGTGACAGAAGCGAGAGTGAGTGAAGCCACCCCGGTGCCGCCTGCTCTCCATCTGCTGGTGGCCGTGGGGCTGCTGGCCAGGGCCAGAACCCCTCGGAGGAACTGGGGCAACCGAAGCAGGAGGAGCCCGTGCCCAGCACCACAGCGGGAGTGGTGCCAGGCTGGTGTTTGGAGCCCGTTCCCCTCTCGCCGGTGTCGGTGACACCTCCGGGTGTGACACGCGCTGGAGCCGCGGCCCCGGGTGGCTTTTTTTGGCGTGTCCTAGTTGTGCCACCACCCCACAACGTGCCGGCAGCGCACGTGGTTGGGCCGCTGCTAACCGGGCCAAGAGCCGGTGCCACGGGGCGGGGGGGGGGCTGGGGCAGTGGAGGGGCCACGGGCGCTCAGCTGTGCTGCGGCACTCACAGAAGCACGAAAGGACCCAAATCACTGCCTTTCTGCCTTTTTTCTTTCTTTTTTTTTCCTCCTGGTTATTTCTGGATTTGGAGCAGAGCTGGGAGAGCTGGGGGAGGGGTCAGACACCAAGGGGTGTCCAACACCCTCCTCTTAGCACCCTGAAGGACACTGATTTCTGGGTCTTAGAGCTAAAAATGGCTGTGATGACTTTACTGGGGATCAAGTAGGGAGGGAGAGGAGAGGCTGGACACAGCCTGCCTGGTGCATTGACCTGCAATGGACATTTGGACACCAGCACTCCATCCTGGATCAGCAGTGGTGTGGCCAGCAGGAGCAGGGCAGGGATTGTCCCCCTGGGCTGGGCACTGGTGAGGACACACCTCGAATCCTGGGGTCAGATTTGGGTCCCTTGCTCCAAGAAGGACATTGAGGGACTGGAGCAGGTCCAGAGAAGAACAACAAAGATGGTGAAGGGTGTAGAGAACAGGGCTGGTGAGGAGCAGCTGAGGGTCCTGGGGTTGTTCAGCCTGGAGAAAAAGAGGCTGAGGGGAGGCCTCCAGTCTCTCTACAGCACCTTAAGGGAGGTTGGAGCCAGGTTTGGATTGGTCTCTTCTCCCAGGGAACAAGTGACAGGACAAGAAGACCCCTCAGCACTGCTGCCCCATGGCTATTCATCCCCAGCCCCACAGCCTGGGTGCAGCCAGGATCCTGCTGTGGAGCTCCTGGCCACTCAGGGGTTGGTTCCAAAAGCTCAATTCCCAAGGCTCTCCTGGTTTCCTTTTATAGAGAAAGAGGAATTGTCCCTGCAGAACTGGAGCAGCTCTCCAGATCCTCAGGGAGGGTGAGGAGCTGCTGGCTCTGCAGAGGCCATCAGTGTTCCAGGAGCAAGCTGGGGCAAGACCAGGGATCACCAGCTTGGTGCCACCAGGAAATGGCCTGAAATTGTACCAGGAGAGGTTTGGGTTGGATATTAGGAGAAATTTCTTCACTGAGTGGTCAGGCATTGGAACAGGCTGCCCAGGGAGGCGGTGGAGTCACCACTCCCGGAGGTGTTCGAGAAACCCGTGGCCATGGCACTTGGGGAGGTGGTTTGATGGCCATGGTGGTGTTGGGATGACATTCAGACTCGATCTCAGAGGGCTGCTGCAACCCGGTCCCATGGTTCTGCCATTCCCCATCCGCACCCAGGAAACCTTCTGCCTCCGAAAGGTCCCTGTGCCCTCTGTGCCACCCGCAAGGGCACCTGCCCACCCACCACCGCCCTTCGTGCCCCACGTGGGGTCTGCCTCTGGGACAAGAGCGCCGGCTGCCCGGGAGCAGCGGCCGGCACGGACTGGGTTAATGCGGAGCCAGGTCACAGGCAGCGTCGCCACGGCGATAGGAGCCGCTCTGGCCGACCGCGGAGACACAGCATGGCGCCCCCTTGCGGGCCGGGGGTGAGTGCCATGGTGCCGGGGGGGGGGAGCAGGGACGCGTTGCCATGGGGATAAGGGCCCCCAAGGGATGAGGGCGGGGGCAACTGTAGCAAAGGGGCCCAAACGGACCCAAAATAGACCCAAAAGGACCTAAATAGGCCCAGATGGACCCAAAAGGACCCAAACTGTGCCTCGGCCTGTCTGTGGGGGCAGCAGCTGAGTGCTGCGTCCGAGCAGTTGGAGTGAGCAGCTGTTCCCCATCGTTATCCCAGCAGGATGGATGAATTCTCCCCACGGGATGGATTATCCCACCCTGATCGGATGGATCATCCTGATACAACAGGATGGGTTATGCCAACATGATGGGATGGGTTATCCCGAGAGGAAGTCTGGATTATTTTAACACCAACCCCACCACCACGGCCCCCCCACATGCACCAACTCCCCACCCCCACTGTTCATCCCAACCCCTCCCAAATCTTCCCATCTCCAAGCTGGATCTGTCTGGGATCAGGTTTCACCATCATCCCCAGGATACAGCCAGGATCCCCACCCCTGCCCAAGCCTCCTGTGGCACACGTGGGGGGATGTCCAACCACCCCATTCCCCACTCAGGACAGAACCATGAGGTGGGTACATTGATGGGGTAGGGGGGATTTGGCACTGCTCTGTTTGTGTTGGGTTTTTTTTTTGAGGGGTGGGGTGGAGGAGGGCTGCGAGGTGTGTGTGTGGGGAATGCACACCACCTCCCCTCCACCCTGCAGCCTCTTCCCCCCCCCCCCCCCCCGCGACTTTTTGGTGTTGTCCACGGTCTCGCGTGGGTTTCTCCCAGCTCTTATCTCGCCTCCTCCCTGGAATTTGATCACCGCGGGGGGGGCAATGACCAAGCGGCCACGGTGGGGGGGGCAAGGGACCGGAGGTTTGGAGTGAGCAGCAGTGGTGGAGGTGAGGAGCTTTTCACAGCGGTAAAACAGAGGGAGGGGTGTGTGTGAAGAATAATGGAAGGAGATGTGTCTAAAGAATACTGGGGGGGAAGGGGGAGGGGAATTGGGGAGGGTACTACTGGGAGCAAGATTGACCCCAGGTAGTGCTGGGGCAGTAGAGAGAGAGAAGAGGAAGGTGGTGAGCAGTGACCCCTGATCCAGGTGAGCAGGGGGCAAGGGAAGGGGTTTGGGAGGGGTTGCATAAAAGAGGGATTGGGGGGCAGCAGAAAGCCTGGGGTGGGTACAGAGCAACTCCCTCCCCTTCCCCCCCCCTCCCACCCACCCCTACCCCATGCACATAGCAGTGGCTTAGGGGTGCCAGGGAAATTTGGAGGATTCTAGGGTTGATGGGGAGCCCCATGGCAGGCCCCCTGTGATGAGAGGGGGACCCCCGAGCTGAGCCTCTCCCCTTCCATTAACCACCACTCTGGGGTTCACTGGGCACCCACTGTACCAGGCTTCAGCAGAGACCACATAGGACCCCTAAACTGGGGGAGAAGGAGGTCCCCAGCACCCCCCAGTGGCTCCTTTCTGGGGCTTAGATGTTCCCATTGGGCTGGTGATGGACACCCAGCTGGGTTTGTGGTGCTGTGGGATGGGGAACTGGCATGGCATGACACAGCATGGCATGGCAGAACATGGCATGGCACAGCATAATCCCTGCCTTGCCAACAGAGTGTTGCACAGCAGAACAGGGTGGCCTTTGCTGTGGCAGCCACTCACACATGCCCTTGTCACCCCACATCATGCCCATGCCACTTTTCACCAGGTGCTGGCACCGTCAGCTGGTGGGAAAGGGAAAGGGTACTGGGGCTGCACAAATGGTGGCTGCAGAGGGCAGGGATCGGCCACTCCTTGTGCTGGCTGGCTGCAGGCAGGGCCACATCCCCATGGCTGATGTCCCCACAGCTTATGTCCTCACGTTCCCTCTGCCCCCAGGTCCCTCAAAGATGTGGCTGCTGGGGCTCTCCTGGGCTCTGTCCATGCTGGCCACCATGGTTGGTTCTGGCCCTGCAGTGCCACCGCCGGGCATGGCATCCATCTTCGCTGACCTGTCAGCAGCGGAGCTGGGTGCGGTGCGGAGCTTCCTGCTGAGCCGCCCCGAGCTGGGGCTGTCCCCAAGCCACCACGGCCCCCTGGCCAAGAACAGCCTGTTCCTGGTGGAGCTGCTGCCCCCCAAGAAGCGCCTGGCCCTGCGCTACCTGGACCAGGGCGGCCCCCGGCCCCAGCGCCAGGCCCGTGCTGTCATCTTCTTTGGGGGACAAGCAGAGCCCAATATCACCGAATTGGCGGTGGGGCCCCTGCCGCAGCCCAGCTGGTACCGGCCGCTGTCTTTCAAGGGTGGCCGCAGCGTCCCCTTCACGGCGCGGCCGATGACGCTGCTGGAGTATGAGGAGCTGCACCGTGTGCTGGCCGCCGCCATGGCCCCACTCAACCGGCTGCTCCGCGATGCCACTGGCTTCTGGTACCACAATGGCAGCTGCCAGCACCCCCGCGGCAGTGAGGGCGACGGCCTTGGGCAGCGCTGCCTGACCTTCTCAGACGTGGCACCGCGGGGGCTGGTGTCCGGTGAGCGTCGGAGCTGGCTGATCCTGCAGCGCTTCGTCGAGGGCTTCTTCCTGCACCCGGTGGGGCTGGAGGTGCTGGTGGATCACCGGGACCCCGACCCGCGGCGCTGGGCTGTGCAGCAGCTCTGGTACAATGGCCGCTACTTCTCCAGCCCGCATCAGCTGGCGGAGACCTATGAGCGGGGCACGCTGGAGGTGGCGCGGCTGCCCCTGCCCCCTGCCCGCCAGCTCTTCTCCAGCTACGAACCCCGCGGGCGCTTTGCCACCGGCACCCCCAGCAAGGTGCAGGGCGCCAGGGTGTGCGAGCCGCAGGGCCGGCGCTACCGGCTGCGCGGCAACCTGCTGGAGTACGGCGGTTGGAGCCTGGCCTTCCGGCTGCGCTCCTCCGCTGGGCTGCAGCTCTTCGACCTGCGCTTCAACGGCGAGCGCGTGGCCTACGAGGTAAGCGTGCAGGAGGCCGTGGCCTTCTACGGTGGCCACTCACCGGCGGCCATGCAGACCAAGTACATGGATGCCGGCTGGGGCATGGGCTCCGTCACCTACGAGCTAGCTCCAGGCATCGACTGCCCAGCCACGGCCACCTTCGTGGATGCCCACCACCTGTACGACACCGAGGGCCCCACCCGCTTCTCCCGTGCCCTCTGTGTCTTCGAGCTGCCCACCGGCGTGCCCCTGCGTCGCCACTTTGACAGCGACTTCCAAGGTGGCTTCCACTTCTACGCCGGGCTGGAGGGGCAGGCGCTGGTCCTGCGCACCACTTCCACCGTCTACAACTACGACTACATCTGGGACTTCCTGCTCTACCCCAACGGCGTGGCGGAGGCCAAGGTCCATGCCACTGGCTACATCCACGCCACATTCTACACGCCGCAGGGCCAGCGCTACGGCAGCCGCGTCCACAGCCACCTCCTGGGCAACCTCCACACCCACCTGGTGCACTATAAAGTGGACCTGGATGTCGCAGGTGCAGTCACCTGGGTCCCTCCCCAGCTACAGGGAGGGCGTTGGGAGGTGGCACCAGGTCCCGGATGCTGCACCAGGGATGGCATCACTGGCTGGGCACCGCAGGCTGGGCACCACCGGGCCCCCAAGGATGATGCCACCATCTGGGGTGGCATCTCCATGGGGTGCCCCAGGTGAGGTGCCACCAGCAGACCACTGCTGATGGCCTTTCTACTTGCAGGCACCGGCAACAGCTTTGAGACCATGGACATTCGCTTTGAGAACATCTCCAACCCCTGGAGCCCTGGTGCCCGCGTGGTGCAGCCCTGGCTGCATCGGCAGCCGCGCCACAGCGAGCGCCAGGCTGCCTTCCCCTTTGGCAGTCCCCTGCCACGCTACCTCCTCGTCACCAACCCTCGCCAGCTCAACCGCTGGGGCCACTCCCGTGGCTACCGCATCCAGCTCAACTCCCATGCCAGCCATGTGCTGCCACGGGGCTGGCAGGAGGAGAAGGGCATCTCCTGGAGCAGGTAGGTGCCTGTGGCGCCAAAACCTTGGCCGTGGTGGACTCTGGCATGGCCATGGTACAAGGAACTTTCCCGGTGGGACCTCATGCCCTCAGTTACTTGTCCCCACCCTGGCACCCTTGGCTAAGCTAGTCACGGTCAAAGATGCCACCATCATCCCCCCAGCCCTGACATGGCACCCTGGGGGAGGGGACGTATCCCAAAGGGCATTGGGGTCTAGGCTGCGAGCACCCTACCTGAGGGATCCTGGGTCCCCCCCAGCCTGGCACATGCTGCTGGCCTCACCAGTGCCACATGGAGCCCACCAGGACCCCTCACCAGCCCCATATCCAGCACTGTGTGACCAGGCAGCAGGAGAGCCTGGGCACGGCTGGGAGCTGCGTCCCCACCCTGCCCAACACCCACACGTTGGATCCTGCCCCGTGCCTCCTGGCAGGTACCACCTGGCTGTGACGCGGCACCATGAGAACGAGCACAGCAGCAGCAGCATCTACGCCCAGAACGAGCCCTGGGAGCCACTGGTCCACTTCGAGAGCTTCCTGCGGGACAACGAGACCATTGAGGACCAGGTGGCACCACGGGCAAGGGACACGGGACGGGGTGGGGGCACCGCCATGCCATGGCGGGGGCTGGCAGCAGGACCTGCTGATGGCCGCCGTGTCTCCTGGCACAGGATCTGGTGGCCTGGGTGACAGTGGGGTTTCTGCATGTGCCACACGCCGAGGACATCCCCAACACGGCCACGCCGGGCAACGCCGTGGGCTTCTTCCTGCGCCCCTTCAACTTCTTTGATGAGGACCCGTCGGTGGCATCGCGTGACCCGCTCATCGTGCGCCCGCTGGACCCCCCGGCCTTCACCCGCCTGCAGATCCAGCGCTGGACCCCCGCCAGCCCCGGGCCCTGCGGCGCCCCAGCCCCCTTCACCTACAACGGCACCTACCGCCAGGACTGACCTGCCCCGGCGCGGGCACCGGCATAGCCATCCTGTGCCACGATGGGACGCCAGGGTGGCTGCAGTGACACCAAGGCATGGGCCATGCTGTGCTGTGCTGCACCACGTGCCATGCCCAGTAAAGGCGATGCCACCTCCTACCACCCTGTCTTTGCCTGGCAGCCCTGGCAGCACTACGGGCACCGCAGCTTGCAGCAGGCAGTGCCACATCCCAGCTAGCATCTGTCGCAATATTTACTGACGTCATTTGTCAAGGTCACCCCCACACACACCCCTGCACCCTCCCCCTGGCCTTTGCCCCCCCTGCCCCAGAGCCACGACCCACGTGGGACAGGGGTTGGCATCACCCTATAGGTGCCTCTGTCCTCTCCCCACGGTCACAGTGCACCGCAGTGACATGGCCCTGCCATGGCCCCACCATGGCCCCATCCCACAACGCAGCTGCACACAGAGCTGGGGGGGGTCTCTCTGGTTTATTGGAGGGGAGGGGGTCTGCCCCAAACCTCGGGGGCACCTACGGCAGAAGGCTACATGCAGGGGGGGCACACAGTGGGGTGGGCACATGCAGTGCCCAGCTACGGGATGACAGCACAAACACAGCACACACTACTGGGGCCAGTGAGTGGCTGGGGGGGGGTTGGGCAAAAGCCCCCCCAACACCCCCAAACCCCCCCAAACCTGTGCGTGGGGTGGCCCCACGAGGGGAGCCCCCAGGTAGGGAGCAACTGGAGGAACTGAGGGGCACCCTCCCCCGGACAGAAAATGCCCCCTGGGCCACCCCCAGCAGGGACAAGGCTGGGGGCACAGCGTCAGGGGTACATGCAAGACGCAGCACACGCATGCCATGGGCACGAACACAGGGACAAGGGGACACGGGCACTGTGCCTGGCTGTCCCCACAGCAGCAAATTTTTTTGGGGGGGAGAGGCCTCCTGGCTCAGCGGGACCCCACCCCACCCCGAGACCTCCTCATTGCCCCGGGGCGCCGACGCAAGCAGACGGACGGAGCAAGCACGGGAAACGCCTGACACACACCTGGCACACGCATGGACCCCCCCAGACTACACTGCCAGCCCCAAGGGCAGAAGGAGTCTGGCTAGGGAGGGCGCTGCAGCACTGGGAGGATGAGGAGAAGGCGAAGAGCAGCAGTGCCCAGCAGCCTCTGCCAGCCCTGCCAGCCGAGTCGTGGGCACAGCAGCGGGGCCAGGGGCCTGGCACACCCCCCCTGGTTAGTCCAGCTAACGTGGGGCACGGGGGTCCCACCACCCCCACCGCAGGGGGATTATCCATGGAGGACCCTCCACCGGCCCTGACAGCGTCCTGGGGACAGGGTCCTGTGTCCCGTTGTGCCGGGGGGGCCCCACGTGCCATGGTGCCAGGATGGCATCGGGAGGGGGGATCCCGTGGCACTGGTGGGGGGGTCCTGGCCCCGTCGTGTCCCATTAACTGCCGGGGTCGGAGCAGTGTCTCTGGAGGGGCTGCGTGCCCGGGGCAGGGGGCAGCTGGCCGGGCAGGGACAGGCGTCGAGGCGTGGTGCCCACTGAGCCCACCAGCAGCACCACATCTGGCGGCACTGGTGGCAGTGGCGGCAGCTCAGCGCGGGGGTCTGGGGCAGGTGCCAGTTCCAGCGGGACTGGGTAGCTTGGAACCTGCCAGAGAGAGAGCAGCTGCTGGCACCCAGTGCATGTGCCAGGCCCAGGGCTGCACCGGGATGGCAGGGAACAGGCAGTGGGTCATGAGAGGGGCTGGCCCAAGGCTGGGGAGCTCAGGGGTGACCCCAGGCTCCCATAGGGCTGGGGCAATGGGGTACAGGAGAGGGGGACTGCCCCCCCAAACCAGGGGTGTTGAGGGGTGACTCCAAAGTGGGGCTGGAAGACATGGGGAGGGACTGCCCAAGGTTGGAGGTCTCAGGGGTGACCCAGAAACGGGGCTGGAGAACATGGAGAGGGGATGCCCAGCATTGGGGGATCTCAGGGGTGACCCCAACCCTCCCTAGCAGGACTGAAATATGAGATGATGGGGTCCAGAAGAAGGTCTGTGGTAGTTTGTGGCTAAAGTTAATGCTGGGGGAAACTTCAACCCCACACTTCTGGGTCTGGGGGTGTATGTTGGGGGTGGGGGGGAGCATCTTTACCCACCTGAGCGAGCGGTTGGATGGGGGTGATGGGGAGGATGGGCTGGAGAGGACATGGGGGTCCATGGGGCTGGTGGGGGGATGACACTGTACTGTAGGCAGGGGGGACCAAGGTGGGCTGGCGTTGGAGGAGCTGCATGATGGAGCTGATGTCAGTGGCCATGCGTGTCTCCAGCCTGTGGAAGACAGGACACACGTGGAATGGGTACCACAGCTTGGGGGGCTGTGGCCCCCAAAAGCATCCCGAAGTTGTGGTGGCCCCCAAAAGCATCCCGAGGTTGTGGTGGCCCCCAAAAGCATCTCAAGGTTGTGGTGGCCCCCTATAGCATCTCAAGATACCTGTTGAGTTGCTTCTGGAGAAGGTCAAGCCGAGTCTCCACCTCAGAACGCTGGCGCCGGCTCATGGGCGGCAGGGGAAGGCTGAGGGCGGCGTGGGCCGGGATGGTGCAACGGGGAAGCTCCTGGTACTGGCGGCCCCGGTTGTCCCCCCAAAAACTGAAGATGTTGGAGACCCCAGAGAAGGCTCCTGAAAGAGTTTGGGTGGATGGGAGTGTCCATAAGGGTGGGGAAGGGATGGATCCCAGTAGGAAGAGGGATGGAACCCAGTAAGAACAGGGCAGGGAGCAAGGATGGATCCCAAAAGGGACAGAGCAGGGATGGATCCCAGCAAGGGTAGGGCATGGAGCAGGGATGGATCTGAGCCAGGATGGAGCAGAGATGGATCCTAGCAGGGATCCAGGGATGGATCATGACAGGCCAGATCCCAGGCTGGGGGTTCTGAGCTGTGGGGCAGGGGATCGATGGATCGGAGGGGGTCTGGAGGGGTTCTCCATCTGCCTGTGCAGGGAGGGCAGGACTTGTGGCCCCTTCAGGGCTCCCCCAGGACTCCCCCAGGATCCCCTGGCCCCCAACCCCACCTGACAGCGGGTTGCAGATATCGCCACTGCCTTTGCTCTCGCCTTCCTCGGCCCCCTCGCTGCGGAACGGGGACAGTGCAGTGGCCCCGGGGGGGCCGGGGGCGGGGGTCTCGTCCTCGTCGCTGGAGGGGTCGCTGGAGGGGTCGCTGGGGTGACACGGGGGACACGGATCCCACTCGGACGGTGCCCCTGGGGGCTGTCCCCTCCTGCCCCCTCGCAGCGCTTTCGGGCAGCTCCGCAGCTCCCCGGGGGTGGCATCTGCGGGGACATGAGGGGGGTCACCGCTGACAACACGCGGACTCCCCCAGGACGCCCCGCACGACGTCCCCGTCCCCCCCCCAAAGGTTTCCACGGCACGCCCTCCTCCCCCCCCACACTTTCCCCCACCCCCCGAACACATCCAGTACCCCCGCCCCCAACCCTGGACCTTCCCGAACGTTCCTAGAACTCCCCCGGACCCTCCACCAGGACTCCCTCCCAGGACCCCCAGAGAATTCCCCCAGGACTCCCCCAGAAGCCCCTCGGACCCCTCCAGAACTTCCTACTTAACACCCTAGAATCCCGCTGGACCCTACCAGGACTTCTGCAGACCCCCATCCCCCAGGACACCCCACAGCACCCCCGAGAATCCCCGGATCCCCAGGACCCTCCTGGACCTTCTAGGACACCCCCCCCCCGCGCCCCAGGATCCTTCCAGACTGCCCCGAGACCCTGAGACAGCTCCACCCATCCCCCCACCCCCCCCCGCATCTCCCCGCTAACCCCTCAGGAACTGCCCCCCTCCGCCCCAGGACCGCCCCTGGACTCACCCTTCTCGGTGCGGCGGCGGAAGGAGAGTTTGCGCTTGCGGAGCCGGTTGAAGCCCCCCGCGTCGAGCTCATCGCTGCCGGGGGAGCCGGGGATCATGTTGGTCTGGGGGCGAAGCGGGAAACAAGCGGTCAGACTTGGGGAGCTGGACCCCCAGCCTGGGCTGGAAGAGACTAGGGCTACTGGGGAATCAGATTTGGGCTAGAAGGGACTGGGAGCAGTACTGGAGGTCAAACTGGGGGGGGGGCTTCTGAAGCACCCACAGCAGGCTGGCAGGGATTTGGAGCACTAGGGGAGTCAATTCTATTCTAAACTGGGGGGCTGCTGAACCCCCAGCCTGGGCTGGAAGGGACTGGGGGCACTGCAGAGAGGGTCAGACTTGCGGGGGTTACTGGCAGGACTGGTTGTGGGGAGAAGGAAGCACTTAGAGCAAGCACTGAGAGGGGTGACACTGGGTGTGGTGTCACTGAAGAGCCTGGATGAGGCACTTAGTGCCACGGTTTAGTTGATTAGATGGTGTTGGGTGATAAGTTGGACTGGATGATCTCAAAGGTCTTTTCCAACCTGGTGAATTCTAGTCTAGTCTAGTCTAGTCTGTTTCTGCTGTTGGGGAGTGACGCTGTGGGGATGATTTGGCCGTGGTGCCTCCACCACCACCTCGGTGCCATCTCAGGGTGGCTGTCCCCATCGCTGAGCATCTCCCACACTGGGACCCCCCCAGTTTGCTGGGCCCCCCACTCACATCGCGCAGGTTGAAGGTGATCTCCAGGCTGGACCAGAAGTGGTCGGAGAACTCGGGGTACATGTCCAGCACCTCCAGCAGGTCCTCGCGGTGGATCTTGTGCAGGTCACAGTAGGTCAAGGCCCGCACGTCCCCGTTGGACTTCCCCGGCCGCGCGTAGAGGTTCAGGGGCTCCCCAAAGATGTCGTTCTTCCCTTGGTGGGGCAAGTGGGAGGGGGGTCAGCCCCATGGGGACATCACAGAATCACAGAATTTCAGGGGCTGGAAGTGACCTCAAAAGCTCATCCAGTCCAAGCCCCCTGCCAGAGCAGGATCACCTGCACCAGGTTACACAGGAACGCATCCAGGCGAGTTTTGAGTATCTCCAGAGAGGGAGACTCCACAACCCCCCTGGGCAGCCTGTTCCAGGGCTCTAGAACCCTCACAGGGGAAAAATTTGTCCTCCTATGTACATGAAACTTCCTGTGCCTCAGCTTCCACTACTGCCCCTTGTGCTGTCACTGGGCACCACTGAGCACAGCCTGGCTCCACCCTCTTGGCACTCACCCTTTACATCTTCATAAACATTGATGAGGTCACCTCTCAGCCTCCTCTTCTCTAAGCTAAAGAGCCTCAGCTCCCTCAGTCTCTACTCATACAGGAAATGTTCCACTCCCTTCATCATCCTTGTGGACTTTTTCAAGCAGCTCACTGTCTTTCTGGAACTGAGGGGCCCAGAACTGGACACAATATTCCAGATGTGGCCCCACCAGTGCAGAGTAAAGGGGGAGGAGAACCTCTCTTGAACTACTGGTCACAGCCCTTCTAATCTACCCCAGAATGGCATTGGCCTTCTTGGCCACAAGAGCACATTGCTGGCTCACAGTCATCCTTCCATCCACCAGGACCCCCAGATCCCTTTCGCCTTCACTGCTCTCCAGCAGGTGCACCCCCAGCCTATCCTGGTGCATGGAGTTGTTCCTTCCCAGGCACAAGACTCTGCACTTGCCCTTGTTGAACCTCATCAAATTTCTCCCTGCTCAGCTCTCCAGCCCGTCCAAGTCTCGCTGAATGGTAGCACAACCTTCTGGTGTGCCAGTCACCCCACCCATCCCCAGACCATGGTGCCAAGTCCCCACAGCCGACCAGCGGCAGCTCACCTAGGATGGCCACCACCACGTCGCCGCGCAGGATCTCGATGGAGCCGCGGGAGATGAAGTAGAGCGCAGTGAGGACGTCGCCCGCATGGACCAAGGTGTCCCCGGGCGGGGCGTGGGTGGTCTTGAACTTCATGGCCAGGGCACGGAGACAGCCCTTGGTGGCTCCCTTGAAGGGTTTGCAGTTCTGGAGCAGGCTGCGGTTGAGGTGCAGGCAGATGTCGGCCTGCAGGCACTCAGGGAAGCCCTTCAGCACCTGTAGGACAAGGCGAAGGTCACCGTGGTGGCTGTGGTGGTGGCTGTGCTGCTGGTTGGGTGGCAAGGTGGCCACGGTGGTGGGCAGGACACCAGACAGCTGGCCCTGCCGTTGGTTTAGCAGCCACAGTGAGGATCTATGCCCCCAGCTTGTTGGCCATGCCATTGTCTGGGCAGCTGTGCCAGAGGCTGATGTCACCAGTGGGGTGGCAGTAGTGGCAGCCATTCCACTAGATGGGTGGCCATGGAGTCATGGCAGCAGCCACACTGCTGGCTGAGTGGCTAGGTGGCTGTAGTGGTGGCTGTGCCACCAGCTGGGTGGCCTGAAGTTGAAGGTGGTGGTGGCCATGCCACGGTCTGGGTGGATGCAGTGGCGGCCACACCATAAGCTGGGTGAACCAAGAGGCGCAGTGGCAGCCACGCCGTGGGCTGGGTGAGCGCAGCAGGGCCCACGCCAGGGTCTGGATGGCAGTGCCAGGCCTGGCAGCTCACCGCATTCATGTCGATGCCGTTGGTGTAGGACCAGGCGTGCTGGAAGTACTCCTCCAGGCGCTGGCGCAGGGGGTTGGGGATCTGGTGGAAGCGGATGAACTCCCGCACCCGCAGCATCTGCGTGTGGTAGCGGGCAGTGCCCGAGTACAGCCGCTGGATGATGGCAGAGACGTTCCCGAAGATGCTGGCATACATCAGCGCTGTGCCAGGGCCAGCGCCCGTGTCACCTCCGGGCACTTGGCTGGACACACACACACAGACAGGCTGGGCACACACAGACCGGGTGCCCAAACACCAACCAGGCACACACACAGGGACTGGGCACTCACACAGAGACTGGGCACACAGAGACTGGGCATGCACACAAAGCCTGGGCACACACAGACTCAGCACACACAGAGCCTGGGCACATGCAGTGCCCGGGCACACACATAGACTGGGCTCACTACAGCAACTGGGCCCACACACAGACTGTGCACACACAGTGACCACACCCTTGACATCCCCTCACTATCCCTTTGCCGTCCTTGTGCCAGCCCCTTGCCATTCCCTTGCCATCCTTGTGCCACCTCCATCGCATCCCCTATCCTCTTGCCATCCTTGTGCCACCTCCACTGCATCCCCTCACTATCCTCTTGCCATCCTTGTGCCACCTCCATCGCATCCCCTATCCTCTTGCCATTCTTGTGCCACCTCTATTGCATCCCCTCACTATCCTCTTGCCATGCTTGTGCCACCTCCACTGCATCCCCTCACTATCCTCTTGCCATGCTTGTGCCACTTCCACTGCATCCCCTCACTATCCTCTTGCCATACTTGTGCCACCTCCATTGCATCCCCTCGCTATCCCCTCGCTGTGCCCGTGCCATCCTCGCACCCTGTCCCCACCCGGGCCGCCGGGGTGGCACTCACAGCCGATGAGCATGACGCAGATGGAGAAGATCTTCTCGGAGTTGGTGTTGGGCGAGACGTTGCCGAAGCCGACGCTGGTGAGGCTGCTGAAGGTGAAGTAGAGGGCGGTGACGTATTTGTCCTTGATGGTGGGCCCGCGGCGGGGGTCGCTGGCGTTCAGGGGCTTGCCCAGCTGCTCGCCCAGGGCGTGCAGCCAGCCGATGCGCTGGCCCTCCACGTTGCCGATGGCGTACCAGATGCATGCCAGCCAGTGGGCGATGAGGGCGAAGGTACACATCAGGAGGAAGAGCACGGCCGCGCCGTACTCCGAGTACCGGTCCAGCTTCCGCGCCACCCGCACCAGCCGCAGCAGCCGCGCCGTCTTCAGCAGCCCGATCAGGGTGGTGGTCTGGGCAGGGGGAGGGGGGAGTGGGGTGGGGACAAGAGTCACAGCTTCACAGATTGCATCCAAGGGACCCCCAAAGGGCATCTCGGCCAACCCGCGAGGTGAAGTGCATGGAGGTCTGCGGGGGGTCAACCGGGGGATGTGATGGAGAACCTCAACCAGAGCTACCTGGGAACTGGGGAGCTGAGTCCTCACTGCAGGATCTGACACACCTCCCCCCCACCCCGAGACGCCCTGCCCTTGTTGAGACTCCCTGAGACCCCCACCCAAACGCCCAGGAACTGGGGAGCTGAGTCCTCCTTTCAGGAAAGGGCAGCTCTGACCCCTTCAGAGACCCCCTGAGACCCTTGGAGACCCCCAGGAACTGGGGAACTGAGTCCTCCCTGGAGGATCTGATTCCTCCCTGAGACCCCTACCCGGACTGCCAGGCTGAGGCCTCCCTGCAGACAAGGGCAGCTCCAAACCCCTCCAGAGACCCCCAGACCTCCCCAGAACTGTGGAAACCTGGGGTGTGCAGAGTGGAATGGCACAGCAGAGCTCCCCTGCCCAGTAACCACATCCTCTCCAAAAGCAGAGGCAGCCCTGGTGCCCCCCCTTCACAGACCTCCTGCCCCACTGCAGGCTGAGGTGTCCACCCTTGGGTAAAGCCATCCTCTCCCCAGTACCAGGGGGCCTTGCAAAGGCACGTGGCAGGGCAGGGGTTGCCCCCCCTCAGCATGGCATCACTCCATTACTGCTAGGCACAGGGGTCCCCCAGGGCCAGACCCAGATTCGCCCACACCTGAGCCCAGTAGCACGTGCTGCCTGCACCTGCCCTGGCACCCACCCACGTCGAACCCATTGCTCTGGCACCCATCATCTTGGCACTCGCTGTCCTGATGCCCACTTCCCTGGTACCAAATGCCTTTGGCACCCATGGCCCCCAACTGTGGACACCTGTCCCTGGCCTGGGGTCACATGTAAGGAGGTTCCTGGACATCACCCCAGGAGAGCATCTGGCACCTAGGGAACAACCCCCACTGCCCTGACACTCACCGTGGGCATCTGGCACCCACCATGACCACTCACATGGGACTCCCAAAGCATCACCCAGCCCTGACTCTCAAAGCACCACCCAGCTCTGGGCACGGCGCAGTGGCACAGCACATTGGCACAGCAGTGTCCCATGGGTACCTCCTCAGAGCCGGAGCCGAAGATGAGGAGGTCGAAGGGGATGGCAGCCACCATGTCGATGAGGAACCACCCCTTGAAGTAGTGTATGGCGATCTTGGCAGGGTGGCTGACCACCTCCTCGTTGGAGTTGACGTAGGTGGTGCGGAAGTTGATGAGGATGTCGATGATGAACATGATGTCCACGATCAGGTCCACCACGTTGAGGGGGCTGCAGGAGTAGCCGCAGTGGTGGCGCTGCGCCTCCTCCTGGTCGTTGAGCAGGAAGGCGGCCGAGTAGGGGGTGAAGATGGCCGTGTAGATGACCAGCAGCAGGATCAGCCAGTCCCACACCGCCTTGAAGGGGCTGTAGTGCAGGATGGTCCATCGGTGGATGCGCGGCGCCTGCAGCTTGTACTCGGGCAGCACGTCGGCTCCCAGCGACAGCACCTGGGCAACAGCCACGGGCACGGCCTCAGAGCCTGTGCCCACCTCCTGCCGGGCTGAGACCACCCCCCTGGCCGGCACCACCCTGGCCCAGGCAGGTCTTCCAAAGCGCCGAGACCTGCAGGACCCCATCACACAGGTGGGCAGTGATGTGGAGGGGGCCAGCACCAATGCCCTGCATTGTCCTTGTGCCAGGGAGAGAAGCCGGAGTCTCTCCCCCACACTACAGAGCCCACAAGCCCAGCACCACTTCGCCCAGGGCATCCCCCACCCCTGCCCTGCAGGACCCAGCCACCACCCCACCAAAGCTCTGAGCACACCAAGGTGAGCAGTGACACAGCTGGAATCTGGCACCGGTGCTCTGGGTTGTCTCTGTGCCCCAAAGTACCTCACCCAGCACCACCGCGACCAAACCAACCCCCACCCCCCCAAAGCTCTGGGCCCACCAAGGCGGGCAGTGACACGACTGTTGGCTGGCACCAGTGCCCTGGGCCAGCAGTGGTACACAGCATTGTCCCTGTGCCAGGAAGAGAAGCCAGAGTCTCTCCCACATGCCCCAGAGCTGTGGGGATGGGGTGGGGAATTAGGGGTGCCCACAGTAGGGTCCCTGCCCTACACAGGGGGTGGGACACCCTGGAGTGGGGCAGCAGGTGCAGAGGGCAGAGTGGGTACATCAAGTGGTGCTGGGGCAGTAGGGTTCAGTGGGTGTGGTGGGTGTGCAGTAGGGGCAATAGACACAGTGGGCACCGAGGGTGCAGCACATGCAGTGGGGACAGGCACAATGGGAACCATGGGCACAAAGGGCTGCCAGGAGCTTCCCCCAGTTCCAGCAGGTCTCTGCTCCCTGGACCCCCTTCTAAGATCCCCTACCCTGGCAGTGTCCAGGGCAATGAGGCTGGGGAGTACAGACACACAGGGGGCACAGACTCTCTGCCCTGACAACTACCTCCCCACAGCAATGCCACCTCCTGCCCCATCCTCCTGCCCCCCACAGTGCTGCTGTCCCCAGCCCTCAACACACATGTGGGCACACATGTGATGGGCACAATATGATAGGCATACACAGTCCGAGCCAGGGATACAGAGGGGCACACAGCTGTGCCCTGGCAGCTGTGCCCGCCTGTCCTGGCTGCCTGGCACCAGGATTAGATGTCCTGGCTGTGGGATGGGGGCACTGGCTATAAATAGGGAGCAGGCAAGCAGACACTGGTGGGCGGAGGGGCCCAGGGATGGGGTGAGGGTGCCAGGGCAGCCCCCCAGAGAGGAGCCAGCCTGGGCACAGCACCCGCCCACACAGTACCCAAAGGCAGGGACAGGAGCTGGGGTGAGTGGGTTCTGGGGGGTCCCTCCCCACTCTGCCTGTGCCGAGCATTGGCACAGGTACAGCTGCGGGAGCAGGCGATGGGGCACAGCCACCCCTGGGCATCATCCTGGGGGTGCAGTGCTGCCGCGGGGCTGGAGGGGGCTCCAGGGCCATGCCACCCGGAGGGGCTGTGGGCAGGTACCAGGTGGCAGCAGGGCGAGGGGCAGCAGTGGGTAACCAGCGCTATCCAAAGCAGGGGGCGTGGATCTGGGGGCGGTGCCAGGACACGGGTACCCCCTCCGAGCCCACGGCACAGCACCCACCACCCTCCCCGGAGCACCCCCACAGACACCCCCGGGCCGGACCCTCCCCCCACCCAGAGAGGTGCCCGGCGGCAGGTGCCAGGCCTGGGCATGGCAGGAACACGGTGTGCCCAGTACCTTCTCCTGGTGACTGTGCCCCCCGGCACGAGCAGCGTGGCCGTCGAGGCACAGGCAGGTGCCACAGAGCGGGGAGATGCCAGGCGTGGGGCGCGCTCCGACCCCTGGGTGGGCAGCAGGGGGGCCCTGCAGCAGCTGCAGTAGCGATGCCAGCATCCTCCCGGCCACCTGCTGTGCCAGACCCTGCCCGGGGCTCACCGGTGGCACTCACCCGCCATCACCTGCCCGCCACCTACCCCGTGGGCACCAAGCGCGTGGCCCCCCACCAGTGCCCATCCCACTGCCCCCTCCCTGGCACCCCGGGCCTGGCCGGGCGCGGTGACCGGGCACCCCTGGCTGTGGCGGCGGCGGCGGCGACAGGAAAATTATTGGGGCGGAAATTTTTCCCAGCCTGCCCTGCTGCCAGTGCCCGCCTGTGCCCCCCTGCCCGCCCCCAGCCCCTCCCGTGCTCCGGGGAGCCCTGGCACGGCACAGCGTGGCACACAGCACGGTACACAGCGTGGCACACAGCGGCACAGCGAAGGGCTTGGTGCCACAGCAGGGTTTGGGGGTACCTGGGGTGGGGACGTTAGGTCAGCTGCTGGTGCCTGTGGGCATTAGAGTGGGCAGCAGAGTGGGTGGTGGGTGAGGGCAGGGAGTGGGCAGGGGGGCAGGTGGCGCCTTTCCTGGTGTGTCACAAAGTGGGAGGTGTCCTGACCCCCTCAGCGCCCCTTTGGCCATGTGGGCACCGTGCTGGTGCCAAGATTTATGCTCCACAGTGTGGGCATGGTGTGGCAGCCTGCAAACATGCCATGAACATGCCACAAACACGCCAGGGACACGCCACAACCACCCATATGCCAGCGTGGTGCCAAAGTGTCCTCCTGCTGCCACCACCTCCCTTGGCACATGGGGCACCAGGGCACATCCGGGGGGACACACACGGCCCCTATCACCCCTGTCCCCAAGTGTCACCGCCCCCGGTGGCCTCGTGGGGGGAGTGTCGTGCCCAGGGCGCTGGTGGAACAGCCATGCCAATGCCAGGGACACGCCGCGGTTCTGTCACCAGCCCTGACTCACCCGCTGCCACCCACGTCAGGGGTTCCCCGCTGGCACCCGCGGCCCCCCGCTCCTTGTGACACCCTCTGAGGGTGGTTCCGGGAGTAGCACACACCAAGAACCCGCCCCCTCTCCGTGCCCCAAAGGTGCCACCGGCAGGCAGGGGTGGACTACTGCCACGGGGGCAAGATGCTGCGGGGTCATACGGGGTGAGGCTGCCACGTGGGGGGCACAGGGGTACAGGCAGGAGGGGAACAGGTACCGGGGGATCCGGAGTGGGGAGCAGGGGTGTCCTGGGGACACATGGATTTGGGGTCAGGGGTGGGCACAGGGGACGAGAATGTTGCAGACCTCCGGGGAGGGGGGCACAGAGGCACCGAGAGCAGAGTCCCCCCCGGCTCCATCACCACACACAGCGTTGGGGGGTCCCAGCTGAACAATCCCTTTCAGCACCGGCAGCCTTTCGGTGGAGGCGGGGGATGTCTCGCTGCGGCTCGGGCAAGGCGGCTCCGATGGAACCGGGGCGCGGGGGCAGGGAGGGAGCCGGGGGGAAAGTGAGCGGCGGGGGAGGGGGGGAGCGGGATGGGGGCGGTTCCAGCCACCGGCGGCTCCGGCAAACTAGGACAGAGCCCTGCCCGTGGCACCGGCGGCCGCCGACCCCTCCCCAGCGCCCCCGGGCATCCCAAGGCAGGCAGCGAGACCCCGAGGGACTCCCCTCAACACACCCTCCCCGTCCCCGTTCCCTGCTGTCACTGCCCGGGCTGGGGCCCGCAGTTGCGTCTGGGTTGGAGGCAGCACTCGGGACACCCCTCAACTACGGCACCACTGCAGGGCAGTGCCCGCCCCACCCTCCCACTGTGCCCTGTGTCATGGGGACAGCCCCCAGCCCCATCCTGTGACTCCCAGCCACGGAGACAGCCCCTGTGCTTCTCCGCCCCCGGCGTCCCCCCATCCAGCGGGCACAGCCCGGTACCCCCAGCCCCCGCGGCTGGCACCGACTCCCGACCACCCCTCTCTCTCCCAGTCCCTGCGCCCACAAGTAGGGCCGATGGCCGGTGCCACCCCCCGGTGAGGGTGACACGACACCCATCAGTCAGCGTGACACAGATCCGGGTGGCACACGGTGACACGCGGTGGCACCAACACCGCCCCACACGCGGCGCCTCGCCGCAGCACCTCCGCCAGCACCTCCTGTGCCTCCCGCACCCGGCACCTGCCGCGCCCCCAACACCCGCGCCCACGGCCCGCGCTGCCCTCGCTGCCGCAAATACCCTGGGCACTGCACCCCCAGCACCCCCCGCCCGCTGGTACCCGCCTGTGCCCGCGCTTCACTGCCAGCCCGACAGTGCCGGCCCCTGCACCAGCGCCTCGGGACCCACAGCACCCATGCTAGTGGGCACCCCAAACACCTTGCACTGGCACCCATGCACCAGAAACCACACTGCCACCCAAGCACCCTAATGCTGGCACTGCCACTCAGCACTGATACTGGCATCAGCAGCCAGTCCTGACACTGGCACCAGCACCAGTGATTGAACAGAAGGTACCAAGCAGCTGCAGCTACCCAGCACTGGCACCAACACCCACCCAACACGTGCCCAGGGATGCCACACCAGCACCAACACTGGCACCCAGCACTGGCACCAAACAGCAGCACTCACATACCAGTGCCAGCACCAGTACCCAATCACTGCTCCAAAAGGTATCCAACAGCCACAGCCAGCAGGTACCAAATGCTCTCACTGGCTCCTATGCAACAGCAGTCCAAGTACCCCTCACCAGCACCCAACACTGGCACCCAATACAAGCACCCAGTATTGGCACTGGCACCCAACAAGGGTACCCAACATGAACGCCCAGCCACTGGTACTATCACCAGTAACCAACAGTGGCACCCAACATGAGCACCCAGCACTGGCACCAGCATCAAACAAGGGCACCAGCAAACACCTGATACACCCCTGGGCAACCCTCACCAGCAGGTTTTGGGCACCTCTGTGTCATCCACCCCCAGGACATTGATACCCACTATGTACCAACCCCAGCACCCATGGCACCAAACCCAGCAGCACTGCCCACCATCAGCACCCAAATATATGCCAGCAGGGGACACCCAAACCAGGCAACTGCTGACACCCAAAGCCCATAGTGCCAAGGGTGCCCAACACCAGTGGTGACAACCCCACCACCATCGCCAGTGCTGGTGCCACCCAACATGCTCTCTGCTGCGGCAAGCACTGACCGTCCATGTGGCACCAGCACAGCCCTGGCAGTGTGCGTGGCACTGACGGCACCATGACACCCAGCTGTGCCCAGCTCGGTGGCTGTGGTGGCCACGCTGCTGGTACTCACCGCATCGAGCTGTGGGGCTCCCTCAGCACCCCCCGACATGGGCACCAGTGTTGGGCAGCCACCCTGGCCAGGAGGCAATGCTGGCACCTACCCTGGTATCGGCGGCACGGTGACAGCACCCACAGTCCGTGGCACTGGTGGCAGGGTGGGTGACGTGCCCGTGAGAGGGTGACGTCCCCACGGGGCGGTGCGCCTGCCACGGCACCCGACCCACACCCACTGACGCAGGCACCCTACGCTGGCCCACGTCGTGCCACGCTGTGCCACACCAGAGTACCACGCACCACCGTCGACGGGTCAGCCACGGGGACCACTATTACGTGCTGGCACTATTCTGGCAGCACCTTGGTTCATGGCAGCACCCACAGCCACAACCGTGCCACAGCTGCTGTGGCACAGCTGGAGGGTGGCAGAACGCCCATGGGTGGGTGATGCTACCCTGACCCGTGGCACCCATGGTACCCACGGCACCCATGGCATCCACGGAGTTTGGGGGCTCTCGTGGCTCCCGGCCCCACTGCTCCTGGCCCCTTGGGACTCTCAAGCCCCCCGGGGCCCGCCCCAACCACCTAGTGCCCGCCTCCCGGCCGCCCCAGGGGGTTCCAGTGTGGGAACGGCTCCAGGAACCTCTCTACGGTCCCGCGGGACGAGCCCCGTGAGCCTCGATCCCTGCACGGGGCTCACAGCCGGACCCTCTCCCCGCGGTAGTAGAGGGACTCCTGGGCAGACGATGCTGTCGGAGCGAGGGCAGCTAGGGGCAGGCTCTGGGAGTCGGGGGTCCCTGGGGATCGGGGGGCTCCGGCGGTCGGAGATTTGGTGGGGGTCTCTGAGGGTTGGGGTCCGGGGATTCCGCGGCTCCGGCAGTGGGGGGTTCCGGGGGTCGGGGATTTGGGGGGTCTCTGGGGATCGGGACGGGCTCCGGAGCAGACGGTGCCGTCGGAGTTGGGGGCCGCTTGGGACGGGTGCGGCGGAAGGGACACCCCACCCCCCCGTTCCCCAGATCCCCCCCCAGTGCCCCTTAGTACCTCCTGTGCCACCAGGCTGGAGACGCGCACGGCGCGCCGGACCCGGCCGCTCTTGCGGTCCCCGTCGGGGCGGTCGCCGCTGTCGCGACGCACGGAGACCATGATCGTGATCAGCGGGGGTAGCCCCGCGGCAGCCCCACGCCGCCTCTCATCCCGGCAGGGCCAGGCTGAGCTGAGCCCAGCCGAGCCGAGCCCGGCGCTGCCCCGAGCTGGCAGCAGATGGAGCGGGGCCGCCCCCCCCGCCCCGGGTCCCCCCCCCCGCTCCGCCGCCGCCGCCCCCGTCCAGCCCCCTCCGGCCCCCACCGCTCTCGTCACGCCGCGGGGAGGGACCGGGATCCCCCCCGGGAGACACTGAGGCACGGGGTGGGGGAGGGGGACACACAACTCCCGGGGATTCTGGCTGCCCACCCTCCCCGAGTCTGGCAGCTGCTGCCTGCAGGCCCACGGACTCCCCACGGACTCCCCGAGACCCTCGATCAACCCCAGGGGTCCCCGAGACCCCCCGGGTGCGGTACCCCAACGAGCAGGGACGGGGACCGGGATGGACACAGGGACAGGGAGGACGCCACGTGGCTTCCGTGCTCCCCCTGCCCCCCCTGCCCCTGCTGGCACTGCCAGCTCTCGGTGTCCCTGGCTGCCACCCAGCCCTGGCACTGGGACCCTGCTGCAGCCACCCAGCGCCTGCCCCTGCTCCTCAGCCCACCTGCGGGGGGCCCTGGGGTGGAGCATCCTCACCCCACAGCTGTGAGGGCTCTTGGGGGGATCCCTTCTGCCAAGGACGGGGGGTTCCTGTGCACCCCACCCTTACTGCCACCCACTGGCAGCCCCTGGTGACACTGCCCCAGCCAGTGGCACTGGGGGGAACCCACCAGACCGAGGTGGGTTTGGTGGTCACTACAGACCAGGCCAGCTCAGCCCCCCACCCTCCAGAGGCACTCAGGGTGGGCACCAGCAGGTGTCCTATGGCAAGGCTGTGACAGAGCCCAGATCTTGGCCAGGTTGGTCATCACCAGCATGGTGCCAGTAGTGCCCAGCCAGAGCTCCACCACAGCCGGGGGGGGTGCTCTGCCAGAGCAACTCGAGGGTCCCTGGCACTGCTGTGACCTAATGGATGCCACAGCACCCATCCTGATGTAGCACTGGAGCCAGTCGGTGCCAGCCTGCAGCCTGCCCATGCCAGGTCCCCATGCCCATCAGTGCCAGCGCGGTTGGCCGCAGTTGGAGGCCCAAGAGCAGGGTGACCTTGACGGGGCTGCAGCGCGGGCGCCTTGGCTGCCGTCACCGCCGGTGATTCATGGCACCAGGGCCTGGCAGCCTTCAGCCCCACGGCATCACTGCCCCATGGCGTCACCGCGCCACAGCCAGGGTCACCTCTTGGTCCCCGCAGGGTCCTAAGCACAGCCACCCTGACCACGCCCACCTGTTCTCTATGCCACATTGGCACACGGTCACACCAGGCTGGCACACAGCCTACCTCACTGGCACATGCAGTGGGGACGCCATCCTGTGCCAAGTATCTGATGGATTCTCCCACCCTGAGGTGCCCAGCACAGCTAGGGCACAACCGTGCCCCCCATCCCAATGACATGTGTCACAGCCAACCGTTGCTGATAGCAGCCATATGCCCCAGCTGCTGGGCACCCTGTAGTGATGGCAGTGGTGGGCAGGGGGGCACGGCTGGGCTGGGCACAGGCCTCGGGCTGGGCACAGCAGCAGCACCTTGATCAATCACTGGCAATGACACCCAGGGCGCCTGGCTGGCAGCTGCCACGGTGGAACAGTGGGCATGGCAAGAAGCAAGGGAGGAGGTCTGGGGAGGCTCAGCACCAACAGAAGGTCCCCACCCTGCAGAGGGTTCTGTGGCTGCTCTGGCACCTGGTAAAGGGCACAGGGCTGGGTGCCCACCCTGGCACAGTAGCCCCACAGCCAGGCCAGGAGTTCCTGTGGAATCAGGCAGTCCCACCTGTGCCCCCCCCAGTGAGTGGGAGCTGGGGGGGCCGGGGGTGCTGGCAGCTGCACTTGCACAGCTTCATCCCCTGCCAGCTGCCAGGGTCCCCGTGGAGAAAGGCTGGCACAGGGCGCTTAGGGACCCTGGGAACGGGGGGTTCTCTCTCCTGGTGCCCTCGTCCATGCCCTCAGCCCCCATGCTGGGCCAGCCAGGGGCCCTGGGGAGCCACAGCCTCCCCAGCAGCCACGAGTTCATTAGCAGGGCGGCTGGACTGTAATTAAGTGGGCATAGCCAGATGGTGATTACACAACTTGGTGCCAAGGATTAGCACAGTCCCCAGCACCCTGGCACGGCATGGGGCAGCCTGGCACGACACCGGGGCTGACACCTGTGCTGGGCACGATAGACAGTCCAGGCTAGGAGGCCCCTGCCCCATGCTCCTCACTGGGAACTCCCCAGGGACCCCCCCGTGCCATCTGTGCCAGTCATGTGCCAGCCATGTACCACCACGCTGCCACGCTGTGACGCCCACCACTCCAGCACCAAGGCTGATCCCCTTCAGGGGGCTGACAGGGACCCTCCCGGTCCTGTGGGGCTGGGGGAACAGCCATGAGGCACAGCCAGCGACAGCCCCACCTCACACCACCTCTGCTGGCATCCCCTGGGTGAGGGCATCACCCCAGGCAGGGGCATCCTGGGCACCCAGCTGGGCTTCAGCACTCTCTGCAGCACCTCACTGTGGCCTCCAGCATCACACCATGAGCTCCACCATCACCTCAGGGCTCAGAGCATCCCCTGGGCTCTGGCCATGCCCTCAGCATCACCTGGCTACCTCCAGACTCATTTGATCACCTCCACCATCACCTGGTCACCTCCAATACCTCTTGGTCACCTCCAATACCTCTTGGCCACCTCTGGCATTGCTTGGTCACCTCCGACATCTCCTGGGCACCTGCAATACTAGTTGGCTACCTCCAGCATCACTTGGTCATCTCTGACACCTCTTGGCCACCTCTGGCACTGCTTGGTCACTTCTCACACCTCCTGGTCACCTCCAGCACCACCTATAGACTTACAGCATCACACAGCCACCTCCAGCCCTTCCCAGCCACCTCCAACACCTCTTGACCACGGCCAGCACCTCCTTGCCACCTTCAGCACCACTCGGCCAGCGCCGTGTGCCATGTGCCGCTCCCGGCCTCACCTGGGTGACCTTCTCGGTGACGTTGTGGGTCCGGTCCTTCAGCTTGGTGGGGGCGATGATCTCCTTCTCGCCTGGGGGGGCGGCCAGGAAAGCATCCCCCTTGAAGTCGACGAAGCTGAGGGTGATGTGGGGGATCCTGCCAATGGCCCGGTACCGTGCCAGCTCCGGCTCCGACGTCGAGTTCAGCAGGGCGTTGCGCAGGCTGCCCACGGCCCCTGCGGGGGGCACCGTCAGCGGGGGAAAGAAGCACCCGGGGGCCCGCTCTGGGGTGGGCAGGGGGCTCACCATGGGGGAGAGGAGCCCCGGGGTGGGTTGAGCAGCTCCCAAGGGAGCCCTGGACTGGGTGAGGGCAGTGGGGTACCCTGGGCGGGGAGGGGGTGTGCCACAGTGGGTAAAGGGTTGCTGGAGTGACAGCCCCTTGCTCAGGCCGGCGTTGGCAGCCCTGCATTCCCTGGCCTGGTGTCGTTTACGTTAATGTAATTAATGTAATTAATTGCCAGCCGTTAATGAGCTTAGCAGTGCTGTAAGCCGGTTAACTGCTGCTGGCACAGGGCAGCTGGGGCTGGTGGTGGGCAGCTGGTACCAGATGAGGGGCTCTGTGCCACGTGGGGCCTTGGAGTCATTTGGGGGGCTCGGTGCTGGAGGGGGCTTGGTGCCATTTGGGGGTTTGGGTGCCAGGTGAGAGGCTGAGTGCCACACGGGGGGCTCAGTGCTGCGCCACAGAGCTCGGTGCTGGGTAATGTTTCGGTGCCGTTTTTGGTAGGCAACATGCCGGGGGGGGGGGGGGGGGGGGGGGGCGCTTGGCGCTGTGCCAGGGAGCTCAGTGCCAAGCCGGTGGCTGTGGGTGGCAAGGAGGTTGCCAGCAGGCCCCAAAGCTGCCAGCAGCGCAGCTTCATTAGCACAATGAGGAGGATGACAGTGATGAGTGCCGCGAGCACCACGTGCTGGCACCGTGGCCAAGGCACCGGTGGGCGCCCCCGGGCAGCGGCTGGCAGCGGCAGTGGAAAGACCCTAACAAGCCGGCAGCCTCTGCGGCCTCATCCTGCTGCCGTTGGCACTGCCGGGCACAGGCATACCGGTGCTGGAGCCGCGGTGCACGCCGGCGCTGGCGTGGCGCTGGTGGCAGCGCTTGTCCCCGTCGCCCTTCATGGCCTCCATGTCATCGAGGGACGATGCCCGGCGCAGGCTGCGGAGGCTGTCGCCCGAGCGGCACCGTGCCAGGCTGCCATCCGAGAAGGCGGCGTGCGGTGCCAGGCGCTCGGCCCGCGGTGAGGAGTGGGTGACGGGGGGTTCCCCACCCATCAGAGCTGCCTGGTCCTCGGGCTGGGCACTTCCCAGGCAGCCAGGCTCTGGCCAGGACGTGGCATCCTCAGTGCCGGACTCGCTGCTCTGCTTGGCACAGTCCACGACCACTGCGTCCGGTGCCTCCGTGGCTGGCAGCGACTGCTTGCTGCCTGCCAGTGCCAGCAGCGCTGGTAGCTTCAGTCGCAGCGACCGGCTGCGCCCTGCACAAACAAGGGGCAGGGTTGGCATCGGGGGCACCCAGCAAAATCACCTGCGAGCACCTGCTGCCCTCACTATGTGCTGTATGGTACGGCCTGGCACCTAGAGTCTCCAGGAGTGGGGCCAAAGGCACCCTCCAAACCCACTCATGGGCACCCACTAACCTTGCCATCTGGCACCTAAAGTCTGAAGAAGTGAGGCCAAAGGCACCCACCAACCCCCTGGGCACCCACTGCCTTGCCATGTGCCAGGAGGCACAGCATGGCACCCAGGACATGAGGTCTGCAGAAGTGTCAGGGGGGGATCTTGTGGGACTAAACATGGTAAAGCTGGCACACAGCCCCATCCCCCCAAGCTGTGCCATGTGTCCTGGGCCCAGGTGCCAGCCCTACCTGCAGGGAACCAGTTTGGGGGGGTGACCCAGTGGTTGGTGTCCTGGTCAGGGGACCCTGGGTGCTCCTTCTCCAGCACCAGCTCGAAGTTCAGGATGAACATGATGACGGTGCCATCCTCACTCTTCACGGGCACCACGTCCACCAGGCACAG
Organism: Melanerpes formicivorus; assembly: GCF_026170545.1. Classification (NCBI taxonomy): domain Eukaryota; kingdom Metazoa; phylum Chordata; class Aves; order Piciformes; family Picidae; genus Melanerpes; species Melanerpes formicivorus. The sequence continues at coordinate 11,757,403 of NW_027142365.1, forward strand.
GAAGCAGCTGCCTGCGGGGAAGGTGTGTTTGGGGTGGGCTCAGTACCGTGCTGGCACAGCCCCTGGCACGGCCTGGCACCCTCTTCTTGACCCCCAGAACCCCCTGGGAATCCCCTCCTGACCTCCGTTCCTGCCTGGCACCTCTCTCCTGACCACCATTCCTCATTGGCACCCCTCTCCCGCACCCTGCCACTGCCTGGCAGCCCCCACTGCTCCCCATCCCTGGGCAGCACCAACTGGCAGCTACCTCCGCGGTGGAGGGGGAGGCTGGGGAGTGTGGGGGGAGGGGCATTCCGCCCCCCCAGGGCTGCGATGGGTTTCAGGGGGTGCTTACAGGAGCCGGAGCGGGAGCAGCGCGGTGCCCGCGATTTTAAGCGGCTCAGGGCCGTTCACAGCTGCGGCGTTAATCCCGCGGGGGCTGGGGGGGCGCAGGCCCGGGGGGGCAACCCAGGGTAACCTCTGCTGTGCGGGGGTGCGGCAGCTCCCTGCCCCCCCCAGCATCCCGCATCCCCCGTTCAGAATCCTGCATCCCCTAGCACCCTCTTCCCCCACCTCATCCCGCAGCCTCCCCAGCCCCCTGAACCCCGCCCAGCACCTTGCACCCTCCCAGCACCTTGCAGCTCCCTCCAGCCCTGGGCACCCCTCCAGCACCCTGCCCCCTCCCCCCGCAAGAACCTTCCCCCTTTCCTCGGGGGGCGTCACCATCTGCCCCAGTGGGTACTGGGGAGGGGGCTTCCCCCCAGCCTCCCACCCACGCGGGCACCCCCAGCCCCTCCCCAGGGGACAGGCGACTGGGGGGAGGGGGGACACGAGCGCGTGACGCCGGGTGCTGGATTTCCCCCCCGCTCTCGCTCCCCCGCACCGTGTCGTGTTCCCCCCCGGGGCTGGCAGCGGGCCCGGCACACGATGGCAGCCGCCAGCTGGCACCGGCACTGGCACCGGCACCAATGTGGGAAATCCCTGCCCGTTTGGGGGGGCAGGGGGCGCGTGGCATGGCTTGGCACGGTCTGGCACAGCCTAGCATGGCACAGCCTGGCACGGCCCGGGCCGCAGCGGGGTCTCGGCTGTCAGGGATTAGCGGCACCGCCACATGGTGCCAGCGGCAGTTTCCCCTCATCCTCACCCACCCGCGGGAATCCCTAATCCCGCTCATCCCCCGCCCGGGACGCGGGATGGCACCGCGCTGGCACCATCAGCACCCCCCCGCTAGGGCCTCTCAGCATGCCCATCCCGCTACCCACCGGGACGCCACCGCCCACGGTAGTCACCCTCACCTCACTTCCAGCCGGGTCCGGGTGGGTTTGGGGATAGCGGGGGGGTGTCAGGAGGGGGCTGGAGGGGTCCGGAGTGGGGGGCGTCAAGGTGCCACCCCAGACCTCCCCGCCCCTGCCCCGGTGGCCACGGGAAGGTGAAGCCCCATGGGTGGGGGGTCCTGTGGGGGTGTGTGGGGTCCCGGCCTGCGCGGTGCTGACGGAGGGGACCCCCCTGGTGAGCAACCCCCCTCCCCCCGGAGCCACTCGCCGGTTTTATGCCTAAATATGGCCGCGGGCAGCGGCTTCGGCGCGGAACGGCCACGGCCCCCCCCCCCCCCCCGCCCTTCGCCATCGGGACCCCTCCTGCCACCGGGCAGCCCCGAGGGCAACTGGGACAGCAGTGCTCGGGGGCGGCTGGCGGCAGCCCCGGGGAGTGTTGGGGTGGGGTGGAGCAGCAGGGGGTGTGTGCTGAGCCCCCTGCCGCAGTCAGTGCCCCCCAGACCCCTCCCAGCAGCCTCAGTAGTCCCCCAGCAGCCCCCAGTGTCCCCTTGTCCACCCCCCAACCCCCCCCCAGTATCTCTCTTGCCCCCCCATGCCCAGCATCCCCCCCTACATCACTGTCCCCCAGTATACCCCTTGTTGTGCCACCCACCCCAAATGCTCCCCTGCCCCTCACCCCCAGACCTCCTCACCCTGCTCTGGGTGGGTGGCACTGGGGAACTCCCCCCTCCAAAATCCCCAACACTCCCCCAGCCTCCCCCATCCCCGCACCCCATTATGCCCCAGGCACCACCCTACCACCAGGCACCCCACTGCCCCAGCACCCTGACACCGGGCACCCCCTCACCTCTGGGCTCCAGAGCTGGGACCTAGCCAGGCATGGGCACCTCACCACTACCTGCACTGCCAGGACACCCCCTGGCATACCCCCCTGGTGGTGGGCATACCCTGTCCACTGACCCACAGGCACCAGGCCTGGCTCTGGCACTGTGGTGAGGCCACGACCTTGCCCGGGCAGCACCAGCAGCAGCTGATGCTCCCCAGCAACCCTCACCAGCCCTCCTGTTTCACAGTGCCAAGATGTCAGCACGGTGCCAGTGCAGCGCCTGGCTGTGCCATGGAAACTGTGCCAGCACAGGGGGAGTGCCTGCACTACCATGTGCCAGCTTATGCTGGACAGACAGTGACTGGGGCTCTGATTTGGCTCCTGCACACCCTCGGCCTAGTGCCAGTCCCATGCCAAGGGCTGGGCACACACTACCCCAAACACCGGTGTGGGGGGGTGTGTCTGTGCCCCCTCCCTGTCCCTGTCCCTCACACACGTGGCACTGCAGCGGCTGCCCCCATGAGCTCAAGGCCATCGCTGTGGGCATGAAGAGCCAGCAGCTGCCTCGACCTTCAAGCACCAGGGCCCGGTTTGGTAAACAACGGCGCGGAGAACCGCCGTCTGTGGCCAGGCCCAGATGAGTGCCAGTGCACAGCACTGCCAGACATGTGCCACAGTGACCCAGGGCCATGCCAGGGCAGGCTGGAGGGGCACCATGGCAGTGGCTTGGTGCTGCGGTGGGTGGGGACCAGGACAGAAGACCGGGGTTCAGCACCCTGACACAACCACAATGGCACCAATGGGATGGGCGATGGCACAACCACAACAGGGATGGACCGAGAGGCCAGAGCTGGCAGCAGGGTCCCTGCCCCATGGGCAACTGTAGGACAGCAAAGAGATCCCTCCTGAGGACTGCTGTCTCTGTGCCAGCCCCATGGTGGCACTGACACCACAGCACACAGATGGCACAAAGCTGTGCCTAGCAGGGAGGGGGGGCACCCATGAGTGGAATTGCCACAGCACCCCCAGCCAGGACCCATTTGGCACTGGCAGCGTCCAGCTGCGTCAGGGAGCAGCTCCCAGGCACCCACCACTGGCACCTGCCACTGCTGCCAGCACCTATAAATATCCTGCTGGAAATGCTAGGCTCCCCGGGGACAGGCACTGCCAGGCCACCCGCTGCCACCCGCTGCCACGTGCCCTGCACTGGCCCTGACAGTGCCCACTCACCTGTGGCAGAGCTGGGCACCTCCTATGATAGGACCCCCCCACATCACTCCAGGACCCCCTGGACTCCCACTCCACCTCCCCATGGGACCACACTGAGCTGGAGACCCCCCAGGCTGTGGAGGGGGCTGCAGCGTGCTGGGACCCTCTGGCACTGTTCAGGGTGGGGGGCTGGGGTGTGCCCCTGGCCTGGGAGCTGAGTCCCACCCCTGGCTCATTGCTGGGGGCTTTGGTGGGGCATGAGCTGGTGCCAGAGCCATGGATGCTGTCAAGGAGCATGGCAGTGGGGGGTGAGTCCAGGACATAAGACCCCTCCCCAGCACCCAACATGATTATCAGGGCCCTAATGAGCATTGGGCATTGCCAGGAGGGAGCTGCCATGTGCCAGCCCCTGGCACTTAGCACAGGTCCAAAGGGCACTGGCTGTGCCCACAGTGCCATTGAGCTGCCACCCTCTTAGCAGGCACTGGGGTCTCACTCCCGAATCCCAGCTCAGTCTCTGGAGCACTACCAGTCCCAGTCATGCCCCTGTGACCCCCTGCCCCAGTGACCAGGTGGCACCAGGGGCTGAAACCACAGTGGCAGTGTCAGCAGCTGAGGATCAGATTTGTTTACTGGGTGCTGAGAACTAGGCACAGCTGCGGTGAGAGCTGGGACACCTGGCACCAGCACTGTCACTGTTACTGCAGGGCTGCTCGTGCCAGCCCAGGCGCCACAGGCACCAGCACCCAACTGCTGACACTGGCACCAGGCTGGCCAGTGACTCCCCATGCACCCTACCAGGATGGTGGCACCACAATACCCAGGGCTCTGGGGCAGCCTGGGCCAGAAAAGCCCCTACCCCGTGCCCCTGGCAGTGCAGTGCCCATGCCGCCACATCACCCTCGCTGCAATGCCACAGCCCCATGGTCCTAGCCCCCCAGCACACAGCTCCTGGCACTGGCACCCCGCCAGGCTGTGGAGAGCTATTGACCCTTGGCAGTGGCAGTTCCCGCAGGGCAAGACAAACTCCCACTCTCAGAGTCCCTCTCAGAGCCACGTCAACAGCACCCACGCCGGCACCACGTGCCCCCCACGGCGCAGCAAGCCCTGGCACGGGCAACGTACGACGCCAGCAAGCCACAAGCCGTGCCAGCAGTGAGGGCCGGCAGCCAACACCCAACACAAACACCCCGGTGGCGCAGCGGCAGCGAGGGGCACGGCGGCGGGCACGGTCCGTACCGTCCTTGCGGTAGAAGCAGATCTCCACCTTGCGCTCCTCGGCGCCCAGCAGCGCCTGGGCGATCTGGGCGGCGGCGCGGCGCTGGGTGCGGGGCCCGTGCAGGAAGTCACAGGTGCTGGGCTGCTGCATCACCTCCGCCCGCGAGTAGCCGCAGAGCCGGCAGAAGCCGTCGTTGCAGTAGATCACCGCGCAGTTGGCCGCCCGCGCGTTCCCAATGATGAACTTGCGGCCTACGGGGCACGCGGCAGGGTCAGAGGCATGGCCGCTATCCATCCAGCCCTCCATCCCTTCATCCATCCTTCCATCCATCCCTCCCTTGGTCCCTCCATTCATCCCACATCCATCCCTTGGTCCTTCCATCCATCCTTTGCCCATCCCTCCTTCCCTCTTTCCATCCCTCCCTCCCTCTATCCATCCATCCTTGGCCTATCCATCCTCCCAACCCTCCCTCCCTCCATCCATCCATCCCTCCATCCACCCATTCCTCCATCCACCCATCCTTTGGTCCCTCCATCGCTTGGCTGCATCATGGCTCTGGGTTCCCAGTGACCAAGCATGCCCCACAATGCACCCACCTTACTCCCCAGGGATCCCTCAAAGTGCTACTACCATGAGCATCACCACAGAAACTTTACCATCATCACCACAGGGATCTCACCACCATGAGGACCTCACTAGCACCACCCCAGTGATCCCACCACTACAGAGATCCCACAACCATCACTATGGGCACCCCACCACCATCACCACCACCACAGGGACCACACCACCATGGGAACCTCAGTATCAGCACTACAGATACCCTACCACAATCACCACATGAACCCCACTTCCATGGGCTCACCACCACCATGACTCCAGGGACCCCGCGCCCCCCCGAGCCCCCCCAAGTCCCGAGTCCCGGTTCCAGCCCGCCCCGCAGCACCCTATATTCCCCTAGCTCCGTGTCCCCCCGGTCACCCCAAGCCCCGTACCCCCCCCGGTATCCCTGGCTCCACTCACTCTGTCCCTCGAATTTGCGGATGATGGTGTCCAGAAAGGTGTTTTGGGGGGCGACGTGCCCCCGCCGCACCGGCATCCTGCCGGGCCCATGGGGCAGCGCCCCCCGCGCCGCCGGCACCGGGGAACGGAGGGGGGAGGCGGGAACCGCACGGGGAGCAGGGAACGACGCGGGGGGGAGTAAGGGCGGGGGGGAAGGCGGCCCCGCGCCGCGGGGGGTCCAGCTGCCCTTGAGCCAAGGACGGCGCCGGCGGGGCGGCGGCGGGGGGGGCGGGGAGTGGCTCAGCCCCGCTTCGGTCCTGTTCGGCCCCGAGAGGGAGAGGGGGGCGGGATGCGGGGCGGGCACGCAAGGGTTAAGGCTGGGCCCTCCCCCTCCCGCCGCCCGCCCGGTGGCCGCAGGTGCTTGCCCCGGCCGCCCGGTGCGGGCGCGGTTTGGGTACCAGTGCGGGTACCTGTGCCGGTGTACCCCCCCGCTCTACCCGCCCGGTGCCCGCCGCAGCATCGGCCTTATTTAGGCACGGAGCGGCCCAGGGGGATGCAGCCCCCGCCCCGCCCGGCCCGGCCCGGCCCAGCTCGGCTCAGCCCAGCGGAGTGCGGCTCGGTTTGGCCCGGTTCGGCCCGGCCCGGCCCGGCGGGGCTCGGCTCGGCTCAACGCGGAGGGGCTCGGAGGGGCTCAGCTCAGCCCGAAGGGGCTCGGCCCGGCGGGGCTTAGCTCAGCCCGGCAGGACTCGGAGAGAGTCGGCTCGGCTCGGCTCGGCTCGGCTCGGAGGGGCTGGGCTCGGCTCGGTTGGGCTGGGCTCGGCTCGGCTCGGCTCGGCTCGGCTCGGCCCAACCCGGCCCGGCTCGGCTCGGTTCGACAGGCGGCGGCCGCTGCGTGTTGACAGCCGGGGCCGGGGGGCGGGGCCAGCCCTGTCGCAGCCAATGGCCGCGGGGCAGGGGGGGGGAGGGCGCCACGCCCGGCCCGGGGGCGCCGATTGGGGAAGGCCCCCATGGCCCCGCCCCGCTCCACGCCCCTGATAGCACAGGCCCCGCCCCTCATCTTGGGGCCCCTGCCCCCCCCCGGCAGTACCACCACCCCAGTGCACCCCAGTGTCACTCCCAGTGCAGGTGTGGGTGCTAGGCCTGGATCCAGTTTTGGTCCCGGTCTAGTCCCAGTCCAGTCTTAGTTCCAGTCCCGGTCTAGTTGCTGTTAAGTCCCTGGTCCCAGTCCAATTTCAGACCACCTCCAGTCCAGTTTCTATGCCAGTCCAGTTTCTATGCCAGTCAAGTTCCAATCTGTTTTGTCTCTGTCCCTGTCTAGTCCCAGCTCAGTCTCTGTCCCAGTCCATTCCAGCCTCTATCCCAGTTTTAGTTCAATACCAGCCCAAATCCAATCCCAGTTTCAGTTCCAGTCCAGTCTCTCTGTCCCAGTTAATTCCTAGTCAAGTTCCAGACGAATCTCAGTTCACTCTCTTTTCCAGTTCAGTCTCAGTCCCAGTCCCAGTCCAGTCTCTCTCCCTGCCTCAACTCAACCCTGTTCCAATCTCTTCCCCAGTGCCAGTGCAGTCCAAATTCAGTTCCAGTCCAGTGTCTCTATCCCAGTTCCAGTCCCAGTCCAGTACCTGTCCCAGTCCAGTCTTATTGCCAGTCCCGGTCCCAATCCAATCCAGTCCAATCCAATCCCAGTCCAGTCCAGTCCCGTCCCAGTCCCCGCCAGGCTCTGTCCCAGGTGCTGAAACTGGCACCGAACCCGCTGCGGGATGGACCTGCTGAGCCCGGCCCAGTTCCGCCCAGTTCCGCCCAGTTCAGCCTAGCCCAGGTAGGCCAACCCAGTTCAGTCCAGATCAGGTCAGGTCAGCTCAGCCCAGCAGAACCGGGCCAAGCCGGACCGGACCGCAACGAACCGGACCGTGCCGCTCCGAACCGAGCCAAGCCATACGGAACCGGGTCGAGCCGAGCCGTGGGGCCCAGCGCTAAACCCCGGCTCCGGCGGTGGGGGTGCCACAGGAAGGGAGCAATCCAGGCTCCCTCCGGGTACCGAGACCCCACCCCGGGGACATCTGGAGCCCCACGCACTACAGCCGTGGTGCTGTAGCCGCCCCCTCGGTGCCTCTCAAGAGTCTCTGGCGTGCCCCGTCCGGTCCCCCACTCGGTCCCGCCCCCTCCGGTGCCCCCCCGCTTCCCCCGCAGGAAGGAACCGCCGGGGCCGGCCCCGGGCGCGGTTTCCCGTCGGCTGTGAGGGGGAGTACGGGCCGGGATCCCTCCCGGGCTCCCCGCCCCTGGATCCCCAGAGCAGGGCCGGGGGGACCAGCACCCACCTCTCCCGGGACACCCCTCCCGGCTCGGAGGCACCGTAGGACCCCCTCCAGACCCGCCACTAGCTCGGGTGTCGCCCCTCCGTCTCACATCGTTCCCCCCCGGATACCTCCCAAGACGGTCCCTGGGTGCACCCCCCGACCTCGAGATGCCCAAACGGGGCTTCCTGGCACCTCAATGGCAGGACTGGGGGAGGCGGTCGGGGGAGGGAGAGCCCTGGGACCCCCATGTGGCAATCCCTGGCACAGACATGGGACACCCCCAGGGGTGTACAAGCGCCCCAGAGACGCCCAAGGGTCCCGCACCTAGCCTGGGGCTGTCAGGGGAGGGAGGCAGATCTCAACCCACATCCCCTCTTCGGCCCCTGCTTCAGCCTGGTGGGAGCATCCCATGGGCCCTCCTGGGGGTCCTGTGGCCATGCTAGTGCCCCATGGCTGTGCCAGTGCCCTGTGGCTATGCCACGGGTGCCATGACCCCCTTGGGGGCCCCACAGCCATACTGAGGGTCCTGTGGTCATGCTAGTGCCCCATGGCTGTGCCGGGGCCCCATGACCCCCTCGGGAGTCCTATGACCATGCCAGGTCCTGCCCGCGCCACCCCCCCCACCCCCGCCCCCGCACTACCAAGGCTCTATTCTCCTCCTAGCCGTGTGCTGGGCTCATGGTGCCAAAGCCCCTTGACAGCCTCATGGCATCTTCACTGGCCTGGTATGGTTGGCATCACGGTGTGGCAGCAGTGCCACAGGCCCCACCATTGTGCCCAGCGTGGCTGTGCTGCAGAAGCCGCCATTGTCCCTGTCGGGTGGAGGCGGTGGCCGAGGTCAGCACTTCCCTGCCGCGGGCGGAGGAAACAGCCTCTCCCGACACCGGCGGCTCAGTGTCGGCGCGATGGGCAACCTGCCGGCCGTGCTGCCGGGCACTGCCCGTTCCTGCGGTCTGGGCCTCTGCTCCCGCCAGCTTGGCGCTACCACCGACGAGGCCACCGTCACCACCACCCCCAGTGCTACTGAGCGCCGCAGGTGGGTCTGTGGGGACAACGGGGTGGGATGGATGTGGCACCTGCACCGATAGTGCCGTGGCAAACTGGAGCTGCCACCCTCTGTGCGCCACTGGGGACCTTCTGCTTGGCACCTCCTGCCTGGCACCACTGGCATTTGAGGGACGTCCTGGCATGGCCAGAGCCTCTGGAGATATGTCTCCATCAGAGGTGTGTCCCCACTGGGACAGGACACGGTGCGTCCATGGGCACCCTTTGGCAGCAGAGCTCCATGCCCATGGTGCCTCCTGGCATCACACTGGTGTGCCCTGCCTTGCAGCGTGTCCCGGGCGTTCCCACAGCAGTGTCCCTATCCACCCAACAGCCGCGGCTCGTGCTGGGCCATAGTGGGGTGTTCTGGGCTATACTAGGGTGAACTTAGCCATGTGGGGAGGGGGCATGGGGTCGGCGGGTGGTTAGGGTCGTGACAGGGCCGGGGGGGGTGGGGCAGCGCAAGGACCAGGATCGAACCGGAGGTAGGTCCCCCCCACCCGGTGGCCCGGAGCCCGCTGTGACTCATGGCCATTGTTCGACAGCCAGTAACGCCCCGTGCCCCCCAGCGCAGCACCCCCAGCCCAGCACCCCCATCCTGTGCCACCCCCACCCTAGACCCATGGAACCGAGCCGAGAGCTGGGGTTCAGGGATGTCTCCGCCCATCCCCCGTGTCCCTATCGCCCCAGTGCCCCCTGTGCCCTCCTCGGCAGGTCCCAGCCCCCGTGGGGTGCTGCAGGATCCCAGTGTTAGGGTGAGATAGGGGAGTTCCAGGCATAGGACAGACTGGGGACCCACCCCCAAACCGCGGTTCCCGTGTGGGACTCAGTGCCGTGCACCCTCCCGCCAGCTCGGTGTCCAGCCACCCTGCGGAGCCCCCCCGCTTCGCCCGGCTGAAGAACTGGGAGACTGGGAGCATCGGCTACGACACCCTGTGTGCCCAGGGGCTGCAGGTGGGCATGGCGGGTGCGGGGGGCACTGGCATGGGGTTGCAGGGCTGAGGGCTACGTGCGGCTGAGGGGTACGTGGGGCTGAGGGATTCGGGTCAGGGGTATGGGGAGGGGGATTGTAACCGGGGGGACACAAGGTTGGAAGGCATGAAGTTTGGGGTGCAGAGATGGGGGTATTGGACCGGGGGGCACGGGACTGGCAGGCACTGGATCGGGAGCCACTGGCCTGGGGGTACACCGGCCGGAGGCCACAGGGCTGGGGATGTAGGGCTGGGGGCGCACAGTGCTGGGGAGGCTGTGGGGCCAAGAGTGGATGACAGCCCCCCGATGGCCCCCGGTGCCCCCCAGGAGGTGTCGTGCTCGGGCCGCCGCTGCCTGGGCTCCTTAGTGCTGCCGCGGGCGCTGCCGGCGCCGGTCCCGGAGGGAGAACGGGCCCCTGCCGAGCTGCTGGCGCTGGCTCGGGACTTCGTCACACAGTACTACGGCTCCCTGCGGCGGTGAGCGCTGGGGGACTGCACAACGGCGCCCCAACCCTGCTCCATTGCACCCCACTGCACCCCACCCCTACCCCACAGCTCCTAACCCTGCTCCATTGTACCCCGACCCTGTCCCACGGCACCCCAGCTATTACCCACAGCACCCGCAGCACCCACAGCCCCACCTGTACCCCCCCAGGCAGCATCCCAAACCCGTTTTGGGGCAATCCAGAGTCTGGACCTGCCGTGGGGCACCCCATATCCCCAACCCTGCCCCACATCCCCAGCCCTGCCCTGCAACATCCCAGCCATGCCCCATGGCACCCCACATCCCCAATCTTGCCCCACATCCCCAGCCCTGCCCTGCAGCATCCCAGCCATGCCCCATGGCACCCCACATCCCTAGCTCTGCCCCACAGCCACCTCCCAGTCTCTAATGGCTGTGTCCCCCATGGCACCCTACACCCCCATCTCCACCCCAGCACGCCCACTGTCCCCAGCCCTGCTCAGGGCACCCCACAGCAATGGCAGAGGCTCTCAGGGGGCTCTCTGTGGAGGTCTCTGAGTCTGGGGTCCCACAGGGAGAACTCCCCGGCACATGCTCAGAGGCTACGAGAGGTTGAAGCCTCGATTGCTGCCACTGGCACCTACCAGCTGCTGGAGCCTGAGCTGGTGTTTGGTGCCAAGCAGGCCTGGCGCAACGCTGCCCGCTGCGTGGGGCGCATCCAGTGGAACAAGCTGCAGGTGAGGGGGGACCTGCCCCATGGCTGCCCCACGGTGACCCACACTGCCCCTCAGCTCACCCACAGCCCCTGAGCCAATGGCTCTGCCTCACAGCTGCCTCACACTGGTCCACAGTCCTCCCAAGCCAACAGCTCTGAGCCCTGGTTACCCCATGGCCAGCAAGCTGCCCTGAGGTGGGTATTGCATGGGAGAGAGGGATGGCAGTAGCAGACTCACAGACACCCCCCAGCCCCATCCCTGCCCCCCAGCCTCATTCCTGCCCCACACAGACATCTCCCAGCTCCATCCCTTCCCCCACAGCCCACTGTCCCACACACAGACACCCTAACCCAGCCCCCACATACCCCTCAGGTGTTTGATGCCCGGGACTGTGCCAACGCAGCGCAGATGTTCAGCTTTTTGTGCTCCCACATCCAATATGCCACCAACCGCGGCAACATTCGGTGAGACCCCACCTAGGGCAGGACTCCCCCACTTCCTTCTAACCCCATGGCTGGTGGAGGAGGAGTGGGTGACACCCCCTTAATGCCCACCCCAGGTCTGCCATCACCATCTTCCCACCACGAGCACCGGGTCGGGGTGATTTCCGCATCTGGAACTCGCAGCTAATCCGTTATGCCGGGTACCGGCAACCTGATGGCTCCATTCGAGGTGACCCAGCCAATGTGGACATCACTGAGGTGGGGACACCCCCAAACCCTGCCCCTGCACCCCCAGACCCTCACCATCCTGACGCTGTTCCCCTCACCTCATAGCTCTGCATCCAGCATGGTTGGACCCCCGGCGGGGGTCGCTTTGATGTCCTCCCACTGCTGCTGCAGGGTCCTGATGACCCCCCCGAGCTCTTCCCACTGCCCCCTGAGCTAGTTCTCGAGGTGCCCCTCCAGCACCCAACGTGAGTGGGGAAAAAACAGGGGGAGGGACACATGAGATCCTCTCCTCACACAAAAATGGCTGAGGGGAGGAAGCAGTTGTGGCCCCCTCCTCATGTCCGAACCCCCTGTAGGTTTTGGGTTGATGTTGAGCTGATGCTGGATTTGTGTTGGGTAGATGTTGGGTTGGTGTGGGGTTGGTGCTGGGTTGGTGTTGAGTTGGTGTGGGGTTTGGTTTGGGTTGGTGTTGGGTTGATGTTGGGTTGGTGTGGGGTTGGTGTTGGGTTGGTGTGGGGTTGGTGTTGGGTTGGTGTGGGGTTTGTTTTGGGTTGGTGTTGGGTTGGTGTGGGATTTGGGTTGGGTTGGTGTTGGGTTGATGTTGGGTTGGTGTAGGCTTTGTTTTGGGTTGGTGTTGGGTTGATGTTGGGTTGGTGCTGGGTTGGTATTGAGTTGGTGTAGGCTTTGTTTTGGGTTGGTGTTGGGTTGATGTTGGGTTGGTGTAGGCTTTGTTTTGGATTGGTGTTGGGTTGATGTTGGGTTGGTGTGGGGTTAGTGCTGGGTTGATGTTGGGTTGGTGTGGGGTTTGTTTTGGGCTGGGGCTGGTGTTGGGTTACTATGGATCTCTGTGAGTCAGCATGAGTCCCTGTGGGTCCCTGCTCCACAGCCTGCCATGGTTTGAGGAGCTGGGGCTCCGCTGGTACGCGCTGCCTGCCGTGTCCAACATGCTGCTGGAGATCGGGGGGCTGCAGTTCCCAGCTGCCCCCTTCAATGGCTGGTACATGGGCACTGAGATTGGCACCAGGAACCTCTGCGACCGTCACCGCTACAACCTGCTGCCGGTCAGCACCAAGTGGGGGGTCCTGACTCTCCCTCCCTGGGTACCTCCTTGTACCCTGGGACCTGGCTGAGACCTCCCCCAACTGCCTGCAGGAGGTGGCTGAGCACATGGGGCTGGACACAGGGACGAGCTCATCGCTCTGGAAGGACAAGGCAGCCGTGGAGGTGAACGTGGCTGTGCTCCACAGCTTCCAGGTGGGACCCCAACACCTCCATGACATGGGCACCTCAACACTGCCAGGGGAACCTCAACACCACTACAGTGACCATGATACCTCCATGGAGACCCCAACACTGCCATGGGGACACCAACATGGGCACACTGGCACCACCAGGGGGACCCCAATACCACCATGGGGGCCTCAACACTGGTGATCCCAACACCAACATAGGGATCCCGACACCACCATGGGGACCTCAACACTGCTCTGGTGACCCTAACACCACCATAGGGACCCCAACAGCATCATGGGATCCACCAAGTCCCCCCCTCAAGCCTATTGTCCCCACAGCTGGCCAAAGTGACAATCGTGGATCACCATGCAGCCACTGAGTCCTTCATAAAGCACATGGAGAATGAGCTGCGGACAAGGGGAGGGTGCCCAGCTGACTGGGTCTGGATTGTGCCCCCCCTCTCGGGCAGCCTCACCCCTGTCTTCCACCAGGAGATGGTCAACTACCAGCTCTATCCCACCTTCCGCTACCAGGTGGGTTTGGGTTGGTGTTAGGCTGATGTTGGATCGGAATTGGGTTGGTGTGGGGTTGATGCTGGGTTGGTGTTGAATTGGTGTGGACCTTGGTCCCACCACCCCACAGCTGACCCCCTGCCATCACCATAGCCTGATGCCTGGAAGGTCTACGTCTCCAAGGGCACCACCATCACCAGGCGAAAGACCTTCAAGGAAGTGGCCAAGTAGGTGCCCACCCTTGGGTGAAGCTCCCAGACCATGGTGGGGACCATGGAGACCCCACTTCATGTTCTCTCCATCTTCTCCAGTGCAGTGAAGATCTCAGCCAAGCTGATGGGACACATGATGGCCAGGAGGGTCAAGGCCACTATCCTGTATGCCACTGAGACCGGCAAATCCCAAAGCTATGCCTGGAACCTCTGTCAGCTCTTCCAACGTGCCTTTGACCCCAAGGTGGACAGGAGAGAATGGATGGGGGGGGATTGGTTTGGGGGGAGACACTGCTTGCTGCCCCCTCCTCATGTTCCAGCCTCTGTAGGTGCTGGATTGGTGTTGGGCTGGCCAAAATGCCCTGTTGGGGGGGTGGTGGGGGTGGGCAGAGCTGCCAATTGAAGCCCCCTCCCCATATATCAACCCCCTGTAGGTGCTCTGCATGGATGAGTACGATGTGGTGTCCCTGGAGCATGAGACCTTGGTGCTGGTGGTGACCAGCACCTTTGGCAATGGGGACCCCCCCGAGTGTGCAGAGGTGAGAGGAGGGGGAAGGATAATGGAGATGGGATAGAGGTGGGATGAAGATGGTGGAGATGATGGGATGAAGGTAGTGATGATAATGAGGATGGAGATGAAGATAGGACTGAGGATGAGGATGAGAGTTATGAGGATGGAGATGGATATGGGGCTGGAGCTGGGGTGGGGTGGTAACAATGATAGAGTGGAGATGATGGAGATAGGATGAGGATGGAGATGGATGGGGATGGGTGTGGGAATGTAGATGGGGATGGGAATGGAGATGTGTCATGCTGTCCCCCACAGAGTTTCTCCAAGGCACTGATGGAGATGACCTCTCCCTACACCAGCACATCCCAGGCTGAGCCGCCCTTGTGAGCAGCGTGGGCGGGTCCAGGGGTGCCCATCTGGGCTGGGGGAGTTCCAAGCCTGCCCCCACCATGCCTTCACCCTGTGCCTTGCCCCTCCCAGGAGCTACAAGCTAAGGTTCAACAGCGTCTCCCAGTCTGATCAGCTTGTGGCCTCCTGGAAGAAGAAGCGGCGGCAGCTGAGCAACACTGACAGCGCTGGAGCCCTGGGAGCGCTGCGGTACCGCCACAGCCACCACCGCTATGGCCACCCCCATTGCCACCCCCATTGCCATTACCATGGCCACCACCATGGCCACCTTCACTCTGTCCCAGGGCCATGGGGAGCTGTCAGGAGCAGTCCTGGGGGAGGAAGGGGAGCAGCCCTTCCCTGCCTTGTAAGGACCCCGAGAGCTCCACATCACAGCTCCCGCCCTGCCCCACCCCTGGGTGCCTTCCCTGGGTTACGCAGTGCCATGGTGGGGGGCGGTCCTTGCCCTCAGCCCAGGTCAAGGGGTGTTGGCAGGGGTCCCGCTCTCAGCTTGGGTCACGGGATGCTGAGGGGGAGTCCTGCCCGGGACAATGGGTTCCAGGAGTCTTTGACAGCCCCCTCCCACAGGTTCGCGGTGTTCGGGCTGGGGGTCGCGGGCATACCCCCACTTCTGTGCCTTCGCCCGGGCCGTGGACACTCGGCTGGAGGAGCTGGGTGGGGAGCGGCTGCTGCCCATGGGGGAGGGTGATGAGCTCTGTGCCCAGGAAGAGACCTTCCGCACCTGGGCATGCCAAGTCTTCCAGGTATGGGGGGGGGATCACGGGCATCCCCAACAACCCCTGGCACCCCTCTGAAGCCCAGCACCCACCCCTCCCCTCCCTCCCGCTGTATCCCCAGGCTGCCTGCGAGACCTTCTGCGTGGGGGATGCTGCAGGTGGGGCCGAGGAGCTCTTTGCCCCACCCCAAGACTGGAAGCACCAGAAGCACCAGCTGGTGCCACAGCCCCAGGCCACTGACACCCTATCCGGTAAGGACTAACCCCCACCATCGGCAATCTCCCGAGCCCCTCGACCCTGGGGAGCCCCCCACCCCTCTGTATTGCCCTCTGCCTGTGACCAGCATCTGCCCCATGGCTCCCCAGGACACACACGCCCACACCATGTCTCTCCCACCAAGGGACACCCACCCCTCACATCTCCACAACCCCCCCATGACCCTTCCAGTCCCTTCATGACTTCCTCTGTGACACCCCCCCCAATACCGTGTCACCCTCTCATCCTTGCCCTGCCCCGCTGCATCCTTCGTAGTCGCCCCAGGATCACCTCAGGACCCCCTCTCACCTCTCTATCTCTTTCCAGCCCGTACATTCCCCACCCCCAGCCCCTCTGTGACCCCCCATGACTCTCTCAGCCCCTCCATGACCTCCCCCATCCCTCCCCAGGCCTGTCTCAGCTGCACAAGCGCCGTGTGTTCCCTTGCACACTGCTTTCCCTGGAGAATCTGCAGAGCCCCGAGTCCAGGTGAGACCCTCACTGCCCCAGGACCTCCCCACACCAGAGACCACCCAATCCTGGGGCGCCACCGCCCCTGGCACCTCATATCCCCAGGACTCCCCCACATTTGTGACCATCCACCCCTGGGACCCCTCTGTACCTCTGGAAACCCCTGGGACCCTCACTTTTCCCCATCCCCAGAAATCCCTCACCTCAGGTCTAGCCACACCTGGGAGGCTCCAAGCTCTCAGCACCAATGGGACCCCCTCAGCCCCGGGAGCCCCACTAGATCCTCGAGACACCCCCATTCCTGGGACCTCCCAGCTTCGATACCCCTGAGCACCTCCTCACCCCTGAGCTTTCTCCGCCATACCCAGGCTTCAGTGTTCCTGGGAGCCCCGAGACACTCCCCAGCCGCGGGGCAACACCCAAACCCCCGAGACTCCCCCCATTCCTGGGACACCCCCCCCATCCCGCACACTCCCGAGAGCCGCCCCACCCCTGAGCCCCTTCCTCACTCCCGGGACCCCGCCCCTGACCCCGCCTCGTCGTGCCCCTTCCTCAGCCGCTCGACGCTGCTGGTGCGCCTGGACACGGGGGGGCGGGAGGAGCTGCGGTACCAGCCGGGAGATCACCTCGGGGTGTTCCCGGCGAACAGCCCCGAGCTGGTGGGGGAACTGCTGCGGAGGGTTCAGGGACCTCCTGATCCCGAGCAGCCCGTGCTGGCCCTCAGCGCCCAACGGGACTCTGGTACTGGCGGGGCAGGGAAGGGGGGCACCGGGAGGGGACAGGGGCCAAGGGGGAGGGGAAGGGGAAGGGGAAGAGGAAGGGGAAGGGGAAGGGGAAGGGGAAGGGGAAGGGGAAGGGGAAGGGGAAGGGGAAGGGAAAAGGTGAAGGAGCTGGGGAAGGGAGGGGGAAGGGGCAGAGGAAGGGGACAAGGAGAAGGGGACAAGGAGAAGGGGCTGGGGCTGAAATGGGGAAGGGCCTGGGGAAAGGGGGAAAAGGGAATTGGAAAAATGGAATGGGGAAAAGGTAAAGGCAAAGGAAAAGAAGAAGGAAAATGGAAGTGGCTGGAGTTGGGGAAGGAACTGGGAAAGGGCAAGGGAAGAGGATGGGGAAGGGAAAAGGGGAAGGGGGGAAAGGGAAAGGGGAAAGGGAAAGGGAAAGGGAAAGGGAAAGGGAAAGGGAAAGGGAAAGGGAAAGGGAAAGGGAAAGGGAAAGGGAAAGGGAAAGGGCCTGAGCCTCTGCTCCCTCCTCGCAGACACAGAATCCCCTGGGCAGCCGCAGAGCCGCCTGCCCCCCTGCAGCCTGGCCCAGGCCCTCACCTTCTTCCTGGATGTGGCAGCACCCCCAAGCCCCCAGTTCCTGCAGCTCTTGGCCATGCTGGCGGCCGAGCCCCAGCAGCGGCAGCAACTGGAGAGACTGGGACAGGTGCGAGGACATGGGATGGGAGAGGGACTGGTGGGGGCTGTGGCACTGGAATGCTGGTTGCCTGCTGGTTGGGATGCTGGGATACTGGGCTGCTGAACTCCTCCCTGGCACAGCTACTGAGATGCTGGTACCTTCCCTGGTCAGGATAGAGGGATGCTGGGTTGCTGGAATACCAGTCTTCTCCCTGCCATGGATACTGGGTTACTGGGACACTAGGACGTAGGCCCCCTCTCTGGAAGAGAAGCAGGGATACTGGGGTGCTGGGAGACTGGGATATTGGGGCCCTGGGGCACTAGGATGGTGAGACAGTGGGACACTGGAGTGCTGGGACACTGGGACACTTGGACACCAGGGCACTGGGGCACCGGGGTGCTGTCCCCCTCGGTGGCCCTGCCCAGCAAGTCCCTCGCAGGACGCACGGCTGTATGAGGAGTGGAAGTGGTTCCGCTGCCCCACGCTGCTGGAGGTGCTGGAAGAGTTCCCGTCGGTGCAGCTGCCCCCGGCGCTGCTCCTCACGCAGCTGCCACTGCTCCAGCCCCGGTACTACTCCATCAGCTCTGCGCCGGGCCCCAGCCCTGGCGAGATCCACCTTACCGTGGCCGTAGTCACCTACCGCAGCGAGAGTGAGTGGGGACGGGAACAGGGGCACCAGAGCCGTGGGCAGGGTGTCTTCGGAGCATCCCAGGGTCCACAGGGAATCTCCAGGTTCCCTAGAGCGTATCCAGGGTCCCTAAGGCCATCTCCAGGTCCCCAGCACATCTTTAGAGCATTTCCCAGATTCCCCAGGGCTATCTCCAAGGTGTCCCTAGAGGATCTCCAACTCCCTCAGAGACATCTCCGGGGTCCTGCAGGGCATCTCCTGGCTGTCCCTATAGTATCACCACGGTCTTCACAACGTCTCCAGTGTCCCCCAGGGAGTCTCTGGGTCCCCAGGACCATCTTCAAGGTCCCCAGGGCCCCTCCAACGTCCTTCCCCAGCCCCATCACGCCATGCCCGGCCACTGCCGCTGCATATGGGCAAGCCTCTCAGGGACGGGGGCCCCCCCTTGCCACTAGTCGTCCCTTGCCGAGGTCCCCCACATATTTTCCCAGGTCCCCTGGCCTCAGCCCTGCCTAGGGATGGCGAACCCCACTCCCTGGGGGGGAACTCCCTGTAGAATGCGTGGGAGCTGCTGGGGGAGTCTCCTGCCGCAGCCCCCCCTCCTCGCTCCTTGCAGACGGGCAGGGGCCGCTGCACTACGGCGTCTGCTCCACCTGGCTTGCGCGGCTGCAGGCCGGGGACATCGTGCCCGCCTTCATCCGAGGGTAAGGGACCCCCAGACCTACCCCAGGACCTGCCTGAACCCCCCTCGACTGTGCCTCCCCAATCCCCGCCTCCCCCTCCCCACCTTCCCGCCCCGGGTCCCCAGCGCCCCGCCCGCGCCGGGGTTCATCCAATCCTGTTCCGTGCACCCACCTCTCATGGGGCCCTGCCTGTCTCGGTGTCCGACGATTCCGGGGACCAACCCTGTCCCAGGGTACCCCATCAGCCAGCCCCGGTGCCCCGCCGGTCCTGTGTGTCCCCCTGTCCTAGTGCCCGGTTCATCGCTAATCCTGGTGACCCGGTGTCCGGTGTGTCGCTGGTCCCGGTGACCCTCTGCCTGGTGCCTTCTTGGTCCCGTGTCCCTGCCCGTCCCGGTGTCCTGGTGCCCGCGTCCCTGCCCATCCTGGTGTCCCTGTGCTCGTGTCCCTGCCCGTCCCTGTGCCCTGCCAGTCCCGGGTCCCCGCCGGTGCTGATGACTCGGTGCCGGTAGGGCACCGTCGTTTCGGCTGCCGGCCGCGCCCGAAGCCCCCTGCATCCTGGTGGGACCTGGCACCGGTGTCGCCCCATTCCGGAGCTTCTGGCAGCACCGGCTGCACCAGCTGCGGGAAGGAGGTTGGCACAGGGGACACTGGGGGACACCGGGAGGATATGGGGGACACTGGGCTTGGGACAGATGGAGGGACAGGAGGAGACAGGGGTAGGGATGGGGGAATATGGGGCAGAGAAAAGAGACAGGGGACACAGGCCGGGGGCTGAAGTGGGAGGACATGGGCACATGGACAGAAGTGGACCAGAGACATTGGGATATTGAGGGACAAGGTGATACAGGGTGAGAGATAGAGCAACAGAATGGGATATGGAAACACAGAGGGATATGGGGCAGGGGACAGGAGGATGTGAGACAGAGGGATATGGGGTTGGGAACAGCGTCACAGGGACATGGCAGCACTGGGATGTGGGACAAGGGACATGGGGCAGGGGGACAGAGGGATATGGCAACCTGGGGACAGGAAGTTGGGGGTAGGGGGCACAGGGACATTTGGACACAGAACATGGAGCTATGGGGATGTGGAGAATGGGGATGGGGACATGGGCACACAGGGATAGGGTGGCATGGGGATGGAGGGACATGGGGATATGTGGCATGGTGGTGTGGGGAGGTGGCACTGAGGTGCTGCTGGACCATGGGAGCTGGCAGGATGTGGAGGAGTGGGGAGGCAGGGCCTGGGGACATGGGGCCAGGCTTGCTGGCTGTGACTGCAGGTGGCCCGCTGGGCAGCATGGTGCTGGTGTTCGGGTGCCGCGCAGCCGCGCTGGACCACATCTACCGCGAGGAGATGGAGGAGGCCCAGGAGCAGGGGGCTCTCAGCCAGGTCCTCACTGCCTTCTCACGCCAGCCTGGGACACCCAAGGTGGGACGGGACTGGGATGGGGATGGGGACAAGGATAGGGATGAGACTGCGGGGATGGGGACAGAGATGGAGGTGGAGGCCAGGACGGGATGGGGGCAGAGATGAGTATGGGGATGGGAACCAGATGGGAATGGGGATGGGCACAGAGACAGGGATGGCTACGGGGGCAGGGACCAGAAAGGGATGGGGACAGGAATGGGGATGAGGACCTGATGGGTTCAGGGATGGGGATGCAGAGACAGAGATGGTGGCAAGGGTGGGCTGGGGACAGGGTTGAAAGGGGCAGGGCAGGGCTGGGGACACGGGGCTATGGTGCCACATGGCAGGTGCCAAGCCCATGGCCGCCGCGGTGTCCCCAGACATATGTGCAGGACGTCCTGCGGACACAGTTGGCAGCAGAGGTGCACCGGGTGCTGTGCCAGAGCGGGGGGCACATGTACGTCTGCGGGGACGTCACCATGGCCACCGAGGTGCTGCAGACCGTGCAGCACATCCTGGCACAAGAGGCTGGCATGACGCTGGGCCAGGCTGGCGACTTCATCAGCGAGCTGCGGGTGAGGGCCAGGGTCCAGGGCTGGGCGGTGACACTGGCACCGCGCCTGGCACCGCGTCCTGACGCCGGTTCTCGCCACGCAGGACAAGAACCACTACCACGAGGACATCTTCGGCCTCACCTTCCGCACGCAGGAGGTTGCCTTCCGCATCCGCAGCCAATCCTTCTCCACCCAGCTGCGCCCGCAGCCGGAGCCCACGCCCTGAGCCTGGCACTGCCAGGGCTGGAGGGGTGCCTGTGGACAGAGGGGTCCCCGTGGCCATGCCCCCTGCCCTGGTGCCAGCACAGCTGCTGCCTCCCCAGTAAAGCTTTAGTTTTGATAACCCTGGCCTGGTGCTTCTCCAGGGTGGCACTGTCAGGAACGGCGGGGTACACACTGGTAGGCATGGGTGGGGTCACCTGGCCAGGGATGGGAGAGGGTGGGTGGATGGCATGGAAGGACACAGGGGCATGGTCCCCACAGCTCCAAACTGAGAATGGCACCAAGTTGGCACCACCACTGTGGTGTACCAGTCCAGTGTCATCCTCAAACCTCCACAGCCTTGCTTGGCACAGTTCCATGGCATTGCCCCCCCAGATGCTCAGAGTATCCCCTGGCATAGTGCCATGGCATGCCCCCCAAAGTCCCATGGCACACCTCAGCATCCTGCCACAGCACAGCCCTTCACCCCTTGCCAGCCCTGGCACACAGTCACCACTGGCACAGCCCCTCTGTAAACCTTTATTCCCCACTGCAGCAGCTCGATGTGGCCAATGCCCAGTGCCAGGCACTGTGGTGGGCACAGGGAGGGCAGCAGCCCCATGCCCCCCCCTTAAGTACAGCACCTTGGGGGGGCTGGCTGCCCCCAGAAGCACCCCCAGCCCTGCACCAAGGTGGGGCCACCAGCAAGGCCTTGTGCCAAGTGGGGTGCCCAGGAAGGCATGACCAGCTGGACTGCCCCACATGGTGACCCCCGGGCACCAGCAAGTCTCTCCTGGCAGTGCCTAGTGCTGGCCAGCACATCCCAGCAGCTCTCCCAGCACTGTGACCAGGAGCTCTTGGCACATCCAGGGCCCTGCAGGGGAAAGGGGTCTGTTAGTGGAGTAGCAGTGCCACCAGCAATGGGGCCACTAGCAGCAGGTACTCTGGCACGTGTACCAGTCAGACATCAACAGACCCCAGCACTGGTGGTCATCAAACCTCCCAGGCAGTGGGTACCTAGCCATGCCATGCCCTCACCCATGGCAGCCACAGCTGCTAGCCTGTCCTTTGCTCTTCCTTGTCTTCTTCCTCCTCCTCCTCTTCTTCCTCCTCCTCCTCTGCCCAGCCGCCCAGGGGCATCTCTCGGAGCTGAGCCTGTGAGGCCCGGGCAGCCGAGCCTGGGGGGGGATGGGGTGGGTCAGAGCTGCCCCTGACCCACAGCCCCTACCAGGGGGTCCCAGCACTCAGGATCCCCCCAGCCACTCCATCTCTGGGGTGCCTCTGGGGCCAGATACGTCCCTAGGACCCCAGTGCGGTGCCCACCTGCTGTCATGGAGGAGGGTTTGGGTGCCCCCGAGGACATCCAGACCCCAACGGCCTGGGGACCAGGACCCTGCTGCTGCTGCTGGTGGAGCTGGAGGGGCAGAAGGAGGGTAGAGATCCCCCATCATGGGGTTTAGAGCCCCATCAGGGTGAGCTGCCCCCACATGGGGCACTGAGATGGGGGCCTCCTAGTGCAGGACCCCCTCTCAGCACCTCACCCTTGAGGGAGTGGCCAAAAAATGGCTGTGACACCCCCACAGCTGGGATGGCAGCAGCCATGGGGTCTTCAGGTAAAAGCAGGGTGAGGGGTGGGGTACATCAGGGAGCATGGGTACACTGGGGGACCTGTGGCTGGGGACACACACCTCGTGCAGGTAGATGGCATGGAGGCTCATCTCAGCTGAGGCCACCTCGGAGAGCAGTGCCGAGCGGCTCAGGAGCAGGCTGCAGGCACAGTTGTCAGCACCCAGCAGGGCACCACAATGCCCCGTGCCCACCACAATACCCTCTACCCACAACACACCCTGTCCACCATGACACCCACATCCCACCACAACATCTCCATCCCACCATGACACCCCCATTCTGCCACGACGCCCCCTCCCCACATCAACTCCTTTCCCTTCCCTTCGTGCCACAACATCCCATGCCACCACGCCACCCCTACCCTGCCACCACACCACCTCTCCTGCCAGGACACCCTCTTTTTGCCATGCCACCCTCTTCCCCACACCCCTCCATCACCACGCCATCGCCAGGACCTCTCCTCAGGATGCAGGGGGTGCCCGGTGGGGCTGTCGCCGGCGCTGCCCCTCACCCAGCCGGGCAGGGGGGATGCAAGGGACAGCAGGACGCTGGCGGCAGCGCTGGCAGTGCTGCAGGGCTGGGACAAGCGTCGCTCCCGTGCCACCAGTCCGCTGGCAGAGAGGATGGGCCGTGACAGGACGCTGGCCACCAGTCCATCCGGCTGCAGGGACAGGAGATCAGGATGGGCTGAGAGGCTCCCTCGGCACCCCCAGCCCCGCCGTGTGCCACGCTTACCGCGGCAGCCGAGTCGTCAGAGAGCAGCGAGGTGGCCAGAGGCCCCTCGGCCAGGAGGTGGCGGGCGGGCGGCGCGGTGGCAGCGTCCCGCTGGACCTGCTCCTTAAGGTGGCTCAGGAAGAGCTCGCTGGGCCGCGGCGGCTGCCAGCGCGGGTGTGCGATGGCGAAGCGCATCAGCGACAGCTCCGTCTTGCCATCCTCCGCCTGCCGGTACGCCGAGGCCTCCGTGTGCCCCGCCGACAGCCACTGCGGGCACAGCGTCAGCACCTGCTGCAGGGTGGGCACACCGCGGCGCCCACTTCCTGCCACAACACCCCAATCCTGCCGCGACACCTGCTCTGTGCCACCAAACCCCAATCCTGCCGCGACACCTGCTCTGTGCCACCAAACCCCAATCCTGCCGCGACACCTGCTCTGTGCCACCAAACCCCAATCCTGCCGCGACACCTGCTCTGTGCCACCAAACCCCAATCCTGCCGCGACACCTGCTCTGTGCCACAACACCCCAATCCTGCCGCGACACCTGCTCTGTGCCACAACACCCCAATCCTGCCGCGACACCTGCTCTGTGCCACAACACCCCAATCCTGCCGCGACACCTGCTCTGTGCCACAACACCCCAATCCTGCCGCGACACCTGCTCTGTGCCACAACACCCCAATCCTGCCGCGACACCTGCTCTGTGCCACAACACCCCAATCCTGCCGCGACACCTGCTCTGTGCCCTGACACCCCAACCCCGCTGTGATGGTCCCTTTGTGCCACGGCATCCCAATCCCACCCTGGTACCTCCTCCCTGTCACGATACCCCCAGCCCACCACGACACCCCTTTTGTTCCATCCCATGATGGAACACCCCAAGCTCTGCCATGACACCACCTACACACCACAATATCCCCTGTCCCCCATGACATGCCCTCTATGCCACGGCTCCCCTGGCCCCCATGACACCCACGTTGTGCCACCACATCCCCACCCCGCCACAACTCCCCCCCTGCCCACCGCCACACCCCCCACCACACCCCCCACTTTGTGCCCTGGCACCCCGCTCCCTGCCACGACACCCCACAGCAGGAAGGGGAGCAGGACTGGGATCCCCCCCACCCCTGGCACCCCCTAACCTGGGGGTTTCCGTGGCTGCGGACATCGAGCTGGGCGAAGGAGCAGATGTCCCCCACCCCCACCACCTCCACCGTGAAGTTGCGGAAGAAGTCGATGATGTCGAGGGCGCGGGGGGGCAGCGCGAAGATGAGGATGAGGGGGGTGATGATGGGGCTCAGCAGCTCCTCCAGGATGAAGACCTGCAGGTGATGAGTGGGTCAGGGGGTGTCTGGTGGGGCTGGGGGGGGGGGGGAGAATCCCATCACCCAGTGCTCACCGCCTTGTACTGGAAGAGCTGAGCCATTTCGCTGCGCGTCTCTGCCCGGCTGGCATTGCCCTGCCAGTGGTCGGGCATGTAGTGGACATGGGCCAGGACCCGCTGCAGGAGCTGCTCCGGGCACCATACTGTGTGCTCATCAGGGATGAAGGACCTGCAGAAGGTGGGGGCAGGTGTCCTACCTCTGCTTGGCCACCCTGCCACCCAGCATGACCACTGACAGCATGGCATGGCACAGAGTCAGCATGGCATGGTTTGGGTGGGAGAGACCTTCAAGATCATAGAGTCCAACCATGAGCCCGGCACTGCCAGGTCACCACATCTCCATGGCTTTGAAACTTCTCCAGGGATGGGGACTCTACCACTGCCTGGGGCACCCTGGGCCACACCTTGATAATATCCAACCTTGACATGTCCAATGTCCTTGACATGTCCAACCTAAACCTCCCCTGGGGCAACCTGAGGCTGTTTCTTCTTGTCCTGTCATTTGTTCCTTGTGAGAAGAAACCAACCCCCACCTCAAAACCTCATCCAACTTGACCTTGTGCCCCACCTCTATGGGCAACCTCGGCCAGGGTCTCAGCACCCTCAGTGTCAAAAAGTTGCTCCAGGGGTCTGAACCTCCCATCACCCACTACGGCCACAATTGGCCCATCCTGGCAGTGCTGGGTCAAAACTTGGACTGGACAATCTTGAAGGTCTCTTCCCACCAAAGATGTGATTCTGTGACTCTGGCACAGCCACGTCTGGCCCACCACAGCCACACCTTGCCCGCCTTGGCAGACCCACCTGGCCACGGTGACCACCAGCCCCAACAGGGTGAGGGCGGTCAGGATGTGCTGCACTGTCAGCACATCCTCGTCGTAGACGGTGAGGGCGATGAGGACGGCCAGGATGGAGCCGGCGAAGAAGCCAACGTTCTTGGCCAGCACGGCCAGCAGAGGGCTGCTGAAGGAGTTCATGTAGTTGGTGGCCGGTTTGTAGCCGCGGCTCAGCCGCGCCCGCAGCTCGTGGCTGAGTTCGTTGAAGTGCCGCAGATAGTGGCGGCCGTAGAGCGACCAGCGGCGAGCCCCCAGGCTGCCCGGCTCCCGCTTGATGCCCTCGGCGTAGCTGAAGAAGGCGTAAAGCAGCTGCCAGAGCAGCACGCAGGGACAGAGCAGCAGGTTGGCCACCCCCAGCAGCACCATGTCCCGCGCCAAGCGCTGCGCCAGCTCCCGCCGGGCGCCCGCCCGCTTGCACTGCGGGCGCAGGCTCCAGGCGTTCTGGAAGAGGGCGCCGGGGCCGCGGAACAGCAGCAGCTCCAGGTTGTACTGCAGGCCCTGCGTGAGGAACACCACGGTGCCCAGCAGCGGCAGACGGAAGCGGATGGGTAGCAGGGACTTGTTGACCATGGCCACGGTGTAGTTCTGGAAGCGCAGGATGCGGTGGTGTATGTCCAGCTCCGTCAGCTCCTTCTTGTGCACGCACAGCTGCTGCCGGCGCTGCAGGGCCATCAGCCGCGCCTGCACCTCCTGCCAGCTCTGGCTACACAGCGCGTCCTGTGCCAACCAGGCGCCCATCAGCGCTGACATGGCACCACCAGCTGTGGTTGCACAGCCCATCCTGTGCCAGCCATGTGCCCATCAGTGCTGGCATGGTACTGCATGGCACCACCAGTTCCACTGGCTGTGATTACAGAGCCCATCCCGAGCCAACCATGCACCCATCAGCACAGGCACGGTACTGCATGGCACCATCAGCCTCACCAACTGTGGTTACACAGCCCATCCTGTACCAACCAGGTGCCTATCAGTGCTGGCATGGCACTACCAGCCCCATCAGCTGTGGTTACAGAGCACATCCTGTGCCAGACACGTGCCCATCAATGCTGCACTGTGTGGCACAGCCCCTCCCCTCATGCCCACTGACCGAAGGGATGTTGAGGGCCTTGATGTAGAAGCTGCGGATCTCCCAGTAGCCCAGCACGCTGCAGAGGACCTTCACCAGCCGGTACAGCCAGAAGACTGATGCCATCACCAGCAGGAAGATGATCCAGCCGCTGGCATGGATCCTGACAGGGCACAGACAGTTGGCACCACACTTCTAGGATCCTTTTGTGGCCATGCCGGTGGCCTCCATGCCCACTTTGTGGCCAGGCCAGTGGCCTCTCAGCCCTGCTGCCCTGGACCCCCCATCATGGCCACGCTGGTGACACCCCAGCAGAGCCGTGCCCCTCAGCCCTCCGCTTACCGCTGGGCACACTGTGGGGCGGGCAGGACAGCGTCGGGTAGTGTCACCTTGGCACGGTCAGTGCCTGCCTGGCTGTGGTTGAGTGGCCGGTTGGCGAACAGCACATCGTAGTCCACACAGCAGAGCAGGAAGGTGGTGAAGGTGACCACGAAGAGGAACTGCCTGAGGGGACAGGGGGCTCAGTACCCAACCTCCCACTGCAGTCAGGGTCTTGTGGGCAGGATGGGACCCCAAACCCTCAGGTGACACAGGACCCCAGATCCTCTGGAGCAGCATGAGGCCCCAATCCCACCTGGGGAAGGGCAGCACCCCCAGACCCTGGGGCAGGACAGGACCCTTTGGGAGAGGATGAGGCCTCTCAGCCCCACAGGGCAGGATGGCACTCTCAGCCCTTTGGGGAAGCACTGGACACCCACCCCTTGGGGCAGGATGGGACCCCCATCCCTCCTGGAGAAGACACGTGGCACAGCGCTGCATGGCACAGCACCACGTGGCACCACACAGCACCATGTGGCATAGGACCGCATGACACCACATGGCACAGCAACACGTGGCACAACACTGCATGACACCACACAACGCCATATGGCATAGCATTGCATGGCACACCACTGCGTGGCACCACAGGTCCCTCACCCCAGCTCAAAGAGGTCAGACAGCATCATGCAGGCGAAGCCATTGCGCTGGTGGAACTGGTAGATGTGGGGGGGTTAAGGAGCAGTCTAGCCCTGCTGGACTCCCCCGTGTCCCTGGCCCCCACCCCAGTGTGTCCCCGTGCCCCCCCGCCACAGGCAGGACTGGGCAGATGCCAAGGATATCTTGGTGAAGAAATGATCCAGGTTCTTGATGTGGTGCCAAGAGTCTGGAGAGAAGAGAAAAACACTGTGGAGGGGGTGCTGAGCAGAGCCATGCACAGATCCCCCTGTGCCAAACATCTGTGGGGCACTTCATCCTGGCACCCACTAACCACCACCAGGGGCCAGCTAGACTGTCCAATATGGGTGCCCATGACTGCCAGAGCAGACCACCCACTGTGGCCCAGGGCAGCATTTGCCCCCCCAGTAGCCTGGACCAAGCTGCCAGCAGAGTCTGGAACCCTTCCCAGAAGGGTTTGAACTCCCCTGGCAGGGTCTGATTCCCCCTTGGCAGGGTTTAGACCTGCCCACAGCAGGGTCCAGACCCCTCCAAGCAGCCTGGACCTCCCTGGCCAGACATGGACCCCCTGGCAGAATCTGGACCCACTATGGCAGGGTCTGAACCCCCCAAGCAGTGTCTGGACTCCCTCAGCAGGACCTGCCGCCCCCCTTCACCAGCAGGACCCCCCACCTTGCAGTCCCTCGGTAACATGCAGCAGCTCCTCCTCCTCCTCCTCGCCAGGGGGCAAATCCTGCTCCACGTCATCCAGCCGCTGGTACTCGCCCTGAGATGCCATCGCTATGCCCACCGTGCCACCTGCCAGCGACACATCTTGGCACCACCAAGTCTGGCACCACCCAGGACCCCCACCCAAGCTGCCTGAAGCCCCCCACCCGGCCCCATGGGGCAGCCAGAGTGCAGCTGTGGGATGTGGGGCAGGTTGGGGCAAGCTAGGACGTGCTAGGTGAGCCGCGGTGATCCGGGGTGAGCCATCGCCCTGCCACCGGAAATGCCGCCGAGGCCACGCAGAGCCACCTGCGTGCCATGAATTGAGGTGGCCTGAGCTGGCCACTGCCACTGCGGCCGCCACCAGCACTGCCACCACCACTGTGGCCAGGGACACCCCTATGGGCATGGTCCTGGGCATGGTCATGAGACCTGTCATGTCCTGTCCCATTCTGTTCCACCACCAGCACCTGCCTGTGATGCCCTGACCCTTGTGGGGCT
Organism: Melanerpes formicivorus; assembly: GCF_026170545.1. NCBI lineage: Eukaryota > Metazoa > Chordata > Aves > Piciformes > Picidae > Melanerpes > Melanerpes formicivorus. The sequence continues at coordinate 11,786,094 of NW_027142365.1, forward strand.
GGACCCCTGCCTGGCCTGGCAGAGACTCCCTACATCACCCCAAGGCCAACCCCTAGGCCAGGCTGCAATGGACCCCCCTAGTCTGAGGGCAGGGGACCCCTTCCTCATGGACCCCCAATCCATACACCCCTACCCCACAGATTCACATCTTCAGGGACCCACAGACCACCACCCCAGGGACACTGAGCCCATGAACTCCAAAGCTGAGAACCCCATATTCCACAGACCATGTCCCATGGACCTCATCCCCACAGACCCTGCCCCATGGATTCTCACCCCCACCCCACCCCCCAGAGACCCCCCAGAGGCAGAGCCATGGGGCAATGAGCAGCCTTCCAATGCCCTGGGCACCCCCAGCCTGGGGCAGGACCAAACTCTGGGACCCCCAAGGCAGGATAGGAACCCAGTTCTCTTGAGGTAGTTTGGCATCTCCCAACTCCTTGGGGCAGTATAGGACCCCCCCACCCCTCCTGGAAAAGGGCAGCATCCTCAGTCCCTTGGGAAGAAGGGGACCTCAGGACCCTCGGGGCAGGATGGGACCCTTGAACTCTCAGAGCAGAGCAGGACCCCCCTTGCCTGGGGCAGGATGGGACCTCCCCCAATCCATCCCCACTGCTCTCCCCTTACCGCCGCTGCCTGGTACTGCCACGGCCCCGCACGTCACCCAGTGTCCAGTGGCAGTGCCCGGCCAGGCCGGTGGCCGCAGATGACACTGTCCAGCCCCACCCCACAGCCGAGCTGTGACTCAACGGCACCGGGGCCGCTGCGGTGGGGCCGCGGGCACGAGACGGGTGGTGACACAGCCAGGGCAGCCCTGGCACCACCGGGCACCCCGTCACCGCGCTGACCCCCCAGCCTTGTGCAACAACCCGTTGGGGACAGAGCCACCACGTCCCCCGGGATCGGGTGTCCCGGCGGGTGGCCAAAAATACTCGTGAGGCCCCAAAATAGCCCCGTAAACAGCGGCGGGGGACAGGGGACCCCCGCAATGGGCACGGGCAGCCTCGGCACAAAGATCCCACGGGGACTCCTGGGGACACAGCAGCCACGCAGGGGCATGAAGCTCTGGAGACGGCCCCGGTGACCCTGGGGAGGACACGTGTGCCCCGGTGACCCTGCGGTGACACGTGGGGCACACCGGCACCTCTGTCACTCGGCAGGGACACTCGGTGGGGACACAAGGAGCCTGACAGCCCCACGGTGACACGCACTCCGTGGGAATATCTCATGGGGACACAGAGTGACGCCGCACACGGAGAAACACTGGCCCCACAGAGTCACCGGGCCCCCCCGGGCCCACGCCAGGGGTCAAGGACACCCCCGTGACCGCGCGGGCACACGTCTGCCCTCTCCCTGTGTCCTGCGTGGGGGGTCCCAGGTGCAGCATCCCCGCAGCGGGATCCCGGGAAAGAACGGGGTGACCCCGTACCAGGGGTTCCGGGGCACTTCCACAGCATCAGCGTCGCCCGGTAACCCCTGGCCCCGATCCCCAGGGTCCCCTCCCGCGTCGCCCCCGGCCCACCTGTACCTGCTCACCTCAGGGCTCGGAGCGACTCGGTCTCCCCGGGGCCGGTGTCCCCGGTACTGGGCTCTCAGCTGCCCCCGCACCAGCTCCGGGTCCTCGTCCCACCACCGGCCATGGCCGCACCGGCACCGGGGAGCGCGGGGGGAGTCCCCACCGTGGGGAGCCGGGTCCGGCTGCGAGGCCCCGGGTCCCGGTGCGGGTCGGAGGTGTGGGTCCGGGGGGGTCCCGGTGCAGGGCCCGGGCTCCCGGACTGGGTCCCGTGGGGGAAGTGAGGGCGCTGGTGGACCAAGAGGAGGTTCCAGGGAGGGTCTGGGATGCGGGACCGGTGGTGGGGGGTCGTCGGGGTGCGGATCTCGGAGTGGGGCCGGTTTGGGGCCGGTTAGGGGTCGGGAACGGCGCAGGGCCCGGGCCGCAGCGCTAGAGCTCCGCCCGCCCCGGTCCCGCCCCGGTGCCTCCTACGGTACCGCCCCGGTACTGCCCCCAAGGCCTCCCCCGGTCCCGCCCCGGTGCCTCCCCCGGCACCTCCCCCGGTTCCGCCCCGTGTCCCCGGGGCCGGGGCCGCCATGCCGCTACAGTTGTTGCTTCTGCGGGCGGTCGGTGCTCGGTGCGGACTCCGCACGGTCCCCGCCGTGCTCCGGCCGCCCCCAGCCCCGGGGAGAAGGTACCGGCAGCCCCGGGACGGGGATGGGGGTAGGGGCCGAACTTGGGGTCCTTCAGCGGAGGGAGTCCCAGGCCCGGGGTTCCGGGGGGGTCGAGGATAGGTGCGGGGGTGCAGAGGGAACCGGAAGGGCACAGGGGGACGGGGACATCTCGGGGCAATGGGGCTAGGGGGTCCCAAACACGGATATGGGGGACCGGGGGTTGCAGGGGCTTTGGGACAGCCCAGGGCAGAGGGGCTGGGGGGTCCCAGCCTCGGGTCGCAGAAGGGGACCAAGGGGGTCTGGGCGCACATCTTAGGTGGGGGAGTCCATGAATGGGGCGGTGCTGGGAGTGTTGGAGCCGGGGGGCTAGAGTGCCTTCTGCCCTGGGACAGCCCGGATGGCACAGGGAGGGTGGCCGTGCCCAGGGTAGGTGACCATGTCCCCACCATGTCCCCGGAGCTGCCCCCCAGTTCACTGCCCCACGTTCCCCCCTCTCCCCAGTTTCAGGTATGGGGGGGGACATCCGTGGCTGGCCAGGGCCCTGCCCCCACGCCCCAGGCCCCCACCGCCAGCCCCCCGCTGCCTGCTCCTGGTGGGCCCAGCTGTGGGCTGTGTGGCACTGGGTTTGCTGGGCACAGCCGCACGCTGCCAGGAGGACACTGCCACCATCCCTACTGTGCCCCCTGAGCCTCCTGAGCCTGCACAGCCCCGGCAGGAGCCCAGCTTTGACTGGCCAAGGTTCTGGACCTTCCTGCGCCCGCAGCTGCTGGCACTCTCGGCTGCCATCGTGGTGAGCAGGCACAGGCGGGTGGCTGGAGGTACCTTGCTGTCCCTGTACCATGGAGTGGTACACACTGTCCCCATGGCATGACCCCTGCCATCATCCCTGTGCCGTGGTGGTGACCCCCATCATCCCTGAGCAGTGACATGATGCTCATTGTCCCCACGGCATGCTGTGGCACTCACCATCCCCATCACCATGGCATGACACCTCCTGCCCACATGCCACAGCAGTGACACTGCCATCCTCATGCCACAACCCTTGCCATCTCTCTGCTGTGGTGGATGTCCCCATGCTGTGGTGTGTCACCTCCTGCCCCTGTGCCATCCCTGTGCCATGTTATGATACCTGCCATCCCTGTGCCCCAATGGGTACCATCCCCATGCCATGGCATGACCCCTGCTGTCCCCGCAGCTGGCGCTGGGTGCTGCCCTGCTCAACGTTCGCATCCCGGTGCTGCTGGGCCAGCTGGTGAATGTCGTTGCCCGCTGTGCCCGTGGCCAGGTCAACGGCTACCTGCGGGACGTCCGGCGGCCAGCCCTACACCTGCTTGCCATCTACTGCCTGCAGGTGGGTACTGGCACGCTGGGGGCTTGGGGGGTCCCGGGGCTGCCCCCAGGTCTGACTCGCTGTGTTCAGGGGCTGCTGACCTTCGGGTACCTGGCACTGCTGTCGCACGTCGGGGAGCAGGTGGCTGGCAGCATGCGCAAGGAGCTCTTCGTGTCCCTGCTCCGGTAAAACCCACAGGGGTTGGCATGGCATGGGGTGGTTGGGGTGCACAGGGGGCACCCCTCCAGAGCCCCACCCTGGCTCGCTCTGCTCCTGTGGCAGGCAGGACGTGGCATTCTTCGATGCCAACCGCACGGGGCAGCTGGTGAGCCGTCTGACGTCTGACATCCAGGAGTTCAAGTCCTCCTTTAAGCTGGCAATCTCCCAGGTAAGACCCTCACCCAGCAGCACTGGCTACAGCCCTGGCACCCCTCTGGCACTCCCCCACCCACCAGTGCCTGCTGCCCCCAGGGCCTGCGCAGTGGCACGCAGACAGTTGGCTGCTTCGTCTCGCTCTACCTGCTCTCGCCCAAGCTCACCATGTTGCTGGTCCTGGCACTGCCTGCGCTGGTGGGCACCGGGGCGCTCATTGGAGCTGCCCTCCGCAGCCTCTCCCGACAGGCACAGGAGCAGGTAAGACTCCCCCTTAACCCTCACCCAGACCTGACACCCCCCCCAGGGCATTCCAGTTCTCCCCAGGGCTGGCTCGGGGAGTGTCTCACCTGTGCCCCCATCTGCGCCCATCCCTGCAGGTAGCCAAAGCCACTGGTGTGGCTGACGAGGTGCTGGGCAACGTCCGGACAGTGCGTGCCTTTGCCATGGAGGACCAGCAGGCAGGGTGAGGAGTAAAGGGCACAGCCTGGAAGGGTCTGGAAGGGGGACAGGGTCTAGGGAGGGTCCTGGCCATCACCTTGTCACTGCCCGCAGGCTGTACCGCAACGAGGTGGATAGTGCCAGCCATCTGAGCCAGCGCCTGGGGCTGGGCATCGCTGCCTTCCAGGGGCTCTCCAACCTGGCACTCAATGGTGAGTGTGGCCTTGGGGCAGCATCTGGCAGTGCTGTGGCTTAGGATTTGGTGGTGCCATGAGGCAGGGGCATGGCAGGGCTGTGGGGCGGAACCTGGTGCTACCATGGGGTAGGATTTGGCAGTGCCATGGGGCACTACCCCCACCCAGGTCACACGTCCTCCACATTCCTGCAGGCATCGTCCTGGGCACCATCTTCGTTGGTGGCTCCTTGATGGCCGGGGATGAGCTGTCTCCAGGTGACCTCATGTCCTTTCTGGTGGCCTCGCAGACAGTGCAAAGGTCAGGGCAGCCCTTAGCATCCCCCAGTGTGCTGCAGCCTGCCCAGGCACAGCCCTGAGCTTAGCCTGCCCAGGCACAGCCCTGAGCTTAGCCTGCCCAGGCACAGCCCTGAGCTTAGCCTCCCCCTTGTGCACCCAGGTCCTTGGCCAACATTTCCATCCTGCTGGGGCAGGTAAGGTGATGGGGCCCCCCGCCAGCCCCTGTGGGGCTGTGGGACAGGGATTAGGGCTCCAGGGATGTGTCTGAAGGTGCTCCCAGCACTGTCCCATACACAGGTGGTGCGAGGTCTGAGTGCTGGTGCCCGTGTCTTCGAGCTGCTGGCACTGGAGCCCAGCGTGGGGCTGCGGGGAGGGGGCACCATCCCCTACCACTCCCTACTCGGCCGCATCCGGTTCCACCGTGTCTGCTTCAGGTGAGATCCTCAGGACCCCCACCCAGACCCCACCGAGGCACTCAGCAGGCTGGGAGCTGGCACCATGCTCCTGCAGCCTCCAGGGTCCTCTCCTCAAAGCCCCCCACTCCTCTCTCCACAGCTACCCCACACGTCCTGGCTACCCTGTCCTGCAGGACTTCAGCCTTACCCTGCCCCCCTGCCACACTGTGGCCATTGTGGGGCCCTCTGGAGGAGGTACCCCAGCCCCCCTAGGACCCTTTCCAGACCTTCCCACAGTACAAGGGCAGAGGGATGATGTCACCCTCACCAGACCCTAGATGCAAGCTCTTGTGCCCCAGTCCTCTGCCCAGTGGGCAGCAGGGACTGGGAACTGACACTCCCCCCGCCTCCTTCCATGATGCCAGGGGGCACAGGAGTGGGTAGTAGGGGATGCTGATGTCACCCCTTGGCAGGGAAGTCAACAGTGGCTGCACTGCTGGAGCGGTTCTATGAGCCCACCCAGGGCACCATCACCCTGGACGGGCATGACATTGCCACCCTGGACCCTTCCTGGCTGCGCGGCCACGTCATCGGCTTCATCAGCCAGGTGGGGGCTGCCGTGGGGCAGGGGAATGCCATGTGGCTGCTGTGGGGCTGGCATAGGGCAGGAGGTACCATGGGGCTGGCATAGTGCAGGGGAATACCATGGGTCTGGCTTAGGGTGGGGGGTACCGTGGGGCGGGGGAATGCCATGTGGCGCTTGCCCTGGGCACTGCAGCAGGAGCCCACCCGGGGCTGAGTGCCTGTGTGCCGCGGCAGGAGCCGGTGCTGTTCGGCACAACCATCCTGGAGAACATTCGCTTTGGTAAGCCAGGAGCCTCTGACGACGAGGTCTATGCTGCCGCCCGGCTCGCCAACGCCGACGGCTTCATCCGCAGCTTTCCTGATGGCTACCACACCGTGGTGGGTATGTGCGAGGCTGTGTGCTGTGGTGTGGGCATGGTGGGGGTGGGAGGCAACTGGGGACCACCAAAACGTCCCTGTGGGATGGACGGATGAGCACCAGAGCCTGGCCGAGGTGGCCCAAGTGCCCTTGAGGATGACTCCTGATGGTCGTTGCTGGCACAGAGCCGTGCCAGGAGCGGCAGTGGTGGCACTGGGCACCCAGGGGATAGAGGCAGCTGGGTGCTGGTGTTTCTGGGAGTTCTGGTGTGGGAACAGGGGCTTGTCCCCAGGCTGTGGTGTCACCAGCACCTCGTGGTGGTCCTGGGCAGGCGAACGTGGCATGGCACTCTCAGGGGGGCAGAAGCAGCGCATTGCCATCGCCCGGGCGCTGCTGAAGGACCCTCCAGTGCTGATCCTGGACGAGGCCACCAGCGCCCTGGATGCCCAGTCAGAGCAGGTGGTGCAGGAGGCCCTGGACCGCGCCGCCGCCGGCCGCACCGTGCTGCTCATTGCCCACCGCCTCAGCACCATCCGCGGCGCCGACCTCATTGTGGTGCTGGCACAGGGACGGGTGGCTGAGGTGAGTAGCAATGGGGAGGGGTTGTGGGTGGTGGGGGGAGGGTTGGGCAGCTGCCTGAGTGGCACCCCCTCCACCATCCCCGTGGGTGCCACTGTCTCCATCATCCCCATGAGTGCCACCATCTCTGCCTTCCCCATGAATGGGCTCCGTCACCTCTATGGTTCCACCATGTCCACATCCCTATGGTGTCACTGTCTCTGCCATCCCCACGGCACCACCCCCCCATGGTGTCTCCATCTCCACCACACCCATGGGTGACATGGTCTCTGCCACCCCGATGGTGCCACCTCTCTGCAGGCTGGGACCCATGAGGAGCTGCTGCGCCGAGGGGGTCTCTATGCTGAGCTCATCCGGCGCCAGACCAAGGACGGGTCTTGAGCATGGCAGAGGGGGGAAGCTCTTGCTCCCAGAGTGCCCCCCTGCTGCTCCCCAATAAACCAGGGCTGGAAGGTGACTGGGGGGACTCTGCTGTGTGTTGATGCTGTGGGGAGGACACTGGGCTTGGTGAGGGAGAAGGCTGGTAGGGCTGATCCTGCCTCTCCCTGCCTGCAGCCCACAGGAGTGGCAGTGTCCTGTGTGGAAGGGGAGAATGTGTCAGCCTCCGGGGTGAGGAGTTCTATGACCTTTATGTCGCCCCCTGGGGTGCTGGGTCCTCTGCATCTTCCTCTGGCACAGGGGTGGCCACACAGGGGTGTAACCCATTCAGATGGGGACTCCTGTGTCATTCCTGGGGTAGGGGGACTCATGTCCCTGAGTTTCCCTGCCCACCCTGGCCTTCTGCTGCCTCAAGGAGGGCTCCGAGGTGGCCCCGGGTCGCAGCCGCGGGTGCCGCGGGAGGTGCGGGCAACCGAGGGGCAGCGGTAGACACTTCCCCAGAGTCCGGCCCAGCCCCTCGCTGCCCCCCTCCCCCCCCCAAATCTCCCTTCGTTCGCCGGGGGGCGGAGGCGGGTGGAGCCGCGGCGGGAGGGGCGGGGGCGGGACCGGCAGCGGCTGCGCCGCTGCACCGGCACCGGAGCTGCGACCGGGAGTGGGACCAGCACCGGGGCTGAGACCAGCACCGAGATCGGGGCTGGGACCGGGGCAGGGTCTGCGGCTACAGTCGGCACCAGGAGCGGAGCCAGGACCGGCACCAACATCGGGGCTGAGGCCGAGACTGGTGGCAGAAGGCGGGCGGCACCGGCAGTGGAGGGGGGCATTCAGTGCAACCGGTCCTGTCTTTGCCCACCCTGCCCCCGGCACCCCCGGTGCCCACCCGCAGCCCCCAGGGCGCGGCGATGGGCCGGGGGCTGTGGGGGGCGGGCTAAGGGCGGGGGGTAGCGCTCCGGAGGGGGTGGTACCGGGGGAGTCAGGATGAGGGGGGGGGGCTCGGGGGGCAGCGGGGGGGGCTCTGCCCGGTCCAGCCTGCGGGCCTTCGCCCACAGCTCCTCGCTGCATGGCATCAGCCACGTCTTTGCCTACGGGGCTGCGTCGCTGCGGCGGGGGCTCTGGGGGGGCTTTTTCCTGGGCTCGCTGGGGCTGCTGCTGCTGGTCTGCGCCGAGCGTGTCGCCTACTTTCTCACCTACCCCCACGTCACCAAGCTGGACGAAGTGGCAGCTGCCAACTTGACCTTCCCTGCCATCACCATCTGCAACCTGAACGAGTTCCGCTTCTCCAAGATCACCCGCAATGACCTGTACCACGTCGGGGAGCTGCTGGCGCTGCTCGACCACCGCTTCGAGATCAGCCGCCCGCAGCTGGCGGAGCCTCACGTCCTGGCAGCGCTGCGGGACAAGGCCAACTTCAGGAACTTCAAGGCCAAGCCCTTCAGCATGGCTGAGTTCTACAACCGCACGGGCCACGACCTGGCCGAGATGCTGCTCCAGTGCTCCTTCCGCGGTGCCGGCTGCACTGCACACAACTTCACCGTGGTGAGTGCCCGCGCCGCGGGGATGCCACCCAACGTGGGGATAACAGGCCCCAGGAGCATGAATGGGCACAAATGGCCTGGCACCAGGGATCTGCCAGGGAATGGGGTGACCGAGACCCCCCAGGAATCATGAATGGACAGGGGTGTCCTGCCACCAGTATGCTGGGACTGTGGAGCACCCATGGGTGAGCCCCTTCTCCTGTCCTACCCCTGCATCCCACCACTCACAGCACACCACAGCTACCAGCCTGGGGTGGCCCTAGCCTGCACCACAAGGGTCTCAGGCAGCTAGGAACAGTGCCCAGGCTGAAGCTGTGCTGTGCTCTGCCTGCTCGGGCACAGGATGCTGGTGGCTATAGGATGCTCACTGGTACAGCCCATAGTGCTGCTCCTCCTGCAGCAGCCCCAGATGCCACCCGGGCACCAGCAGCAGCCAGCGCTTCCCCTGGGCTGTGTTTGTACACAGGCTCCCACACCCGCAGCTCCCCCATGCAGCCAGCTCCAGCATGGGCACAAGGTTCCCTGTGCCAGAGCTGTACCCCCACAGCTCATTGGCACCTGGCCCCAGCCACCTGGCTGCGCCCACTTTGCTCATGACCCAGGGAATTGCTGGTGCCCACATGCTCCCACCACATCTGCCATGGCCCAGCAGTGTGCCGATGGGGCTGTGTGGGACTGAGCCTATACAGGCTGCTGGCATGGATAGGAAGGGCAGGAGCAATGGTATGGGCAGGGACAGGGGCAGGGGCAGGGTTGGTGGTAAGAAGTAGGACATAAGCAGGGGTGGTGGCAATGGTGGCATGGGCAGGATGGGCAAAGGCATGAGAAGGGATGGTGGCAGGGGTAGGATGGGCACATCCCTCATGCTGTGGCAGCACCAGGGAGCTGTGTGCTGTGGGAGCTGAGCAGCCTATGTCCACCACATGTGGCTCTGCTCAGTGCCCTTCTCTGCCACCACTGGCATGGGCATGATATTATCACAGCTGAGGACCTTCAGTGTGTGGCATGAATGTTCTTGGGGAGCTCAGAGAGAAATTGTCCCCTTGGCAGTTCCCTGGCCCCTGTGTCCCTTTGCCGGAGCAGATGCTGGAGCCCCTGCAGCAGATCCTGGTGGCACTTCCTGTGGGCAAGGGCTGTGATATGTGGCTGTAGGGCTGAGAGTCCCCAGGACAGGATCCTGGGACTGTGGCTGAGCCGCCGTGACCTCAGAGAGCCACTGACATATGAGGCTGGTGCCTGCTCTGGTGGTCCCCAACTCCCTTCCCACTCCAAGGGTCTTGAGGGCAGTCTGAGCTTCTTCCACTGCCCTCCATGCCCTCAGGTGCCACTGGGAGTGTCAGGATGTGCCCACATGTGCCACAGACCTGTGTGCCCATGAGCAGCCCCTCTGCTGCCTCATCTCTTGTGGGCAGCGAGAAAGTTCCACCACAGCCCTAGTACTGGCAGCCTGGCACCAGCTGCACCCACCGCGGCTTCACCAGCTAAAAATACCCAGCTAATACCAGGGCTTAGCTGCAGGTCACCATCCTCTGCCCATGGCCTGGGCACTGGGCTGGCAGTTGCTGGTGCCAGGGCAGGCTCTGTGGCTTCCATCCTCCACCTGGGCTGGGGATCTGTCCCACCCTGTCCCCAAGGTCCTTTAGGTCCCCATGGCAAATGGATGAAGCAAGTGAGACCCATGTGGGCTGGGGCTGTGCCCCCCCAGTTGCCACTCCTGGGGCTGGCATGGGTGAAGCAATATGGGGGTGCAGGGATGGGAGCTAGTGGGGAAGAGGAGGGTCCTGGGTGTGGGGACAGGGGGTCAGCAGGGAGCAGGGATAGCAGGTCCCCAGGGTACAAGGTTGGGGGGTCCTGACTCTGTGTGACCCTGAGTGTGAAGACTCAGAGTGCTGGCAGCACAGGGGCCGTGTCCCCTTCCCTGTGCCCATCCCAGTCGTCCCCCCAGTCCCGGGCCCCAGCACATCCCAATGCCGGGCAGCCGTTGCCATGGCAGCCGCCCCCCCTTCCTCCTTGGGCAGCACGTTGCCATGGTGATGGGTCCCCTCTTTGGGAGCAGCCGTTGCCATGGCAGCGCCCCCCACCCCCACCCCGCAGTGGGGCAGGACGGGAGTGGGACACATCCTGTAACCGGGGGAGGGGTTTACCCCACGGGGCAGTTATGGTCCCTCTGAGACACCCCCCCGAGTCATGGGACATTGACAGGCCTGGGGGGAGCCATGGTCTTGTTCTGTGGGGCTCTGGGGCCACTTGGGTCCCTGGCTGTAGGTGCTGGTCCCAGGGGACTCTGAGGACATCGGGGTCCCTGGATGTTGGTGCTGGGCCCCGGGAGCTTCCAGCTTCTGGTGGCCTCTGCCAGAGTGGCTAAGCCAAGCCCCGATGCCCTCCCTGTGTCCCCGCATCTCCCCGCAGCCTGCGGAAACCCAATCCCCCTGCAGAGCCGCTGCAGAGCCGGGCACCCCCAGCCGCGCGATGCTACGGGGCTGCCACTCTGAGTGCTACTGTCACCACGGCTAGGGCTGGCTCTGCCCCGGGCAGTAATCCGACCGGACTCCCGCCCCAGCTGAGCAGGCTTTGGGGCCTTGGGGATGCACAGGTTGGGGGATGGCGACGACTTGGCGGGGGGGGGGGGGTGAAGGAGGTGTGGCTGTGGGGGTGTGCAGGCTGTGGGGCAGTGGTGGGGTCGGCATACCGTGTTCCTTAAACTGGGATCCTGCCCTGGGGGGCACTGGAATCCTGCGCTGGTTTCTACGGAGCACAGAGATCCTGTGCTAGGGGCACTGGGATCCTGCACTGGGGGCACTGGGAAGATGAGGATCTGACCAATCCCTGCAGATCTTCACCTGCATAGGGAAATGCTGGGATCCTGTACTGGGAGCACTGGGATTCTGCCCTGGAATTCCTTACCGGGAGGACTGGGATCCCATACTGGGAGCACTGGGAGGGGCTGATGGCGCTGTGCCCACAGATCTTCACCCGCCTGGGCAAGTGCTACACGTTCAACGGCGGGGGCCCGGGCCGGGAGGTGCTGACCACGCTGCGGGGTGGCGCGGGCAATGGGCTGGAGCTGATGCTGAACGTACAGCAGGAGGAGTACCTGCCCGTCTGGGGGGACACGGGTGAGGACCCCCGCCCCAACCGGTCCCACTCTATCCCACCCGGCCTCGCCTGTCCCCGCCCTGATGCCCCCTCCCCGCAGATGAGACCTCGTTCGAGGCGGGGGTGAAGGTGCAGATCCACAGCCAGGACGAGCCCCCCTTCATTGACCAGCTCGGCTTTGGCGTCGCCCCCGGCTTCCAGACCTTTGTCTCCTGCCAGCAGCAGCGGGTATCCAGCCATGCCAGGGGGCACGGCCACCCCCACGTGCAAAGCCCCGCGGAGCTGTGCCACGTGGCAGGAAGCACACTGCAGGTGCAGCGGCTCTGTCACCCTGAAAGAGTGTGGGGCAGCCCCATGCCAAGATATCTTGATTCCACCGCAGGCACCAGCTCCCAGCAGTGACCCCCGCAGTGTGCCAAGCTGTGCCGTCCTGTGCCGCACAGACACTACCATACCACTCCCAGCCACTGTAACAGCTGTGCTGTGGGGCAGCCCTATGCCAGGATGTCTTGGTCCTGCTGTGGGCGCCGTCTCCTGGCAGTGCCCTGAAGCTCCTGCTGAACAGCCCGCGGCAGGGGTGGCTGCGCCCCCACAGCCAGACACCTAAAATTAGGTGCCTCGAGTGGGTGTCTCCATGTGTGCTGGCACTGGTAGCGTGGGTAGCACAGAGCATGGCGGCAGCAGGAGCATGGCACTCAGTGCCCTGTTGAACTCCCTCACCAAGCACACTTGCACCAGCCATCACACGGCCTGGCACAGCCCCACCAGCCACCTCAGAAGTGTGTGCCAACCCTCTGGCACATCTGGCTTTGGGTGCTGCCATGTGCTAGCCCTCGCCCATCCCCTTCCTGCCTGCTGCTATGCCAGGTGCTGGTGACACCATCCCTGGTGAGGAGGGGCTGGACTGGCAGTGTGGTCTCCAGTGTGCCGTGATCCCCTGGGACCGGGTGTTCCAGGTGCATTGGCGGGCTGGGCCGCAGGTTGCACAGTGGGCACAATGGGCACACGGGCAGAGGGCACTTTCCTTAGCCACGGGGGTCAGCTGGTGTACCTGCCCCCGCCATGGGGGGACTGCAAGGCCACCCCCATCGAGTCTGACTTCTTCAGCGCCTACAGCCTGACTGCCTGCCGCCTGGACTGCGAGACACGCTACCTGCAGGAGAACTGCAACTGCCGCATGGTCCACATGCCAGGTGAGGCTGGCACGGGCACAGGGGCTGATCCCCACAGTGCTGGGGGCACGGTGAGGCCCCTGTGACCCTGCCACTGCCAACCCCGTCACAGGCAACGCCAATGTCTGCACCCCGGAGCAGTACAAGGAGTGCGCGGACCCCGCGCTGGGTATGTACAGCTGGCACCGTGCCCATCATGGAGCTTGCCATGGGGTTCTTGCCATCCCTGGATACCCCCGGACTTGCCCCCAGGAGTCTTGGATGCCCTGATGTGGCACCAATGTCCTCACTGGGGAGGTGGTCACTGCTGTCCCTGTCTGCCAAGACCCCAGACATGAAGGTCTGGGCTCCCCACCATGTGTCTGTCACTGGCAAGGCTCATGGCACACTTGTGCCATGCTATTGGCATCTGCCACCATGTGCAATTGGCAGGGCTCATGGCACTCTTGTTCCATGCCACCAGCACCTGGGCTCTGTGCCAAGGCCTTGGCTCCATCCTGGGAGCAGCCCTGCATCAGAGATGGGCAGGGGTCCTGGCCACGATGACCACCAGGTCTCAGTGGTCCTGTCCACAGCGTCCCAGGTCCTGGTCATGGTGTCCTAGTGGTCCTGGCCATGGTGTTCTGGTTGTCTCAGACATGGTGTCCCAGCGGTCCCAGCTGTGGTGTCCCAGGAGTCCTGGCCACAGTGTCCCAGGTCCTGGCCACAGGGTGCCGGTGTGCCCAGTGCCACCCCCGTGCCCACAGACTTCCTGGTGCAGAAGGACAGCGAGTACTGTGCGTGCCGCACACCCTGCGCCATGGTGCGCTACGGCAAAGAGCTCTCCATGGTGAAGATCCCCAGCAAGGCCTCCGCCAGGTACCTGGCCAAGAAGTTCAACAAGACCGAGCAGTACATCGCGTGAGTGCCAACGCCAGTGCCAATGCCCATTCCAACCTCCGGCCGTGCCAGTGCATGGCCTGGCAAAGCCACACTGCTTCTCCTGGCATGGCACAGTGGGACAGTGCTGTGGCCCACAGCCACAAAATATCCCCCAGCATACAGGAGCTGGCACAGCATGGCACCAGCACACAGGAACTGGCACAGCACAGCATGGTATGACATGGCACAGCACAGTCACATGGGACCTGCTGGCATAGGTGACCCGACGTGGCACAGTGTGATGGGGTGATACAGCATGGCACAGCCACATGGTGTGCCCCAGCATGCAGGAACTGACACTGCATGGCACCAACATACATGAACTGGCATGGCACAGTGTGGTGTGATGTGGCATGGCACATCCACATGGCATCTCTCAGCATACACAAACTGGCACGGCATGGCATGGGCACAGCCTCCCATGTACAAATCTGCACCAGGACAGGGTAAACCATATGGTGTGGCACAGCACAGCATGGAATGGCATGGCACAGGATGGCATGGCAAAGCATGGCACAGCACAGCATGGGATAGCATAGCACATGTCAGAGCAGCACAGGATGGCAAGGCACAGCATTGTATGGCACAGTATGGCCTGGCACAGCACCTCCTTATGCTGCCCAGGACAGACCCCTCCACCCTATTCCCCTGCCCATGGCACAGCCTGGCACTGACCCACCCATCTGGATGGAGGTGCCATCTGACGCGGTCCCTGTGCCCCGGCTCGCCTGTGCCCACAGGGAGAACGTGCTGGTCCTGGACATATTCTTCGAGGCACTCAACTATGAGATGATTGAGCAGAAGAAGGCCTATGAGGTGGCAGGGCTGCTGGGTGAGGGGCCTGGGGGTGTCATGGGGGGTCCTTGAAGGGTCTTAGGGGCACAGCCCAGCTGTGACACCACCCTCCTGCCCAGGTGACATCGGGGGGCAAATGGGGCTCTTCATCGGTGCCAGCCTGCTCACCATCCTGGAGATCTTTGATTACCTGTACGAGGTGAGGTCCCCTGAACGCCCCCACCCCCAGTGCTGCCCCACTGCCGGCGGGGTGCCAGGCGGGGTCTCTGAGCCGACAGTGCCCCGTGTGCCCTCCCCAGGTGTTCCGGGACAAGCTCCTCAGCTTCTACAGGGAGAGGAAGAGGAACGACGGCAGCGCCCTGGTAACCGCCCCAGACCCCCTTAACCCCAGACCCCCTCCCCTGGCGCAGCCGGCGCGGGGGGGGCCCGCACCTCATCCCACCCCCATCTGCTGCCGCCGGTACCGGCTCATCCCCGTTGCTCGCCGCCACGCCAGGAGCATCCCGCGGGCACCCCCCCGGGCACCCCCCCAGGCACCCCGCCGGGGCCGCTCCCGCCGGGGCCCAGGTAGAGATCCCGGGGTGGGGGCAGCACCCCCAGATCCCAACCCCAGAGTGGCACAGGGAGCCGGGAAAGGGGCGGGTGGGAGGTTGTACTACGCCCCCGATGGACAAGGAAAAGTGCCCCCCGCCCATCCCCCAAGGGCAGGAAACACCCCCTCTCCATTCCAGGCTTTTCTCAGCATCATCCCCCCCCACCGCCAGCTCCGCTCCCATCCTCATGCATCGCTCCCCCTGCACCCCTACCCCAGGGTCCCCTCGGCCCCACATCCCTTCACTTACACCCCCCGGCCTGGCTTGGTTGGGGGATACCCCAACCTCCCCCCACACCAGGGACGGTGTGAGGTGGGGGAGACCCCGGAGCTGGGAGGGCTGCTAGGGGACTGGAGGGGAGAAAGGGGGAATCGGAGGATGATGATGGGGAAGGAGGGAGGGTGAGGGTCAGGGTATGATAAAGGGGGTCAGGGACGATGCCGGGGTGGTGAGGAGATGATGGGGGGATCGGAAGGCTCCTGGGGCAGCCCGAAGGGCACAGCAAGGTGGGCGTGGGGCGGACCCCCCAGCACGGCCAGGCGCAGGGGGCTGCAAGCCGGCCGGGGCAGGGGGAGCTCCGGTGCCCCGCCCCCGACGCCGCATGTCCCCGCAGAGCCCCCTGTCCCCCCTGCGCTGCCCGGACGGTCTCGGCCTCCCCCCGAACCTGCTACCTCGTCACCCGCCTCTAGGCACCTCCTGCTGAGGGGCCCGCGACCCCCGGCCGGGCCGGGAAGGGGCACTGGGGTGTGGGGGAGGCGCTGGTGCAGCCCCCACCCCCGCTCTGCCCCGGGGCACCCAAACTGCGGCTGTGGGGCTGGCACCGAGCCCCGAAGTGCCCCGGTCTCCCTCCCGCCAAGCAAATGCTCTGCTCTGGGGGAACCCCCGGAGGCGTGGCGGGAGGTGGGGCGCTGGGGGTGGCAGGACCCCCCCCGGCTCTGTTCCGTGTCCCTGCATGTGCTGCTTGTGCCCAAGACACCCCCAAGCTGCGCTCCGTGTGTGTCTGTGTCCCACCCAGCCCCCTCCCCCATTAAAAGTCTGCCCCGGGCCGCGGGCTCCTGTGCTGCTGGGGCGTCCTGGGCTTCCCCAGGAAGGAGGAGGTCGGCGATGCGGGGTGGGAAGCGCTTTATGGAGGTAACAAACAGGGACTCACGTACAGCAGAGTGGTACAAAAGGGGGTGCCCCCTCCCCAGGGAACTGGCACCCAGGACCCCCCCGTGGAAGGGGTCAGGGGGAAGTGGGGAGAGGGAATGGGTCCCACTGAAGGAGGAGTCTCATCCACCCCAGGTCTGGTCCCAGAGGATCCTGCCCCTCCACCAGCACTGTGGCCCCAGGCTGAGGGCTTGGGGGGGTCCTGGCACTGCCCCCAGCAGCCCCATAGGTCTGAGGGAGTCAAATGGGGTCACACCAGCACCCCATAGCCAGGGTGGCAATGGGTTAAAAACCTAATAAATAGGGGGGCAGGGGCTGGCTGCAGATTTGGGATGCTGGCACCTCACCTACCCCCAGGCCCCATGCTGCCATGGCAGGGCTGTGTCCCCCCATGCTGCCAGGAGTGTGCCAGGAGCTGCCCTGGGGGGTGCCCAGTGCTGGGGCGTGCCTATGGTGGGCAGAAGTCCGTGAAGTAGGGGTGCTGCAGGGCCTCCTCTGCAGAGATCCGCTGCACCGGGTTGCACTTCAGCAGGTTCTGGGGGAGCAGGGGAAGCTGGGAGTGACACACAGCCCCCAGCCACCCCCCAGCCCCCCAGAAAGGGCTCCCAGGACAGGGGCAGCACTCACCTGCAGCAGGTCCCGGCCGGTGGCATTCAGCTTGGGCACCACGTTGACCAGGGAGGTGGTGGCTGGGTACATGGGGTAGGGCTGGGGACAGAGGGGTCAGCCCTGGCCACCACACCCCCAAACCCACCCCAGACAGTCCCAAACCTATCCTGGACCTGCCCAGCTTGCCCCCCACCTCACCTTGTAGTCCGGCAGCTTGGCCATGGCTGGCCACTGCTCCTCTGTGGGGGTTCCCAGCAGCGTAGGGACAGCAGTGGTCAAGGGCCACCCCTGCAGATAGCACCCAGCCACCCACTGCCACCCACATGACACCCACCAGCAGCGCAGGGCAGCCCCCCAGACCCAGCACCCAAAGGATATCGGAAGATCCTCTTGAGCTGGTCGTCCACATCGTTTCCCGGGAACAGCGGCCGGCCCGCGTTGGCCAGCTCTGGGGGGCACAGCAGGTGGGACAGAGGCCATGGGGCCGTGGTGCCCACAGTCCTCCCTGTGCCCACAGCCCCCCCCAGCCACTGCAGGATCCCCCAATCCCAGCATAGTGGGGTTGAAAGAGATGGTTGGAGATCATCCAGTCCAAGCCCCCTGCTCCATCAGGGGCACCCACAGCAGCTTGCCCAGGATCACAATGGCCAGGGGGTTTGGAATTTCTCCAGAGGAGACTCCACAACCTCTCTGGGCAGCCTGCTCCAGGGCTCCAGCACCCTCACACCAAACAAGTTTCTCCTCATCTTCAGATGGAACCTCCTGCATTCCACTTTGTGCCCCTTGTCCAGTCCCTGGGCACCACTGACAACAGTCTGGCCCCATCCTCTTGCCCCCCACCCTTTATCTCTTGCTGAGCATTGAGCAGATCCCCTCTCAGGCTGCTCTTCTCCAGACTCAGCATCCCCAGGGATCTCAGCCCTTCCTCCTCACAGAGATGCTCCAGGCCCCTCAGCAGCTTCCCAGCCTCTCCTGGCCTCTCTCCAGTAGTTCCCTGTCTCTCTTGAACTGGGGAGCCCAGAACTGGATCCAGGATTCCAGATGTGGCATCACTAGGGCAGAAGAGATGGGGAGGAGAACTTCCCTTGACCTGCTGGCCACATTCTTCTTCACTCCAGGAGACCATTGGCCTTCATGGCCATGAAGGCACATTGCTGGCTCATGGGCAACTTGTTGTCCACCAGCATTCCCAGGTCCTTCTACACGGAGGTGCTTCCCAGCAGGTCACCCCCTTAAGCTGTAGTAGTGCAAGAGGTTCTTCCTCCCAGGGGCAGGACCCTACACTTGCCCTGGTTGAACTTCATGAGTTTCCTCTCTTCCAACTCTCCAGCCTGGCCAGGTCTCTGAGGTAAGGGTGTAGGTGAGGGAAGACTCCAGGTCCCTCCAAATGGCAGCACAACCTTCTGCTGTGACAGCCACTGCCCCCAGTTTGGATCACGAGGGTCCACTCTGCCCCTTCATCCAGGTCATTGGTGAAGATGTTGAAGAAAACTGAACCCAGTCCTGACCCGTGGGGAGCACCACGAGCTCCAGGCCTCCAACCAGACCCAGCAGCCCTGACCACAAGCCTCTGAGCTCTAGCCTTCACCCAGCTCTTTCCATCCCACACCTCCCATGCTTTCCTACCTGCGAAGATGCACCCAGCTGACCACATGTCGATGGAGGTGGAGTAGAGCTTGGCACCAAAGAGCACGTCTGGGGGCCGGTACCACAGTGTCACTACCTGTGAAGGGTACCAGAAGGGACCCACTCAGATGACGGGGGCCATGCCAGGCAGAGGCCCTGGTCAGGAGTCAGGGCAGCTGCCCCTGCTCACCTCGGCCGAGTAGCAGCGCACAGGGATGCCGAAGGCGCGGGCGAGGCCAAAGTCGGCCAGCTTGAGCTCCCCGTTCTGCAGGGAAAGTGGCAGCATCACTGGCACAGCACAGGCCATGTGGCAGGGGGCACAGCAGTGGACACCATGTCCTGCTGCCCAGCCTACACCACGGGGCTATCAGCCACCATCCCTTGGGCCCATTGACCAGGAAGGTGACAGGGAGACTGAGCCACAGCTGGGGATACCTGTGATACCCCACCTGTGACCCTTCTGCCACCTCACTCCTGCTGTGACCCTCTCCATGGCCCTTTGCATTGTCACTCATTCACTGGTGTCACCTACTGCATGTCCCCCACCTCATGTCACCCCAATCATGATGTCACCCCTTCCATATCCCCTAATCCCATCATCCAGTCCCAGACGTGACCTGTTGCCCAGTGCCACCCCTGCAGTGTCCCCTCGCACAGTGACATGGCCCTGGCTGTGCCCCACTGCCCGGTACCACCCCAGCAGTGTCCCCTGCCACAGTGCCCGTGCCTCACCCGGTTGATGAGCAGGTTCTGGGGCTTGAGGTCGCGGTGCAGGACGTTGCGGCTGTGGCAGAAGGCCAGGCCCTTCAGCAGCTGGTACATGAAGGACTGTGGGGGGAGCGGGCACAGGTGGCACTGTCAGCCCCCTGGTGCCGCGGGGTACCTCCACAGTCGGGACAGGCCAGGCACCATGGACCCCGGAGCTGCCGCAGCCCCGAAACGCACCTTGACAATCTCGGGGTCCAGGTCCCCGTTGCAGCTGTCAAAGTACTTCTTCAGGTCCTGGGGGGGAGGAGCAGGGCCGGGTCAGGGAGCGGCGGCAGTGAATACGGCCCCGGTGCTGGCACTGCCCCAGGGCTAGCACTCACCTGGTCGCAGAACTCGAAAACCAGCGTCAGCTTCTTGTCGCTGTGCAGGACGTCGTGGAGCCTGCGAAGAGAAGGGGCATCCTGAAGAGGCGGTCCCCAAGGTGGCGGATGGGGCTCCCTGCGGCACCGGGGACACCCCGGGGAGGGAGCAGCCTCGAGCAGCCCCCCGCCAGCCTTGCCTGACGATGTTCTTGTGTTTCAGCTCCTTCAGAAGGCAGATCTCCCGCAGCGCCGAGCTGGGCACGCCCTGCAACAGACGGGCACGCTCGGGGGCACCGACACCGGCACCGGCACCGGCCCCCAGCCCCGAACCCAGCCCGGTCCCGGTCCCGGCCCCGCCTCCCCTCACCTCATCATCATCGTCCAGCCGCACCCGCTTCAGTGCCACGATCTCGTGCGTCTCCCGGTTCTTGGCCTTGAACACGGTCCCGTAGGTGCCTGCGGGCAGCCGGGTCACCGCCGCACCGTGCACCGGCACCGCCCCCGCCCTCGGTGCCCCCCGCCCGGTCCCGGCCTGGCCCGGCCTCCCCCGCACCTTCCCCGATCTTCTCCAGCTTCTCGTATTTCTGCATCGCGCCGCGGTCCGCTCCGGCCCCAGCCCCGGTACCGGCCCCGGCCCCGCTGCCGCCGCCACACTTCCCGGCAGACCCCGCGCAGCGTGGCCCCGCCCCCGCCCCACCTCCCAGAGGGCCCCACGAAGCGCGGCCCCGCCCCTCTGCCACGCCTCCCGGCAGCCCCCGCGCGGCCTCTCCCTGTCACACCCCCGACGCTGATCACGCCCCCGGCGACGCCCTCCCCGCCCTCCGGTTCCGGGTTCGAGTCCCGGAGCTGCCCTGTCTGCCCTGCGGCTCGGCAGCACGGGGCCCGGCCACGGTAGGGTCCCCTGAGGGGGCAGCGAGGGGACAGTGACAAAGCCTGCCCGGGACGCTGCTGGGTGTGGTCTGGAGCCTCCCGGTACCGCCCCACCCCGCTCCGCCCCAGCGCGCTCCCGCTGCCGCCGCCGCTCCGCCCCGCGGGACCGCGCAGACCCGCCCGGCTCGGCGGGACTCTCCGGTAAGCGGTCGGGACTCTCCGCTGTCGGGGCGTGGCAGGGCTCGGCCGGTGCCGATCCGATCCGATCGGGTCCGGTCCGGTCCCGGTGCTGTCCCCACTTTCCCTCCCCGCTGTTCCCCCGTTCCCTCCCTGCTGTCTCACTTCCTTCCCCGCTGTGCCCTGCCCGCTGATCCCGGTGCCCGCCTCGATCCCCCTGCCAGCGCTCCCGTTGCTCCCGTCCCGTCCGTTCATGGCAGCGCTGGTCCCGGTCCCACCCCACCCCCGCTGCTGGATGGCCCCCGCCCGGGGCGCTGCACCGGCCCTGAGGCTCCTCCCGAGGCACCGGCTCCTGGACCGGCCCCGCTTCCCCGTTCTGCCACCTCGGGCCCCGCCGCGGGACGGGGGGAGCCCGAGCTGGGTCCCAGGATTCCTCAGCAGGGATCCATGGGGCTCCAGAACAGACTTCGGGGTCCCCCTGCTCCTTTGCCCGCATTGGGAGCAGCACACCCGGCTCCTGGCAGCCCCCCATACCCTCCTCCCGCCCACCCATCCCCAGTTGTACCCACTGGGACTTGACACCTCGACGTTTCCCGGGGCCGGATCCGGTGTGAGAGTGCCCGGGCGGCCCTGGCACCGTTCCCAGCTCCGGGGATGCCGGTTGCTACCGGTAGGCTTCACCCCTTGGTGTGGTTTTGCCCCCCAGAAACTCGAGGACAATCCATGCGCTGCCTGCCCAGCTCCTGAGCCCACCCGCGACCCTCGGCAGGTGAGAAATGGGACACTGGGTGTCAGCACTGGAGACTGGCACTGGGGCACAGCGCCGGTGTGTGCCACCATGTCAGTGCACACAAACCCCCCATTCCCACCGGCACAGTGGCTAGGGCAGAGGGAGCGTCGTGGGGCTCTGCCCCATCCCAGCGTGTCCCCATCGATGCCCTGCGGTTGGCGCTCTCCTGGCACCGTGTGCTACCAACAGCCGCCATGTGCCGTGCTGGGTGGTGAGCGGCTCTGCCCTCTTGCGAAATGCTGCCAAGGGGTTGAGCAACCCTGGGCACGGCTCCAGCCCCCGCTGCTCTCCCACTCGCCCGCTGGTGTGGGCTCCCACGGCCCTGGGGGTGGGTCCCTGGGGAGGGATCTGTGCCCCCCTCCTCTCTGTGTGGCAGCTGCGGGCATGGGCTGCAGGACCCTTCAGGGTCACTGCTCCACTTCAAGGGCTGCCACGAGCGCCAGATTGATTGGCCTAACAACCCTCCTGGCACTGATGGCTATGGCTCCCCATGGGCACTGCTTCCGTCCTGCGGGCAGGGGCGTTGCAGGGGGACAAGCAGGGGGCAGGAGGGGCCCCCGTCCTATCCATCTCAGGTTGTCCTGCCCCCCTCCCCCACCCCATCCTCTGCAATGTCCTGTGGGGTGGGGGACTCTGGCTGCCATCCCCAGCATGTCCCCCACAAGCTCAACCCTGTCATTAGAGGGGACCCGCTGGCCACAGGGACTGGGCTGAGCGCCCTGGGACCTGACAGTGGTGCCAAGGCCATCAGAGGGGGAGTTCCTCCCTGTTCCCTGCCCCACAGCACCCCACAAAATGCCCTTCTGCCTCTCTGCCATGTGCCCCCTCGGCTCCATGAGGCCTTTCTGTTAGCATTTGCCAGTCTCTGGCTGCCCTGCTGCCCAGCAGGAGCCACGGGGCAGAGGTGGGGCTGCCCGCATAGTTGCTCCGGGACTTGGCAGCATGGCGGTGTTTGGATGAAGTGCCCGGTGCCGGCTCACCCAAACAAAGCCTTGCGCTGCCGCTGCCGAGGTTTTTCCTTCCGCGCCACTATAAAAGCTCTGCCCGGCGGCCGGCCAGCAGCAGCGCGTGGCACAGAGGGGCAGAGAACGGCTGCCTGCTGCCCCTGGCTACACTCCGGCCCTGCACCGTTGCCCACCAGGGCAAGGTGCCACCCTGAGGACACGTGCCAGCCGCCGGGTGCCCGGCAGCCTCCGTGGGAAGCTGCAGCTTCACTGGGTCGGTGGGTGATGGGGTGAGTGGGGCACAGCTGTGTGCTGGGCATGGGGAATGGCACCGGGTTCACACATCCTTGCTGTGGGTGGGGGGTGAGTAGCTGGCCCCCAGCCCTGCTGTGGGTGAGCTGGGGGTGGGGGCTATGCCCACAGCCATGACCCCCCCTATGGCAGCTGCCAGGGGTCAGCGCTGGTGCCTGGCATCATGGCACTGGGGCAGTGGGTTACTAGGGGAGGCGGCTGTGCCAGTGCCCATGCCAGGGCTAGGCTGGGGACAGCAGCAGGGAGTGCCAGCTGAGGTGGGGATCCCAAGCCTCACGGGGAGTTGCCAGTGCTGTATAGGGAGTGCAGTACCACACGAGGTCTGGTGCTGCACGGAGGGTGCTGCCCCCTCCAAGGCTGGGCTGAGGTGGCTGTGGTGGTGGGTGGCAGGGACCTGGCAGCCATGGCAGTGGGTGATGGGGGGGTGACAGTGGGTGGCAGTGACCTCTCAGTCGTGGCAGGAGGGATCACACCGCTGGGTCACAGGCTGGGCAGCCCCTGCCCGCTGCCCCCCTGCCCCAAGGCAGGTCCCAAGACGCAGGGGTGGCGCTGGCACGGGCGTGGAGACACAAGCACGGGCATGGGGACGGGGGGTTCATGCCCCGGATCCGGCGGTTCCGAGGCAGCCGGGGGCGGAGGGAACGCATTTTCGGTAGCTTCTCAAGTTACAGCGTCCGGAAAAGTTCTGCCGGGTTGGGGGCCCCTGTCCGGCCGCGGCCATGGGGGGCGCTGCGGCACCCCTTCTGCCAGGGGGGCTTGGGGCAGCCGCACCTCCAGGGGGGGTCTCGGAGGAACCAAGTGAGCAGGGCCGTGGGGCTGCGGGGGGGGGGGCAGGAAGCAGGACCATGGCACTCTGTCTCCATTGTGGGGCGCGGGGGCTCCTGGTGCGTTCCCGAGCTGCCCGGTGTTGTGACATAGCCCGGGCACAGGGGGGCGGGAGCAGCTCTGCCCCCGGTGCAGCCCGTGGGCAGTAATGCCAGGGCAGCCTCGGGGCACTGCCGGGACCGCTCTGCCGGGGCCGTACCCGATGCTCCCCATGACCGGTGCCGATGCTCCCCGTGATTCGTGGTGCCCAGGCCAACGCTGTGCTACATCACCCTCTCCTCGCCGCTGGCTGGATAATGCCCGGGGTTCCAGGCAGTCCCAGCTGCGACAGGGCTCTCCTGCCCTCTGCCCTGGTGCTATGGGTCTGGGGGAGCCGGGTGAGGAGGTCTGGGCCGCATCTGTGGCTGGGCTCCCGATGGCAGCTAATGGCAACTGTGGGAGCCCATCCTGCCCAGAGCAACGGGCACAGCCTGACCTGTGGCAGGCTCACCCTGCTCTGGTTTCACCTGGCACAAGGGGTTCCCAGTGGCATGGTGAGGGACATGTTGCTTACCATGTCAGCACACATCAGGGCTGCAGATGTGGTTCCAGCCCCTGCACAGCTGTGGCACGGTGGTCACTGTCAGTGGTGTGGGCACAAACATGGCACCTGTGTGTGGGGTGATGCCACATCAAGGACCTGCTCCCAGCACTGTTCTCATCCTGGGTGACATGGTGTGAGGAGGTGCAATGCTGCCGTTGGCTCTGGCACAGGGCAATGGGGTGACTCTGGGTAGCCCCAGGGCTGCCCATCTTGTCCCTGTTGTGGGCTTCTGGGTCTGTGCTGCAGGCAGGGGTACCCCAGTGTAGACTGGGGACACCTCGATGTGGATGGGGACACCTCGGTATGGACAAGCTGCTCAGACCGGGCATTGCCTTGCTTCCCCCCTTGCCCAATCATGTGGTACCCGTGGGTGCTGGTGGTGGTTCTGGGGGCACGGGGCCCTGTGGGCAGCCCCATGGCACGGAGCGTGGGCGCGGGCTCTCTAATCCCCTGGCGGATCAGGCGGGCAGGCCGGGACCCGTCCCAGGAATGCGAGCGGGCAGCCGCCGAGCCGGCTGGCGCGGATCGGAGCCAGCCGGTAATTATCGGCGCGGCGCTGGCAGCCCGTGCCCGTATCGGCGGCCCTGCCCCGCTTATCGCGGCTGCCTCCTCCCCTGCACAAGGGACCATTGTGTTGCACCGGCCAACCGGCACAGCGGGGCTGGCATTGGCACTGCCACCACCCCAGCCCACCTGCTGGCGTGGCCCCCGTGGCACAGCCCCAGCACGTGGCCCTGACCCTCTTGCCCTGTGGCTGGGCATGGTGGCGGCACCACAGCCCTGCCTGGCCACAGTGGCGGCACTACGAGTGTGCCAGTGCCTGAAGCCATGTGGTGTTCGTGGTACAGTGCTGAGCACTGGCAGAGCTGCAGTGGGGCACCCCACGGCCACGGGGCGTCCTGGCTCTAGTGTCAGAGCTTCCCAGGGAAACAGCATCAGCCGTGGGACAGGCAGACACTGACCCGGTGCAGTGCCCAGCTCCTGGCATTGGCTGGCTCTGGGCTCTGCTGTAGGGCTGGCATGAGCCACTGAGCCATCCCCGGTCATGCCTGCCTGCTGACTCAGCCACCACCACGGAAAGCAGAAGTGTCCCCCCCCCCTCCCTGGCTGCACTCACCCTTTCCACGGGGTCAGGCCACTGGCCCCCAGGCGTTGCCTGTCCCCTGCATGGCCAGGCCTGGCACCGTTGGCTCACCCGCCCTGGCATCATGTTGCCAGGTCCCCGTGGTCTCTCAGGGAGAGCCAGTGAGAGCCTGGCGCTTCTTGAGAACAATCCCTGATGTGTTCCCGGCTCTAATCCCGGGATTAAGCCCCAAAAGCTGCTTAGTGCCCGGAGCAGCGGGCGCCATCCCACACTGGACCCCTGGCACCCATGACTGTGGTGGCCCAGCACCATGTCCCTGTCATGGGTGGGACTGGGACACTGTCCTGTGTGACACAAGCAGGCACTAGAATGGTGCTGGCTGTGCCCAGCTGGTCACTCAACACCATCCCAGTGGGCTCTGCCCAGTGCCTCAGTGCCTTCCACTCCTAGCAGCAACTCTGACTGGCACTGGGCACTCTCCACTCTTCACATACTGGTCCCAGTTCTCAGGGTTGAGGGAGATGCAGCAGTGGAGACCCCTCAGCCTCCAGTTTGTCACCCAGATAGGGGTCCCAGCTCCATGTAGGGGTCTTGGATCCATCTGGGGGGGCCTGGCACCATCTGGGGTGTGGGAGCAGAGTAGCCAACTTGTTCCCCCTCCCCCAGTTCCCATCCCCATGTCTCACACTGGTCAGACTGGAGCTGTGCCAGCCCCTTCTCATGGCACTATGGGGTGCCATAGGTTGGGGAGGTCCCATCATGAGTTAGGGGGGCAGATTTGGCTCGGTGGGCACTGCAGGAGAGCCGGCTAATCCGTGGCTGGAATGTGGATGTGCCGGATGGCAGCAGGGATTAGGGAGCAGCTGGAGTTGGGTAGTGCCAAGGGTCAATCCGGTGGCTGTGGTGTGGCACGAGAAGGCACAGCTTTGGCATCTGCTGGGGCTGCGGCTCCTAGTGCCCCACCACAGCCCATGGTGGGTGGTGGTGACGATGCCGGTGGTGGTGTGGCACCCATGTGAGACGCAGTCATCCGTCACCACCCTCCCCTCCCTTCGGTCCCCACTGTCACGTGGAGCCACATCCTGTGGCAATAAACGCAGCACACCGGTGCCGGAGGGGTCATCTGGGTGCCCGCAGAGCTGCCAAGGGGCAAGTGTGGAGTGGAAATAGCGAGTGGGCAAGTTTGGGGCATTGGGACGGAGGTTTGGTGCCATTGGTCACCGGGGCTTGCATCTGGGGGTCACTCGGTGCCACAGCGCTGCAGGGTTTGGCTCTTGGCTGTGGGGTCGGGCACCGTGCCCGGAGTCCCGATGGGGGGTCTGGGCCCCCTCCCGCCATCCCGGCTCCGCTCCCCTCCTGGCGTTTGTCTTGGCCGTGGCTCTCCCACGCACTCTGCCTGCCAAGACAAACCAGCCCGGAGCCGGCCAAGGAGGGGCAGACGCGGTGGCACCCTGCGGACAGGGACAGCCGCTGGCAGCACGGAGCCCCGGCCGTGCCCCCTAAGCCCCCTCCCCTCTCTCCCCCCGCAGGTTATGCAGCCCCGAGAGCGTGCCCTGAGCCCCCGCGAGAAGGAGAAGGGCTAAGCCAGCCGTGCCCGCACACCGTGCCAGTGCCAGCACCATGGCTCGCTGCCCGGTGTCCTCTGAGATCCACCACATCGTCTCCTCGGCCTTCCAGAGCGTAAGTGCCACAGCAGCGGCATGGCAGCCGGCGGGGGGGGGCATGGTGGGGCTGCCAGTGCCACCTACCTGGGCAAGGGGTGCTGTGGCACGGCTGTCCTGCCATGCCGCACTGGGGCTTGTTGGGCTGGGGCTGCCAGCTCTGCCAGTGCCACTCGTGGTGGGTGCCAGTGGTGCCAGCCCGCAGTGGGTCCCAGGAGCAGTTAATGATTAACCCTTTGTGCTGTGTGGTTGCCCGGTGCCGCTGGGCGAGCTGCTGCGGCACGTGACCAGGGTGTGTGGCTCCTTCCTGGCAGTTTTGCCAGCCATGGATTTCCTCTTGGACAGCTGGGTGAGCTGTGGCCTCCCCAGGGTGGCAGGTCCCTTGTGCCAGGGACACAGTGCCCACTCGGGCCACAGCTGTGCCCAGTGGTGCCACAGGAATGTGCCGGGGCATGTTGGGACATGGGGACATTGCTCAGGGATGGTGCTGGGAATAGCTCAGCCCTGCTAACCCTTGGCAGGGTGCTCCAGGCCCTGGCACACGTGGGGGTGTGGGCACTTGGTTACACTGGGCTGGGGATGAGGGTTCAGAGGGGGTCCCAGGCATCACCACAGGCAGGGTCAGTGTGTGGGCACCAGAGGAGTAGGGCAGGGACATGTGGCACAGGGATGGTGTGGGCTGCAGGTGCGGGGTCCAAGGTAATTTTGGGGATGGGAGGATCCTGGGGTCAGGATAAGGATGTTGGCAGCTGCTGGGTGCTGCCTCTCTAGGCACTGCCAGGGCTGGATGGAGCCTTGTGGGTTTGTGGGGTTATGAGGACTCTGGAGGGGGGCATGGGGTGTCTGAAGGGGGTCCTGAGCCACTGAAAGGGCCATGGCAGAGGACTGCATGCAGAAGCTGTGGCATCATGCTGCCATTGTGGCTTTGATGCCAGGGCAGTGGGTGTGATGGGCACAATGGCACAGCAAGGGTCTGCTGTCCCCTATCCCCCCTATCTCAGGCATGGCCTGGGGCTTTGGGGCCATGGCTCTGCCCAGAACATGCCAGTTGGGCTGGGATGTGCCAGGTTGGGAGGGCTGCAGGGTTGGCACTCTTGACACAACCCCTGTCTAGGCACTAACTCAGAGTGCCAGGCTATCTATCCCCAGTGGGGTGGCAGCACCCATCACCACTGTCTTGGGGTGTCCTGGCAGGCAGAACCTAGCACCCCTGTGCCCAGGGTGCCCCTTTTCACCCCCCCGGGTTTCCCCAGCCACATCTGGCACCACCATTCCAGTGCCCCCACGCCAGGGGTTGCCAACCTGCTTGGTCCAGGGGTGTGACTGCTGGTATCTGGGGCAGGGCAGGGACTGTCCCCCCCAGGGCTGAGCGCTTCGAGGGGATCGGGGGGGCGCCAGCGGGGGCTGGCAAAGTTATCCATTTACGGGGCGGGGGGGGGACCTTACCGGGGGGGAGCCGCACGTTACCGGGGAGGTTGGAACACTACCGGAGGGAGGGTGACCCGACCTGACCCGTGCAGCACCGGGGAAGGAGGGGCTGTCGGTGCATTCCCGGTGCATCGTGGAGCCCGGGGGTGAGGGGATGGGGAGGTATTTGCTGGGGGGGCTCTGCAGCACTAGAGGGTCCGTGCATTGCCGGGGGACGGCCGGGGAGCTCGGCCGGGGAGGGGTCGGTGCATTGCCGGGGGGCCGGTGTGTTACCGGGGTCGGTGCATTCCTGGAGAGTTCGGTGCATTCCTGGAGTCGGTGCGGTGCCGGGGGAGGTGGTGTCCTTGCATTGCTGGGGGGCTCGGGGCAGGGGGGTTGTCGGTGGTGGGGGAGGGTTCGGTGCATTCCCAGAGGCGGTGCGATACCGAGCGGGGGGGGGGGGGAAAGGGGCGGAGTGGGGGGGCGTGCATTGCCAGGAGGGGGTCGGTGCGTTCCCGAGGTTTGTGCATTACCGGGGGGGAGGTCCGTGCATTACCTGCGGGTCGGTCCGTTCCGTTCCCGGGGGAATCTGAGCTCGGCGGGGTTGGAGGAAGGGTGGAGTGCAACATCCCGGTGCCCGCAGCCGGTGCCCGCAGCCGGTGCCCTCTGCGGCCGCTGTCACCTTGAGGCGGGCGCGGGGCGGCTCCGTCAATATTTGGCGAGGCCGGGAATGAGCCGCCGCCCCCCGCCCCCCCTCCCCAGCCCCCCCAGCCCAGCCGGGCCGATAAAGCGCTGCGGGAGCTGCGGCGGGAGCGCGGCTCCGCCATGACTCAGGTAGGGCCGGGGCGGGGACGCGCACCCCCGCACCCCCCCCGACCCCCGGACCCCGGCACCCCCCGGATCCCCTCAGCCACCCCGCACCCCTCACCTCTCACCTCCCCTGGACCCTCCCTCCCCTCCCCCCCCACCCCCCCACCCCGCACCCCTTCAGCCCTCCCGCACCCGCAGCACCCCCTCCCCACCTATCCCTATCCCAGGACGCCGCCAGTACCCACCAGCAGCACTGGGACGGGGGCAGGGCTGGGGGGGTGTGGTGGGGTCACAGCACCAGGGCATGTCACTGGGAGTACTGGGGCTGGGCTGGCTGGGGAGAGGAGCTTGGGGATGCTAGGGTATGGCACTGGTGAACACAGGAGGGCACAGGAGTGCACTGGGTACACTGGGGGTGCACAGCAGGGCACAACACCAGGGTATGGTACTGGGGTGCTGGGGGCACACAGGGTGAGCTCAGTACTGCAGCATGGCACTGGGGATTCCAAATGGGGGCTGCCCTGAGAGTGGACACAGGGGTGCCCGTGTCCATGCAGGAGAAGCTGAGGGCACAGGGTGCTCTGGAAGGGCACCATCTCAGGGTGCACTGAGGTGGGCACATCCCATGGGTGTGGGGCAGTTGGTGACTCCAGAGAACTACCACCCTGGGCACCCATCCTGCGGGGCTCTGCACTGGGGACCGGTGACATGGTAGTGCTGGTGGTGCCAGCGGTAGAGGTGCCCACTCAGCCCCACTGCCATCCCACAGCCTGAGCAGGAGGCACCAGGCGCTGTCTCGCCCCCGTTTGGGGAGGAAGAGGAGGAGAAGGACCTGAACAAGGCGCTGGGCGTGGAGCGGTTTGAGGAGATCCTGAGTGACGCTCACCCCCGCAACCGCAGCGCCGAGGAGGCCGGGCGCAGCTACGGCGAGGAGGACTTCGAGTGTGAGCTGGGCACCGGGCACCGGGCTGGCACCAGGCAGGTGCCACCAGGGTGCCAACTTGCCCTATCCCCTGCAGACCACCGCCAGTCGTCCCACCACATCCACCACCCGCTGTCCACCCACCTGCCCCCTGATGCCCGCCGCAAGAAGGGGGGAGTGCCAAAGAAGGGCAAGAAGAAGCCACGCCGCGCCTCGGTGCCTGGCGAGACCCCCACCATCGAGGAGGCTGAAGAGGATGAGGATGAGGCTGGTGACACTGAGCCTGAGCCCTCGGCTGAGGAGCTGCGGCCACCTGAGGCTGTGCAGGTGAGGGCAGGGCTGGGTGTTGCTGTGCCCCCTGCTCTGAGCACGGCTGAGGTACTGTAACCAGTGGCACCTCAGCAGGGGGCACGCAGCTCAGCAGCAGCTGGTGCCAACCGTTCCCCCCTGCAGTTCTTTCTGCAGGAGGATGAAGTGCCTGAGCGGCGGCCGGAGGAGCCGGTGACAGCCCCAGCGCTGCCCATCTGCCCCCCGGATCCCCGGGTGTCCACATCCCCCCGGGCAGGCAGGTGAGTAGGGGCCGGGTGGTGCCCGGGCTCAGCTGAGGCTGGCACAGGTCTGGGGGGCTGGGACTCCCTCTACAGGGACTTGGCTCTGAGGAGGGCCTTCGCCCCCCAGCCCTGATGCAGAGGAGGGGTCCTCGTCGGGGCGAGTGGGCGCCGCTGGCGATGCTGGGTCCCCCAGCCGGCCCGTGCCCAAGGCGTCGCAGCCAGGGCACCGCAGCTACAACCTGCACGAGCGGCGGCGCATCGGCAGCATGACTGGCGCAGAGCAGGAGCGCTACCAGAAGATGCCAACGGACGAGTCAGAGGCGCAGACGCTGGCATCCGCTGACCTGGACTACATGAAGAGTGAGTAGGGGGCACCCCGTGCCTGGCTGCCATTTTGTCAGCAGCTGAGCCATGTGCCAGGGCCAGTGGGTCTGGCAGTGCTAGTTTGCTCTATGGGTTGGGCGTGGGGTCCAGCCGTGCTGCAGGCACTGGGTATGGCACAGGGGACCTGTTATTAGGGTGCCAGGGATGAGCTGTGCCCACATGGAGCACGGTCAGGAGCTGATGCCAGAGTGACAGGAGCTGGCATTAGCAGTTGTGCCTCCCCTGGGTGCTGGCAAATGGCAGCTCAGGGACTCCCAGGGCAGTGGGGGAAGATTTTGCCTCCTGGCTCCACAGGGAGCTTCCTGCAGCAGAGCCTGGGTGCCAAGTGGCACACGCAGCCCTGGCACTGGGCACTAAGGTGGCCCCAGTGTGAGGAGCCACCATCCTAAGGAGTCCCCTCAGCTTCTGCTCATCACTGTTGGCAACAGAAAAGCTGCAACTGGGCAACCCCCTGGTGCCACAGATCCCATCCGCTACCAAGTGCCACCGTGCCATGCTTATGGGCCCCAGCGCTTTGATGGTCCTTGCCAAGCCTCAGCTTGAGTCCTTTGTCTCCCAGGTGCCCTGGGCAGGCTGCCAGCCAATGGCTGACAGGTGCCAGGACTTGGTGGTCACCTACACACCTCCATTGGTGTCCCCTCCGCCTCTGTCAGGTCACCGCTTCGAGGACGTGCCAGGAGTGCGCCGGCACCTGGTGCGGAAGAGTGCCAAGGCACAGGTGGTACACGTCAGCAAGGACCACAAGGAGCCCAGCACCCGGCAGCGCAAGCAGGACCGGCAGCCCCACGAGGTGGGGAGATAGGCACTGGGGGTGGCAGGGCTGGGAGTCCTGGTGCCAGGCCGGAGCTGGGCAGGACTAGAGGTGCTGACTCAGATTGGGTGGTAGAGATGAGAGTCCTGGTGCTGGAGTGTGGCACAGGACCAGGGTGAGTGGATGGGTGGGCATCATGGAGGGCGACTGCCTGCATGTGGCCCCATCACTGTAGGGGGGTCCCTGTCATGGCAGCACTGACCATTCCATGCAGGCACTGACCATGCCATGTCAGTGCCAACCGTGCTGTGCCAGTGCTGACCATGCTGCACTGTGGCACAGGTGTTTGTGGAGCTGAACGAGCTGGTGGTGGACAAGAACCAGGAGCTGCAGTGGAAGGAGACTGCGCGCTGGATCAAGTTCGAGGAGGATGTGG
The DNA here is from genome assembly GCF_026170545.1 of Melanerpes formicivorus. Lineage (NCBI taxonomy): Eukaryota > Metazoa > Chordata > Aves > Piciformes > Picidae > Melanerpes > Melanerpes formicivorus. The sequence continues at coordinate 11,818,240 of NW_027142365.1, forward strand.
AGGAGGAGACAGACCGGTGGGGGAAGCCACACGTGGCCTCCTTGTCCTTCCGCAGCCTCCTGGAGTTGCGCAAGACCCTGGCCCACGGTAGGGAGGCAGGGCTGGCACCGTGGGGTGTGGGTCAGCACGGAGGGCCCCTGTCCCCTCTCACCTCACCCCGCCACCCCTTACCTAGGGGCTGTGCTCCTCGACCTGGACCAGAAGACACTGCCGGGGGTGGCCCATCAGGTGGTTGAACAGATGGTTATCACCGACCAGATCCGGGCTGAGGACCGTGCCAATGTGCTGCGGGCACTGCTGCTCAAGCACAGGTCAGCACGGGGGCAGCTGCCACAGCACCCATCAGCTGGCACCTGCTCCCCATCCCCGGGCCCACTGGCACACAGGGACATGGGGTCAGTACAGACCACCTGGCTTTCTCCTACAGCCACCCGAGCGACGAGAAGGACTTCTCCTTCCCCCGCAACATCTCGGCAGGCAGCCTGGGCTCCCTCCTCGGCCACCACCACAGCACCAACCACGTGGGTGAGGGCAGCGAGCCGGCCGTCACCGAGCCCCTCATTGCCGGCCAAGCTGCTGAGCACGAGACGCGGGTGGATGTGGAGCGGGAGGTGAGCTCAGTGTCCCTGTCCCCCATCCCTGCCTTCCTCGCAGCCTGGCACCCTTCCTCGTCTTCGGAAGGGGCCCTGGCAGAGCCTCTGTGCCCGCAGAGGGAGGTCCTCACCCCCACGCCCCCGGCTGGCATCACCCGCTCCAAGTCCAAGCATGAGCTGAAGCTGCTGGAGAAGATCCCGGACAACGCCGAGGCCACCGTGGTGCTTGTGGGTACGGAGGGGTGGCAGGGAGTGGGCGTAATGGGCACCACATGCTGGGCTCCTGCAGCGTGCCCTTGCACACCATGGTGACCCCTGCACCCCACGGTACCCCCCAGGCTGCGTGGAGTTCCTGGACCAGCCAACCATGGCCTTTGTGCGGCTGCGGGAAGCGGTGGAGCTGGAGTCGGTGCTGGAGGTGCCAGTGCCAGTGAGGTTCCTCTTTGTGCTGCTGGGCCCCAGCAGCACCCACATGGACTACCATGAGATCGGGCGCTCCATCTCCACCCTCATGTCTGACAAGGTCAGCTCGGTGCCCCTGCCATGCCCCTGCTGTGCCCGTGCCCCCACTGCAACCAGGCTGGGTACCTCTGGCCACGTCCCCTGACCCCAGTCTCACCACACCAGCAATTCCATGAGGCTGCCTACCTGGCCGATGACCGCCACGACCTCCTGACGGCCATCAACGAGTTCCTGGACTGCAGCGTGGTCCTGCCGCCCTCCGAGGTGCAGGGCGAGGAGCTGCTGCGCAGCGTCGCCCACTTCCAGCGCGAGATGCTGAAGAAGAGGGAGGAGCAGGAGCGGAGGCTGCTGCTGGAGCCCAAGTCCCCTGAAGAGAAAGGTGCTGGTGGGGCAGGGGCTGGCTGGTGGTGGGGTCTTGCTGTGCAGAGCCTCATTCCCTCCCGTGGGGATTCCCTGTGAGGTTGCCATGAGGCACATGCCAACCTGTTTGGAGTGTGGGGGTCTGACACCCCAGCCATGCCAGGATGGGGGCCGGAGCTCTGGTTTTGCCCCACACAAAACAGTCTTGGCTTCCCCCTGATTGGGCTGGGCTGGGAGCAGTTCTTAGATTCTTGGAATGGTTTAGGTTGGAAGGGACCTTAAAGGTCATGTAGTTCCAAGCCCCCTGCCATGCACAGGGACACCTTCCACTAGACCAGGTTGCTCAAGACCTCATCCAGCCCGGCCTTGAACACCTCCAGGGAGGGGGCATCCACAGCGTCAGTGGACAACCTGTTCCAGTGTCTCCCCACCCTCACTGTAAATTTGGCTGAGCTGGGTGAAGTTCTGAAAGGAGTCACAAGCTGGGGGACACCACCTTCTCAGGGTCACCCTAGGCTTGCTGAGCAAGGTGGTCAACTCGTGCTGCAGCAGGTGAAGTCCTTCAGTCTCATCAAGGGGAAATAAATCCTAGAGGCACTGACTGGTCTGGGTGACCTTCAAAGCACTTCCAGAGTCCACCCCCCTGCAGTCAGCAGGGACATCTGCAACTAGGGCAGGTTGCTCAGAGCCCCAAATAACCTGACCTGGGGTGGTTCCAGGGATGGAGCCTCTCCCACCTCTCTGTGCAGCCTGGGCCGGGCTCTCACTGACCCCAGTATCAAACATTTCTCCCCTCTCTCCAGCCTGAGTCTCCCTCTTTGAGTTTAAGCCATTGCCCCTTTCCCTGGCACGTGCCACACGAGCTGCTGTCCCTTCACTGACTGTTCTGTGCTGGTTGCAGCGCTGCTGAAGCTGAAGGTGGTGGAGGGTGAGGCTGAGGAGGACGCTGACGACCCTCTGCGGCGCACGGGACGCCCCTTTGGGGGGCTGATCCGCGATGTGCGCCGGCGCTACCCACACTACCTGAGCGACTTCAAGGACGCGCTGGACCCCCAGTGCATCGCCGCCGTCATCTTCATCTACTTCGCTGCCCTCTCCCCAGCCATCACCTTTGGAGGGCTGCTGGGTGAGTGCTGGGGAACAAAGGGCTCCTGCCAGGGCTGGGTGCTGCATGGGGTGCTGCCAGGGCCGGGCCTTGCCAAGGGGCATGACATATGTGGGTGCTGGCACCACCCCGCACCTGCATCCCAGCAGGGAGCGATCAGGCGATGCCAGCACACGGTGCCATTGGTGCCGATACCAGGGGCAATGCCACTGGCTGTGCCTGAGCCTGTCCTGCCTGCAGGGGAGAAGACACAGGACCTGATCGGGGTGTCGGAGCTGATCATCTCCACCTCACTGCAGGGCATCATCTTCTGCCTGCTGGGTGCCCAGCCCTTGCTGGTCATTGGCTTCTCAGGGCCCCTGCTGGTCTTTGAGGAGGCCTTCTTCACGGTGAGAGTCTGGGGGGCTGTAGGGCAGATGGATGAGCCAGTGTGTGTGCCCAGGAGGCGAAGGCGGCCACCAGCATTCTGGCTTGGATCAAATTGGTGTGGCCAGCAGGAGCAGAGACGTCATTGTCCCCTTGTGCTGGGCACTGGTTAGACCACACCTCGAGTACTGGGGTCAGAGGGACACTGAGGGGCTGGAGCAGTTCCAGAGAGCAATGCTGCTGACGGGTCTGGAGAACAGGGCTGGTGAGGAGTAGCTGAGGGACCTGGGGTTGTTCAGCCTGGAGAAAAGGAGGCTGAGGGGAGACCTGTCTCTCTCCAACTCCCTGAAAGAAGGTTGGAGCCAGGTGGGGTCAGTGACAGGACAAGAGGAAATGTCTTCAAGTTGTCCCAGGGGATGTTTAGGTTGGACATGAGGAACAATTTCTGCCCCTTGAGAGTTGTCCAGGCTTGGCCCAGGACAGTGGTGGAGTCCCCATCCGTGGAGAGGTTTCCAAGCTGTGGAGATGTGGTGCTGAGGACCATGGTTTGGTGGTGCCCTGGCAGTGCTGGGTTCATGGTTGGACTCCATGATCATAAAAGTCCCATCCAGCCCAAATGATTCCATGACTTGCCTGGGCTCTGCCGTAGCCCTGCAGCTATCCCCACTGCTGACTCCTGTCTGTCTCCCTCTATCTGTCCATCTGTCTCCATGGCCCTAACAGTTCTGCACATCCAACGAGTTGGAGTACCTGGTGGGGCGCGTCTGGATTGGCTTCTGGCTCATCCTCATTGTGCTGGTCATGGTGGCCTTCGAGGGCAGCTTCCTGGTGCGCTTCGTCTCCCGCTTCACGCAGGAGATCTTCGCCTTCCTCATCTCCCTCATCTTCATCTATGAGACGTTCTCCAAGCTGGCCAAGGTGAGCAGGCAGGGCTGGGTCTGTGGTGTCATGGTGGGGCGGGAGGGCACAGATGGGACCCGGCTGAGGCTGGCGCTGCTCAGATCTTCCAGGAGCACCCCCTGCACGGCTGCCTGCGGGACAACAGCACGGGGCCCGCGGCATGGCGCAACGGCAGTGCGGCGGAGGGCGGTGCCGCCAAGGTGACTGGGCAGCCCAACACGGCGCTGCTCTCCCTGGTGCTCATGGCTGGCACCTTTTTCATCGCCTTCTTCCTGCGCAAGTTCAAGAACAGTCGCTTCTTCCCCGGACGGGTGCGTGGGGCAGGAGGGACGGCGGCGTGGGGCCCGGGGTGAGCCCAGTTTGGGGTGGGGGGGTTTGGGCGGTGCTGGGGCTGGGGCTGGGCTGAACCCTCTCGTCCCCCCAGATCCGGCGGCTGATCGGTGACTTCGGAGTGCCCATTGCCATCCTGGTCATGGTGCTGGTGGACTACGGCATCCAGGACACCTACACGCAGGTGGGTAGCACCCAAACACCCCCTTACTGGCAGGAACTCCCCCAACCCTGCACCCTCCTGCCAGTGTCTCGGCTCCCTGTGGCACCATCTGTACCTGCCATGGGTGCCACCACATTGGCCACCTCCAGCTCCTGGTCTCTCACCCCACTTTGAGCTTAGCTGTGGTGGGTCCTGGTGCCCCACCTCACCCCACAGGGTGCAGAGCTGGTGCCCCCTCCGCAGCGTTTCTGGCCCTGTCGTGCAGAAGCTGAGCGTGCCCAGCGGGTTCTCAGTGACAGCTCCGGAGAAGCGGGGCTGGGTCATCAACCCCCTGGGTGAGCAGAGCCCCTTCCCCGTCTGGATGATGGTGGCCAGTGGGCTCCCAGCCGTCCTTGTCTTCATCCTTATCTTCATGGAGACGCAGATCACCACGTGAGTACAGCAGGGGGCAGAGGGGTCTGTGCCAAGTTGTGCCATGCCATATCATGCCAAGCTGTGCCAGGCTGTGTAGTGCCAGGCTGAGCCATACCAAGCTTTGCTTTGACATGCTAAACTGTGCCATGCCGTGTCATGCTGTGCCATGCTATGTGAAGCTGAGCCATGCCATGCTGCTGTGCCATGCTGAACTGTGCTGCACTGAGCCATGCCATGCTGTGCCAAGTAATGCTGCATCATGTCGAGCAGTGCCATGCTGTGCTGTGCCATACTGAGCTATGCCGTGCTGAGCCATGCTCTGCCAAGCTGTGCCATGCATTCCTGTGGGACCTGCCTTAGGTGATTCTGCCTTGGCAGGGGGGTTGGACTCAATGATCTTCAGAGGTCCCTCCCAACCCCTAGCTTTATGGATTCTCTCTGTCATGCTGTGCTGTGCCGAGCTTTGCATTGCCATGCTGAGCCATGCCAAGCTTTACCATGCCATACTGAGCTGTGCCAAGCTGAGGGTCTGCCCTTGTGGCCAGGCTGATCATCAGCAAGAAGGAGCGGATGCTGCAGAAGGGCTCTGGCTTCCACCTCGACCTGCTGATCATCGTGGCCATGGGTGGCTTCTTCGCGCTCTTTGGGCTGCCATGGCTGGCAGCAGCCACGGTGCGCTCCGTCACCCATGCCAATGCCCTCACCGTCATGAGCAAGGCTGTGGCGCCTGGGGACAAGCCCAAGATCCAGGAGGTGAAGGAGCAGAGGGTCACCGGGCTGCTGGTGGCTGTGCTGGTCGGTAAGTCCAGCCCTGGGGAGCTGTGGCGGCGGCATCTGGGGTGCTCCGAGCCCTGGGCAGACCAGTGTGACTATCCTGGCCCCTATGGGCACCAATGGCACGGGATGTTGGGGACTGACTGGGCAGGGAGGAGTGGGGCTGGGGGGCTGCCCCTCCCCGGGCAGCATGCCTGACTGTGCTCTGCCCAGGACTGTCCATCGTCATTGGGGACCTGCTGCGGCAGATCCCTCTGGCCGTGCTCTTCGGCATCTTCCTCTACATGGGCGTCACCTCCCTCAACGGCATCCAGTTCTACGAGCGACTGCAGCTGCTGCTGATGCCCCCCAAGCACCACCCCGACGTCTCCTATGTCAAAAAGGTCAAAAGGGGAGGTCCTGGGCGGGGGGTGCAGGACCCTCATCTGGGGCAGCAGTCAGCCTGGGGCACCCTGGGGTTTTGGGCACTGGGGCACCGGGACACCTAAAGGACAAACTGTCAAAGGCTTTATGGAGGTTGTGGGGAGATAGGGCAGCTCCCCTGGGGCAGGCAGACCCTGGGCACGGGCAGCCACGTCCTGGGAGAGGGACTGCTCTGGGAGGGGATGCAGGGCACTGGCACAGGCGTGCCTCTGGCACTGACACCGTGCCCATGCAGGTCCGCACCCTGCGCATGCACCTCTTCACCGGGCTGCAGCTGGGCTGCCTGGCCGTGCTCTGGGCTGTCATGTCCACCGTGGCCTCGCTGGCCTTCCCCTTCATCCTCATCCTCACGGTGCCGCTCCGCATGTGCCTGCTCAGCCGAATCTTCACCGACCGCGAGATGAAGTGTGTAAGTGCCTTTGGGTCCCTTCGTTCCCGTGTGCCACTCAGCCTGCTCTGTCCTGTGGGTCTCTCATCCCAAGGGTGCCTTGTCCCCATGAGTCTCTCATCCCAGTGGGTCCCTTGTCCTGGTGGATCACTCCTCATCATGAGTCCCTTGTCCCAGGGCTCCTTCATCCCGTTGATCCCTTGTCTCTGTCGGTCCCTTGTCCTGGTGGGTCCCTTGGCCCAGTGGATCACTCATCATGGGCCCCTTGTTCTGGTGGTTCACTCATCACTGCAGGTCCCTTGGCCTGCAGGTCCCTTCTCCCTGTGTCCCCCATCCCACTGGATCCCCCCCATCCCAGGGGTGCCAGCTGCCTTGGGTGGGTGGGGTGGGTAGTGCTGAGGGTCCCTTGCTGCCCACCCTCTCCCCACAGCTGGACGCAGCCGAGGCTGAGCCCATCCTGGACGAGCGGGAGGGGGTGGACGAGTACAACGAGATGCCAATGCCGGTGTGAGCATCTGCCAGCGCCCCGCATCCCGGGCCGGGCCCCCGCGCTGCCGCCCAGACGGGGACAGGCTCCCCCGTGCCCCCTGTGCCTTTAGCGGGGGGGTCACACCTGCCAAAGAGTCGCCGGCTGCAGCCTTGCCCTGCCGGGGACCCCCCTGCACCCCTCCAGCCGCACAGGGTCCAGCCGAGCCTTCAGGCTCCCTCGGGCACCTCGTGCCCACGCCACGGGGCAGAGGCCCTTCCCCAGCCACCCGCCAGGAGAGCTGTGAGCCCTGCCCCAGCCCCTCTGCACGCCCAGGACCCACCCGAGCACCCCCAGCCATCAGGTCCTTTATTTAATGGAGCAATTCCAATGGCAATAATCAGCTTCAGAACCAGCGCCCCGGGCTGGGGGAGGCTCCTGCACCCTGCCCTTGGGCAGCAGCACCCCTGCATCTGCTGCCAGGGCTGGCTGCTGGCCCTGGGGGAGACCACGGGCAAGACTGGGGGACTAGGGGAGGGTCCCCCTGCGCCGGGCCCAGCTGCTGCCTTGTCCCAATAAAGAGACTGGACTTTGAACACTTTTCACCAGTTTTATTGTAAAGGTCACCCCCGCCCCCAGCACCCCCTTGTCCCAGCACGGGGAGCAGCCCCCGGTGCAAACAGCCCCCTCCCCCACCCTCCCCGCACCCTGCGTGTAGGGGCCAGGCTCGGCCCCATCCCTCCCAGCAGCGGGGCTGGGGGCACAGGGATGCCCCCCAATGCCACCAGGCAGTCAGGCCCCCTGCCAACAATGCTGTGGAGGCAGGGCTAGGGCAAGGGGGGGCAGTGAAGCACCTTCCCCCCCTCTCCCAGCACCCACATCTCCCCCTCTGCCCCCTCGCGTCGTATTCCCCCACTAACAGCAATAAATAACCTCGCTCCCCGGCCCTGCGTCACGGAGCAGGTGCCCACCACCCAGCCCCACATCCCCATCGCCCCCCGGGACTGGGGGGCAGCTCCCTGCATCCCCCCCACCCAGGGGAAAGGGGCTGGCAACACCCGCCTGAACCCACCCCACTGTGCCCCCCTCCCTGCCCGCCACTCCGGGTCTGTCTGTCTGTCCGTCCCTCAGAAGCGCAGCTCCCTCAGCTTCTGCCGCAGGTAGTGCTTGGCCTCCTCGATGCCGCTCACCTTCTCCAGCTCCGTGTAGGGCAGCTGGAAAGGCAGAGACAAACCTTCAAGGAGCTCCACCAGCACCACCATCATCGGCACCACCTTCACCACCAGCACCTTCATCACCAGCTCCACCATTGCCATCAGCGCTGCCCCTCCCCAGCCCCAGACTGCCCATCCATGGCAGAGCTCGGGACCCTTCTCAGGGTGGGCTCAGGAGGAGCAGACAAGCCCCAGCTCGGCATCCCACTGATCCCTGAACCACCCCATACAGAAGACAGACCACCCACACATATGTTCCCATGTCTTGTCCTGCCCTTTGCTGCCAGCCTGTCTGAGCACAACCCAGCAGGTGCTTCTCCAAGCCCACCCCCCCTCCAAGCACACTCATTCACAGTTCCAGGCCCTCCTGACCCTGAGCTGGTCCCCAGTGACAGCCCCAGCACCGCCTCAGGCTGGGAGCATGCTAGGAGTGGAGCTGGGAAGGGATCAGCAGGGATGAGACAGGAGGCTCCAGCTCCACCCTGCCCTGCGGGGATGGGACCTGGCAGTGACCCCAGCGTGGCCCAGCCCTGGGCACGTTTTGAAGCTCAGGCACAAAAGGAGTCCTGACCAAGCCCTCCTGGGAATGAGGAAGAACAAGAAAAGCTCCTTCAGGCTTGGAATGAGGAATCCCCGAGTCACTTGTGTTGGAAGAGCCCTTTGGGATCACCGAGTCCAACCCTTAGCCCAACACTGCCAAGTCACCACCAAACCATGGTCCCCAGCATCACACCTCCATGGCTTTGAAGCTCCTCCAGGGATGGGACTGAGCCCAGCCACCTGAAAGCCAGCAGCTCTGGACCCACAGGCATGGGCAGTGCCCGCAGGGCTGTGCTCCGCTCCCTGGTGGTGCCAGCACTAGCAGCAGAGTCAGAACAAACAGAGCAGCGTTGCCTGGCACCTGCTGGCACCAGGCACTGCAGGGCTGCCAGAAAGGACAGGCCCAGAAAGGAGAAAAGCTACTGCTGCTGGAGAGCTTTCAAAACTGTGGAGACTCTGGGATTCCCTTATTCTCCTGCACCCAAAGGGACCTGACCACATCCCTGCTCCAGAGACCCCATTGCCCAGTGGCCTCAGCCCCCCAGAGCAGCCCTGAACCACAGCAAGGCACAGCCCACAGCAGTGATGGGCACCAGAGATGGTTAGAGATGGGGACCAGACCCCAGAGCTGTATCCTGGGCAGGGTGAGCACCGTGCCTGGCCGTGGGGCAGGCAGGGGCAGGCAACCTCAGCTCTAGAACATGGTGGCACAAAGCCACAGCCAAGTGGCTGTGCCAAGTGGCTGTGCCAAGTGTCCTCTGGGTGCCCTTCTCCATGTGCCAAAGCTGCTGAGCCCCACTGCTGCCCAGGGGCAGAGCCTGTCCCCAGCAGCAGCTCCATGGCCCTGCTCCATGGCCACCACACTCGGTCAGAGGACCACTGGAGCGCTGCACAAACAGGAGACACAAGTAGGAGCTTGGTGCTGGCATGGGGAAATGTTCAGGAGCAGTGATGGGGCTGTGGCAGGTCTGTGACAGGCATTCAGGTGACCTCCAAGTGGGAACATAAACAGGGACAAGGCTGGTGTTTTGGAGATGCTCTTAAAGATCCAGCCTCAGGCTAATCACCCCACCAAGAGCCCTAGAGGAACTGCAGAGCTTCAACCAGCACCTCCAGTCCCCCAGGAGATGTGAGGACAACTGTGAGTGGCTGGTGAGGTCTTGGGGGCTCCTGCACCTGCAGTTCTCACCATTGACCAGCCAGAGGCTGCACCTGAGGAGGTCAGGGCTCCAAAACCAGCACTGTGGGAGCTTCATCTCACCTTGCCCTCAGCCTCAGGCAGGACCCTGGTGTGAAGTGTCAGGCCCAGCTATGTCCCCAGCTTGTTTCCACCCTGAGGCCCTGCAGCCCCACCGCCATTCCTTCTCCCCTCCCTGCCCATCATGGCCAGGTCCCAGCACCAGACCTGCAGGGCGAGATTCCTGCAAGACCAGTGCCAGGAGGGGCTGTCCCATCACTCAACCCCTTGACTGGGTGCCCCAGCACAGATGAGCCTCACCTGGAAAGTCTGGGGTAGGGGGGTCTAAAAGGAGCTGTGTGGAGAAGGACCTGGGAGTGCTGGTGGACAACAGGGTCCATGGCCCAGCAACACACCCTTGTGGCCAAGAAAGCCAGTGGTCTCCTGGGGTGCAAGAAGAACGTGGCCAACAGGTTGAGGGAGGTTCTTGTCTCCCACTCCCCTGCTCTGGTGAGGCTACATCTGGAGTCCTGGGTCCAGTTCTGGGCTCCCCAGTTCAAGAGAGACAAGGAACTACTGGAGAGAGTCCAGGGGAGGCTGAGAAGCTGCTGAGGGGCCTGGAACACCTCTGTGAGGAGGAAAGGCTGAGAGCCCTGGGGCTGGTGAGCCTGGAGAAGAGCAGCTTGAGTGGGGATCTGATCAATGCTCATCAAGAGATAAAAGGTGGGGGCCAAGAGGATGGTTCCATCTGAATGAAGATGAGGAGAAACTTGTTTGGAGAGAGGGTGCTGGAGCCCTGGAGCAGGCTGCCCAGAGAGGTTGTGGAGTCTCCTTCTCCAGAGAGCTTCCCAATTCCCCTGGCCCCTGATCCTGGGCAGGCCGCTGTGGGTGCCCCTGTGTTAGCAGGGGGGTTGGACTAAGTGATCTCCAGAAGTCCCCAGGCCCATCCTAGTGGGGACCCAGCCCAGTCCCTCACCCATCTCACCACAGCCCTGAGCACATCCTGCTGGAGGGGTAGGAAGGAAGGGGCAGCCCCTGCTCACCTGCACCAAGCAGTAGCCCAGCAGCCGCAGATGCCTGTCCCTCATGGCCCGCGAGCCCACCAGGATGTCGGAGTTCTGGCAGTAGTGCCACTTGTCATTGACCGACAGCACCACCCTGCGGGCGACAGCGAGCCCAGCGTCACCCCTGCCACCCCCCAGGCCCACACCAGCAGGAGGTGAAGGGCAGCACACCGCACCCTGCCTCTGCCCAGCTGCTTCCAGAGGCAGCTGGGCCTGGGCTGGGGGACTAGGGGTGGGGAAGACCCCACACTGGACCCCAAGGACTGGGGACATGGGGACACGCTACGCCCCGAGGTCTGGGGACAGAGGTTTGAGTGGACACAGGCAGGGCAGGAGGCGTCCTGCTGAGGGGCAGGGACAGGGTGCACCCCATTGTGTAGGGACAGGGAGGGCTCCCTGGGTACCTCTGGATCTCCTCGGCTCCCTGCACCCCCTCGCCCAGTGCGCGCTTGGAGCTGGGTCGGTGCGGCGAGGGTGGGTGCCCGGCGTCCTCGCTGGGAGGGGGACTCCGGCCCTCGACTTCCTCCTGGCTCTGCTCCCCTGGGAAGCAGCTGTGATCGTGCCCAGGACAGCCGCTGGGAGCCGACACCACCTCCTCCTCCTCCTCCTCTTCCTCCAGGATCTTGCCAATGGGGAACTGGAAGAGGGTGGCTGCGGAGGTGCCCCCCGGGGAGCAGTCGGGGGTGCCAGGGGGCTGTGCCGAGAGGCACTCGGAGGGGCTGCTGAGCGAGGAGCTACCCTGGCTCTCCAGCGAGGCCTCCTTGCTCAGCCCGCAGAAATAGTCCGAGGGGGGCTGGTAGCAGGGCCCCCCGGGGGCCGGGCAGAGCGTGGGCAGGAAGCGCCCGGCCAGGCTCTCCCGGGGAGCTGGGGGGCTGCTGGGGCCCTCGGCCGCAAACGGAGCAAAGTCCTGCAAGTCCGAGGTGAGGGCCAGGACGCTGGAGCGCAGCGAGAGCGCGGCCGGAGCCGCGGCGCCGAGGGCGGGCGGCGCCTTGGATGCAGCCGGGACGCGGGAGAGCGGCAGCACCGTGCCCGAGCGGTTCACCCACAGCAGGAAGTCTAGGGAGAGCTGGCGGTCAGCTGGGCACACACCCTGCCGGTGGGCACCCCGTGAGATGCCCCTACTGATGGGACACGGGCTTGGGGACCCTGTGAGACCCTCCCTACTGATGGGACACGGGCTTGGGGACCCTGTGAGACCCTCCCTAGTGATGGGACACGGGCTTGGGGAACCTCTGAGACCCTCCCTACTGATGGGACATGGGCTTGGGGACCCTGTGAGACCCTCCCCACCCCCCGCTGATGGGACACGGGCTTGGGGAACCTGTGAGACCCTCCCCACCCCCCGCTGATGGGACACGGGCTTGGGGAACCTGTGAGACCCTCCCTACTGATGGGACACGGGCTTGGGGAACCTGTGAGACCCTCCCTAGTGATGGGACACGGGCTTGGGGACCCTGTGAGACCCTCCCTACTGATGGGACACGGGCTTGGGGAACCTGTGAGACCCTCCCTACTGATGGGACACGGGCTTGGGGAACCTGTGAGACCCTCCCTAGTGATGGGACACGGGCTTGGGGACCGTGTGAGACCCTCCTCACCCCCCGCTGATGGGACACGGGCTTGGGGACCCTGTGAGACCCTCCCTACTGATGGGACACGGACTTGGGGACCCTGTGAGACCCTCCCTACTGATGGGACACGGGCTTGGGGAACCTGTGAGACCCTCCCTACTGATGGGACACGGGCTTGGGGACCCTGTGAGACCCTCCCTAGTGATGGGACACGGGCTTGGGGACCGTGTGAGACCCTCCTCACCCCCCGCTGATGGGACACGGGCTTGGGGACCCTGTGAGACCCTCCCCACCCCCTACTGATTGGACACGGGCTTGGGGACCCTGTGAGACCCCGAGTGATGGGATATGGGCTTGGGGACCCCAAGTACCAGACAGCCCAGTAGCCAGAAGTACCAAGGGACCCCTCATGTGGGCCCCCCTGCCCTGGCAGGTGCACCAGGGGAAGTTGGTGACAAAATGCCCAAATCTGGGTGTGCTCTGAACAACTCCTCACCCTCAAGTCTCCCGTGAGCCCCATGGCAGCTGTAGGGGTTCTGCTGCCCCTACAGCACCCACAAGCCCCACCTACTGCTCCCTCCCCAGCCCCAGGGCCCTGCCCCACAGTGGGGGCTGTACCTGTGCAGTATCCGGGGGGCAGCACCTCGTCCTGCCGGTAGCACTCCTCCCCCACCAGCTGTCGCAGTGCCTCAGCCACCAGCCCCTTGTAACTGGGGGAGAGAAGGATCAGGGGGGCAGGGAGGGACCCCCCAGTCATGAGGAGACCCCACCCATGTCCTACTCTGAATCAAGGAATCCAAGACCTTTGGGTTGTGAAAGACTACTAAGTCTAACCATTAACCCAGTACTGCCAGGGCACCACCAAACCATGGCCCTCAGCACCACATCTCCATGACTCTGAAATCCCTCCACTGCCCTCAGACTCCTTTACTCCAGGCTCAATGACCCCAGGTCCCTCAGCTGCTCCTCACCAGATCTGTTCTCCAAACCTTTCACCAGCTTTGTTGCCCTTCTCTGGACCTGCTTCAACCCCTCAATGTCCTTGGAGTGAGGGGCCCAAAACTGACCCCAGGATTCAAGGGGTGACCTCACCAGTGCCCAGTTCAGTGGGACTATCCCTGCCCTGGTCCTGCTGGCCACAGCACTGCTGATTTCTGAGCACATCTGCACAGAGATGTGAGGGTCCCTGAGAGTGAGATGCAAGAGCTTTCAGTTCTGCTGCTCCTGGGCAACAAAGGAATACATTTCACCTTTCTCCCTCCAGAGGTATCCTTCAACCCCAACCATGCTGGGATTCTGGGAAGCGGCTGTCACGGCCTGGCCCAGGCCGGTGGTGGAGTCCCCATCCCCAGAAGAGTTTCAAAGCCATGGAGATGTGGTTCTGAGGGCCATGGTTTGGTGGTAACCTAGCAGTGCCAGCTTCAGGGTTGGACTCCATGACCTGAAAGGTCTTTTCCACACCAGGCGATCCCATGCTGCTCTTCTCCAAGCCCCAGAGCTCACGTCCCAGCGTCACCTTTAGCTGGCATCCTGTCCCAGTGCCCAACAGCCATCCTGCTGCTCTGCCCAGCCCGCTGGCACCCACCTGTACTTCCTGTTGGCCTCGTCGGCGGTCAGGGCGTGCTCGAACATGAGGACGCGGTAGCGGGGGTCGAGGCGGGGGCCGCGGTACTGCCGGAACTCCAGCTCCACCGCCGCGTCCAGCAGCGAGAGGTAGCGGCGCACGATCAGCGCGTAGGGGCTGCCTGCAGGCACAGCGGGCACGGGCAGCCGGCTGCGGGTGCCTCCACGTGGCACCCGTCCCGCCCAGGGCTGCCCGGCACTCCTCGCCGGGGGGAGGTCTTCTCCCAACGCCTTCAACCCCCACCCGGCCCCGAGGCGCGGCGGCGCTGGCCCCACGTACTCATGACGTTGGTGATGAAGGCCGGGGAGAAGACCTGGTGCAGGACACTCTGGGGGAAGTGGCTGAGCTGGAACATGGACATGAGGATGTTGACGGTGGCCAGGGGCGAGCTGCCAGCCTTCTGCTCCAGGATGGCCTCCAGCTTGGGGAAGAGCTCGCTGTGGTTGGATGGGCGGTAGTTCATGCGGCTGAAGGGAAAGACCAGCTTCTGGATCACCTGCAGGCCAGGAGAGGCAGAGGATCAAGGAATGGGTTTGGAGAGGAAGGACCTTTAAGCTCATGGAGTCCGGCCCTGAACCCAGCACCACCAGATCACCACCAAACCATGTCCCTCAGCACCACATCTCCAGGGCTTTGAAACCCCTCCAGGGATGGGAACTCAACTACCACCCTGGGCAGCCTGGGCCAGGCCTGGACAACCCTTAAGGGGAAAAAAAGTGTTCCTTGTGTCCAACCTAAAACTCCCCTGGGGCTGGGCTGGGCCAGGTCAGGCTGAGGCCTGCCCAAGAGCTGGACAAAAACCTTCCGTGAGAGAGAAGGATCAAGGCATGTCCCAGTTGGTGCCCAGTGAGATGCCCCAGCCTGAGGACAGAGAAGGAATGTGGCTGTGCCAGGACCCACCTTGCTGTCCAGCTGCTCCCCACGCTTCAGGAGGAAGTTTGCAATGGTGTCGAGCAGCCGTGGCTCGCGCAGCCGGTGCCGGGCCACATACTTGGCAATGAGGGCCATGGTGTAGGGGGTGAGATTCTCTGCCTTCCTGGGCAACCACTCTGCAGAGCAAACCAGAGATCAGGGGCTGTCAGGGGACCTGTAACACTCCCAGAGCCACCACAGCTGGGCAGGAAACACCATACAGACAGGTGGGGACAACAGGGCCGGGGCAGTGGGGCCACCTCTGCTGAACACCAGAAAGCTCCCAGGAATCAGCACATCATGGGGCTTGGGAAAGGCTGGGGCAGATTCCCAGCTCATACACCCAGATGACACAGCTGGAGCACAGCTGTAACATGCAGAGTGGGGGCCTTCCTGTAGGAACCCCACCAAATTCAAACTGCTCCTGGCCTTGAGGAAAGCTGGGTTCACCCCCTAGAAGGGCTGGGCTGGTCACAACCACAGAATGAGTTGGGTGGGGAGGGACCTTCAAAGCTCATCCAATCCAAACCCTCTGCAGTCAGCAGGGACATCTGCAACTACAGCAGGTTGTTCAGAGTCCCAAACAACCTGACCTGCAGTGGTTCCAGGCACGGGGTACCTCCCACCTCTCTGGGCAATGTGGGCCAGGCTCTCACCACCCTCAGTGTCAAACATTCCTTCCTTAGACCTGATGTAACTTAGAGCTTATCCTGCTCATCTCATGCTGCAGGCCGTGGTGGAGCCATCCTGGCTCACCAAGGCCTTGGTGGCGTCATCCCAATCCCCCGATGTCCTCAGGGGACAAGCAAGGAGGCTCCAACGCAGCAGTCAGCACCCGGCTCAGCCGGGGCAGCCCCTGCCCTCACCTGCCATGCTGCGGATGAATCGCTCCTGACGGTTCTCATAGAAGAGCTGCGAGCTGAAGATGGCCTCCAGGGCCTTGTTGTTGGCCTCCTGGGCACACAGGGCCAGCATCTCATCCAGGAGGGCCAGCTCGTGCTCCCGCATGGCGCTGACCTGCCCCAGCGTGTGCCGCACCAGCCGCAGGATCTTGCGGTTGTTGATGAGCTGCTGGTCGGAGGCCGGGTGGCCCTGCAGCGCCTGCGCCCGCAGACGGTAGTAGGAGAGCAACAGGAAGAGGGTCTGGGGGTGCCGCTCCTTCTCCAGGTGCCGCTCCAAGCTGCTGAGGCAGGACTCGACCAGGGGATGGGGGCTGGAGGGGTGCAGCCTCATCACGCTGCTGAAGACCATGGAGACGTCCTTCTGGTTGAAGCGGCCCAGGCGGCTCCGCGATTCCTCCTCCAGCACTCGCACCAGCGGTGACTCTCCTGGCAGGCCTAGGGCAGGGAGGGGGTTAAGGACAGACAGATTCCCCTCCTCCTCACTGGGAGCAACCTCCCCACACCACACCAAGACCCTTCCCACAGAACCTGACCCCCTCAGGCAGGAGTCTGCAGCTAGAGCAGGCCAGATCTGCCATGTGGGTGACCAAACCCAAGATGGAAAGAGGAACAGCGTGGCAAAGCCTGACCAGCACCACAGCAGAGGTGATCCCTGTGCTGGATTGTCCCCATCTCTTCCAGCAATAGAATTCCATCAGGCTGGGGGCAGTGGCTGGAAACTGCCTGGAGGAAAAGGCCCTGGGGGTGTTAGTCAACAGGGGCTGGATGGATGAGCCAGTATGTGACCACGTGGCCAACAAGGCCACCAGCATCCTGGCCTGGATCAGCAATAGCGTGGCCAGCAAGCACAGGGCAGGGATTGTCCCCCCAGACTGGGCACTGGTGAGACCACACCTCAAATCTCGATGTCATTTTTGGGCCACTCACTCCAAGAAGGACATTGAGGGGCTGGAGTAGGTCCAGAGGAGGGTAACAAAGCTCATGAAGTGTCTGGAGAACAGGGCTGGTGAGGAGCAGCTGAGGGACCTGGGGTTATTAAGCCTGGAGAAAAGGAGGCTGAGGGGAGACCTTCTGGTTCTCTCCAACTCCCTGAAAGGAGGCTGGGGCCAGGTGGAAGCTGGTCTCTAAACTCAAGGAACAAGTGACAGGACAAGAGAAAATGGCCTCAAGTTGCCCCAGGTGTTTAGGTTTGACACGAGGAACAATTTCTGCCCTTGAGAGTTGTCCAGGTCTGGCTCAGGCTGCCCAAGACAGTGGAGTCCCCACCCCTGGAGGGAGTTCAAAGTTGTGTAGACGTGGTGCTGAGGGCCATGACTTGGTGGTGACCTGGCAGTGCTGGGTTCATGGTTGGACAACATCAGCTTAAGGGTCTTTCCAATCTAAACCATTCTGTGACAGTGGAGCAGAGCAGCTCACCCACAGAAGGTTAAGCTCTGAAGCCTCAAACTTCCTGCAGATAAATAATGGACCTCAAAAAATACGTGAAGAGAAGTTTTGGTTGGAAAACAGCTCAGAGAGCAGCACAGTGCCAAAGCCAGCGCCAGGCGCTCATCTGGTCACGTTGCTTCTCCCATTCCCTAGCTCAGCTGCGGCCTCCCACCCTCCCAGGGAAGGGCTCCAGCTCTGGAGGAGCTCCTCAGCCATGGAAAGCCAAGAGGCCTGGCCACAGCACTGTGAAGAGAGGCCAAGGCCACCCCTGGCGTGTCAGGAGCAATGACTTCAGGAGGCAGATGAAGTGTTGTGTGCCCTGCGGGGCCCTGGCAGCCGTGGTGGCAGTGGCTCAGCACTAATGGGAGGGGAGTGGAAGGTGGGGAGTGGAGGATGGTGCCCAGCAGCTTGCCCTGTTCCTCAGCCAGACCCCCAGAGGCAGGTTGGGAGTCACTAATGAGTGGAGCCTGGCGAGTGGCAGCTGTGGAACAGCCTCCACAGGCTGGGGACAGTGGGGCCCAGGCACATGGCAGCCCCACCCTGGTGCCAACAACCAGCAAGTGCTGAGAGACTGAGGAGGGAGAGCAGAGCCCAAAGAATCAGCCAGGAGCCCCCTCCTTACAGGAGGGGGAGCTTCAAGGCCCACAGAGATGCTCTAGACCAGCAAAGGGGGAGCTCCCAAGGACATGGCCCTCATCTGGCCTGAAGCTCTTCTGCTTGACATCTGCTGCATTGACAGCTGTGGCTGTCAATGGCTCCATGTCCCAGTGGAGGCCAGGGACAAGCGGAGTCCCTCAGGGATCAGTCCTGGGACCTGTCTTATTCAACATCTTTGTGGGGGACATGGACAGTGGCATTGAGTGCACCCTCAGCAAGTTTGCTGATGACACCAAGCTGTGTGGTGCAGCAGACACGCTGGAGGGAAGGGAGGCCATCCAGAGGGACCTTGACAGGCTGGAGAGGTGGGCACAGGCCAACCTCATGAAGTTCAGTAAGAGCAAGTGCAGGGTCCTGCATCTGGGTCGAGGCAATCCCAGGCACAAATACAGGCTGGGCAGTGACTGGCTGGAAAGTAGCCCTGAAGAGAGAGACTTGGGGGTGCTGGTGGACAAAAAGCTCAACATGAGCTCTCAGTGTGCACTTGCAGCCCACAAAGCCAATCAGATCCTGGGCTGCATCAGGAGAAGTGTGGCCAGCAGGTCGAGGGAGGTGATCCTCCCCCTCTACTCAGCCCTGGTGAGACCCCACCTGGAGTACTGTGTCCAGTTCTGGAGCCCCTATTACAAGAGGGATGTGGAGGTGCTGGAACGTGTCCAGAGAAGGGCCACAAGGATGATCAGAGGGCTGGAGCACCTCTCCTGTGAGGACAGACTGAAGGAGTTGGGGCTGTTCAGTCTGCAGAAGAGAAGGCTCTGAGGTGACCTAATTGTGGCCTTCCAGTATCTGAAGGGGGCCTACAGGAAGGCTGGGGAAGGACTTCTCAGGATATCAGGTAGTGATAGGACTAGGGAGAATGGAATGAAGCTGGAGGTGGGGAGATTCAGGCTAGATGTGAGGAGGAGGTTCTTCACCATGAGAGTGGTGAGACCCTGGAATGGGTTGTCCAGGGAGGTGGTCGAGGCCCCGTCCCTGGGGGTGTTTAAGACCAGGCTGGATGAGGCTCTGTCCAGCCTGATCTAGTGTGGGGTGTCCCTGCCCATGGCAGGGGGGTTGGAACTAGATGATCCTTGTGGTCCCTTCCAACCCTGAATGAAACTATGAAACTATGAAACACCCGAGAACAGAAGCCTTGAGGCTTACCAGTGGCTCAGCCTAGATCTTGAGTCTCACACTTTAATACTAAAGTGCTTGTGGATTTTCAGGGACAAACTCAACACCAGAATCCCCCAATCCCAGCATGGTTGAGCTGGAAAAGGGCTTCTGGAGATCACCCAGTCCAACTTCCCTGCTAAAGCAGAGGCACCTACAGCAGCTTGCCCAGGGTTGCAATGGCCAGGGGGATTGGAAGCTCTCCAGACAAGGAAATTCCACAACCTCTCTGGGCAGCCTACTCTAGGGCTCCAGCCCCCTCACACCAAACAGGTTTCTCCTCCTATTCAGATGGAACTTCCTGGGGTCCAGTTTGTGCCCATTTCCCCTTGTCCTGTCACTGGGCACCACTGACAGGAGTCTGACCCCATCCTCTTATCCCTCTCCTTTAGCTCTTCCTAAGCATTGAGAAGTGCAGATCAGGTTCATGATCATCTGAAGAACCTGAAAGTGTTCAAGTCCATGGGACCCGACGGGATACACCCACGGGTACTGAGAGAACTGGCAGATGAGGTTGCTAAACCCCTCTCTATTATATTTCAAAAGTCCTGGCAGTCTGGTGAAGTCCCCACAGACTGCAAAAGGGGAAACATTGCCCCCATCTTCAAAAAGGGTAAGAAGGAGGAACCAGGGAACTACAGGCCAGTCAGTCTCACCTCTGTGCCTGGAAAGATCATGGAGCAGATCCTCCTGGAGTCACTACTCGCTCAAAAGAATAATGAAGAGGTGATTGGGAACAGTCAGCATGGCTTTGCCAAGGGCAAATCCTGCCTGACCAACCTGGTGGCCTTCTATGAGCAGGTGACAAAATTAATAGATGAGGGGCGAGCAACTGATGTCGTTTACCTGGACCTGAGCAAAGCCTTCGACACTGTCCCGCACCACATCCTGGTCTCCAAACTGGTGACACAGGGGTTTGATGGGTGGACCACTGGATGGATAAGGAACTGGCTTGATGGCCGCACCCAAAGAGTGGCTGTCAATGGCTCCATGTCCCAGTGGAGGCCAGTGACAAGCGGAGTCCCTCAGGGATCAGTCCTGGGACCTGTCTTATTCAACATCTTTGTGGGGGACATGGACAGTGGCATTGAGTGCACCCTCAGCAAGTTTGCTGATGACACCAAGCTGTGTGGTGCAGCAGACACGCTGGAGGGAAGGGAGGCCATCCAGAGGGACCTTGACAGGCTGGAGAGGTGGGCACAAGCCAACCTCATGAAGTTCAATAAGAGCAAGTGCAGGGTCCTGCATCTGGGTCAAGGTAATCCCAGGCACAAATACAGGCTGGGCAGTGACTGGCTGGAAAGTAGCCCTGAAGAGAGAGACTTGGGGGTGCTGGTGGACAAAAAGCTCAACATGAGCTCTCAGTGTGCACTTGCAGCCCGCAAAGCCAATCAGATCCTGGGCTGCATCAGGAGAAGTGTGGCTAGCAGGTCGAGGGAGGTGATCCTCCCCCTCTACTCAGCCCTGGTGAGACCCCACCTGGAGTACTGAGTCCAGTTCTGGAGCCCCTATTACAAGAGGGATGTGGAGGTGCTGGAAGGTGTCCAGAGAAGGGCCACAAGGATGATCAGAGGGCTGGAGCACCTCTCCTATGAGGACAGACTGAAGGAGTTGGGGCTGTTCAGTCTGCAGAAGAGAAGGCTCCGAGGTGACCTAATTGTGGCCTTCCAGTATCTGAAGGGGGCCTACAGGAAGGCTGGGGAAGGACTTCTCAGGATATCAGGTAGTGATAGGACTAGGGGGAATGGAATGAAGCTGGAGGTGGGGAGATTCAGGCTAGATGTGAGGAGGAGGTTCTTCACCATGAGAGTGGTGAAACCCTGGAATGTGTTGTCCAGGGAGGTGGTCGAGGCCCCGTCCCTGGGGGTGTTTAAGAGCAGGCTGGATGAGGCTCTGGCCAGCCTGATCTAGTGTGGGGTGTCCCTGCCCATGACAGGGGGGTTGGAACTAGATGATCCGTGTGGTCCCTTCCAACCCTGAATGAAACTATGAAACTATCTCCTCTCAGGCTGCTCTTCTCCAGGCTCAACAGCCCCTTTCAGCCTTTCCTCCTCACAGAGATGTTGCCAGGAGCTGTCAGATGCCCTGCCCACTGTGTACCTCACGCAGAGTCCCCTCCTCAAAGCATGGAGTTCCCTCTGTCCCAAGGCCACCCCCAGGGGTAAATCCCTATGCACAGACACTGGCTCCCGTACTGCCCACTCCTTCCTCACTCCAGGGTAGCCAGAGCAGGCAGCTGCCCCTTCCCCTGGACGCTGGGCATGGAGCAGTGTGTGGCTGTGCCTTCCTGACAGCCTGTTGGCACGGGCAGGCACGGGGCCCAGCACTCACCCAGCGCAGCAGCAGCATACAGGCAGTTGACGATGCTGAAGTTATCGAACTTGGAGCAGCCACTGATGATGGCCTGGCAGAGAGTTTGGAACTCGGGCTGCTCCAGCATGGGGCCAGCCCCGCGGCTCTCCCCGTTCAGCGCAGCCTGGCCCTGCTGCTGCTGCAGGAGCTGGCCCAGCTTGTGCAGGGCGATGGGGTAGTGGCTGGCGGACACCTTGCCGGGGTTCTGCGTCACCCACCGCAGCACTTCCCCCACGCTGTGCGAGCGCTCGATCAGCCGCTTCATGGTGAAGAAGGTGTCGTAGCTCATCTTCTCGTGGATGAAGTTCCAGCTCTTCCTCTTGCCGTGGCCCCGCGGCCTGCAGGCGTCCGGGGGGAAGGCGGGCAGCAGCCCATGGCCGTAGGGTTCCAGGGGCAGCAGCACCGCCCGCTGCTTGCCTTTGCCCGCGCAGTAGCAGGCGGGATACATCCCGGCCCCGCTCCGCTCACCGGCAGCCAGGCCCGGCGGCACTCCGGGCCGTGCGCTCTCCCGGGTCAGAGCACGGAGCCATGGCAGCAGGCGCAGCATGGCGAGGGCTGGGCGGCTCGGGAGGCTTCCGAGAACCGGGAGACCCTGCGGACACAGAGAGGTGACAGGGTTCAGCTCCTGGTCCTGCTAAAGCCTAGAGTGGGATCCTCCTGCAGGGCTCCACCCCAGTGCATGGCTACCTTCCCCCCACAGTCCCGGGTTCTGAGACCCACTCCCTCACCCGGTACCTAGACCCCCGCCCTACACAGCTCGCCCGGCCCACACAAGCCCCGTTGTACCGGGACCCCGCCCTATACAGACGTCCTCACCCTGACGTCCCTTGGCTCCCACAGTTCCCTCCACGTTCCCGAGGCCCCCAGCTCGCAGATCCCCCTTGCCCCAGCATCCCCCCACGTACGGATACCCGCCCGGTACCGGGAGCCCGGGACCACACTGAGAGCACCTCCTCTGGTACCAGTATCACTGCCCGCCCCCCCCCCACCCCCGGCGATCTTCCCCTCTCCCGGTACCGGGAGCCTCCGACGCCTCGATTTTCCCCCTTTCCCGGTACCATGATCCCTGGGCCGCACTGAGCTTTCTCCCCCGGTACCGGGACCCCCAGAACCGGGTATCACCAGGCCCGTGAGAACTGGCCCACCCAGACCCCCATCCCCTGATGCCCCACTCCGACCCGTCTTCCTGCTGTCCCCGGCCCAGCCCTACATGGCGCTCGCGGCCGCGCTGGGACCCGCCGCCGCCGCCCCGGCCGCTCAGCGCCGCCCGGAGCCCGGGTCCGCCATCTTCCCGACAGGCCCCGGGAACCGAGGGAGGCCGTAGCCCCGCCCCTCCGCGAGGGCCACGCTTCCGGGGGCGGGGCAAGGCACGACAGATCCATCAGCGTACGTACTGGCGTATAGGGAACGCCTCCAATGAACGAGCGCCTCCAGAGGGGGCGGGGCGATCCCGCAGCGCATGCGCACGGCCGGCACTGGGCCATGCGTGGCACGAGGCCCTGTCCCCTGTCCGCGCCCCGCGGCGCAGCGGAGCCGTGACGCATGGGTACCGTTCACAGTCTTTAATCAGAACAGAGGGTAGGGAGCGCGTTCCCGCCTGCCTCACGTCCTCGGCCGCAGGAGAGCGGGGACTGGACAGAGGCTCCGTGCAGGGCTGGGAGGGCACCGGAACTTCCCCCCCCCCCCCCCCCCCCCCCGAGGTAGCACAGCGCCGGCTCCCGCAGCGGCTCCGGTGGCAGCGCTGGCCGGTCCCGAAGCATAGCACATGGTCTGCGGGCAGGCTGCCAGTTCCCTGCCCGGGCACTGACTGCCTCAGCCCTCCCTCCCTCCCCACCCCCCAGGTTCAAGTACGGCGGGCAGGTCCCGTCGGGAGCGGGGCCGTGCTATCTGCGGTACATGGTGAAGGCCATGAAGCTGAAGAGGAGGGTGAGGCCGGCCAGGAAGGTGGTAGCAGTTGCGGTGAAGACGTGGCGGTATTGGAGCTGGAAGTACCAGAGCACAGCCAGCAGCAGCACGAAGAGCGTCAGCATCAGGCTGCCCACGTTGAGGGCGGCGTGCACGGGGTCGGCGGAGGCGCCGGGGCCGGCGGGCGCGGGGCCCGGGCTGTGCGGGGAGATGTGGCAGTGCAGGACGCTGTTGGGGGCGAGGTGAAGTGCGGCCAGGCTCTGGCTGTCGTCGCGCAGCAGTTGGCCCTGGTAGATAAGTCGCACCTGCTGCTCCTGCCCGGGGAAATGGGCCCTGCGGCGCGGAACGGGGTGGGAGACGTCACCGGGACAGCAACTGCTCCGGCCACGATTCCCCCACCCCAGGAGCTGCTAATGTGCCCACTCTGACCACCCACGCGCGCCTCGCCACCAGTTGCTGCGGGCGCTACCAGAAGCGAAGGTGCCTGCCAGGACGGGCTGTGCAGTGGCCCCACCGGCGACGGGCACAAGCACTCGCACCACGGCAGAAGCGGCAGCTCCGAGCCGCTACATGGAGAAGGAGCTACCATCGGGGCTCGGGGCGGCCCCCAGCCCCGCCCCCAGCCGGGAGAGCCCCGCCCGGTGCCACGGGAGAACCGGCTTGCCCTGCCCCTCACCTCTTCAGGGCCCCGACGGTGTCACTGGGGCGCACACGGGCCAGCCGCTCCGTGTCGTTGAGGAACTTCAGCCGCAGCACCATGGTGGGCTCGGCGGGGTCACTGTCCCCCTCCCCGAGGGGGCCCTGCACCGGTGCGTGTCCATCCCGGGACCGCAGCCCCGCTGCCAGCCCGCTCGCCTCATCTGGAGCCGCTCCGGCTGCAGAGGCGGCCGCCGGCGCCGGCGAGGCCTTATGTTCTGCGGGTGCCGGTGCAGTGCTCGGTCCCTCCTCGGGCAGCGCAGCGGCGTCGCGGGGCGTGGCGGTGGGCTCGGGGGCGCGGGTGGAGGCCCAGGCCAGCCCCAGTACCAGGGCGACCAGCAGCAAAGCGAAGAGCACGGTCACCTCATCGCCAACGCCCTCGATCAGCGCCATGGCGGCGGCGCTGCCGACCTGCGGGCGTAGAGCGGAGCCCGCTAACCCGCCGGGCCGGAGCCGGCCGGTGCGGGCCCCTCACCTGCCGCCATCGCGCCGCTTCCGCCTCGCCGCGGGGCACGCCGGGAGCTGTAGTCCCGCCCTGCGTGCTCTGGCCGCGGGGCGCGCCGGGACTACCGGTCTCGCCTTGCGCGGTGCCGGTGCCGCGCGGGGCACGCCGGGAGCTGTAGTTCCGTCTCCGCGCGGGGCCGCCCTGGGGCTTGCTGCTCCCCAGGCTGAGCAACCCCTGCTCTCTCAGCTTGGCCTCACGGCAGAGGGTTTCCAGCACTGCTGTGACCTCCTCTGGCCCTGCTCCAACAGCTCCCTGTCTGTGCTGTGCTGAAGACTCCAGAGCTGCCCCAGCACTGCTGGTGGGGTCTCAGCAGAGCAGAGCAGAGGGGCAGAATCCCCTCCCTCCACCTGCTGCCCACACTGCTGGGGATCAGCTCAGGGCACGGCTGGCTCTGGGTGCTGTCACCTCTTGGTTGATTTGTCTGACCAGGTTCTGGGTGATGGGCATGTGGGTGATGCTATTGGGGCTTTGCTAACCCAGCCAAATGTTCCGGCACAATGATAGGTGCTGTAGGACAAGGAATGAAGATTCCCCTCTCTCCTTGGCTGTGAGACACCGGCAGCAGAAAAACAAGTGGAGCCTTTGTGTTAGAAACGTTTACTAATGTTGATTAGCTTGGGCAGCTTGTGCCACCTCAGCAACTTAAGCACAACCTTGTTATCTGTAACTAACAAAGAGTCTTTGCATCCTTAGCACTGGAGCCTCCACATGTATCTTTCCTTAACTAATAAAGTAGCCTTCAAAACCAGCAAAAAAACAATTCATATGGTCCAGGACCTGATAGACCTGGTGTTGCCCCCAGCACCCAGGCTTGTGCAGCTCTGTGACAAAGAAAAGCCTGTTCATTAATGCCAAACCCAGTGGGAAGAGGTTAGATTCCAGAGTGGGGTGACATCTGGGGAGAGGGAAGCAACAGGGGGATGAGCCCAGCCCTGGCATGGGGTGTTTGGGAGAGTTTCTGGGATCTGTAAGTGTTCCCACTTGGTAGACATGTCAGGGAAGGATTTTATCAGTGGCGATTCAGCTGAAAGCCCAGGTAAAGGAGGCAGCTTTGGAGACCCACTGAGGGGAAGCAAAGGTGCAGCACATTCCTGAATCTGGAGAAGAGGCTTCTGCAGCAATGGGCAAAGAAAGAATGACAACAGCCCAGAATGTCAGAGTGCTGGGTCAGGGATGCCAAAGATGCAGCAGATTTAAATCCCTCAGCTGTGTGGGAAGCAGGATCAGGATTTGTGACTTCAGGCCATGGGCAATCAGCCTGGTCTGGGGGCAGCTGCAGCTGTGCAGCTTTGCTGTGTTTTACCCAGTGGTTAATCACCCCCAGCCACCAAATCCTGTGCCTCAGTTCAGCCTGTATGTGCCTGGTGTCAGCTGCCAGAGACTGAGGCTTTTTTTATCTCTCTCAGCTCGATTCAAGAGCTGTTGAATATTTCCCTCCGTGTCCTTGCACAGTATGATCCTCACCCCTCAACCTGGGGTAAGCTGAGCAGATTGTGTTCTGTATGTCTGTTGCTGCATGGGGCTGCAGAGCCTCTGGGTCTGCAGTGTTCTCCTGGAACAGCACAACCATGGCCAACTCTGGGGTGCTGCTGCTCCAGCCAGATCAGGCTGGATGATGTTCAGAAAGGCCAAGTGCAGTTCCTCCCCTTGGGTCCCAACAACCCCATGAAGGCTACAGGTTGGAGGCAGAGTGGCAGGAAATTGCCCAGAGGACAATGCACTGGAGGTGTTGGTGAACAGAGGCTGGCTGGATGAGCCAGTGTGTGACCAGGTGGCCAAGGAGACCATCCACATCCTGGCTTGGATCAACAGTGGTGAGGCCAGCAGGAACAGAGCAGGGATTGTCCCCCCCCCAAGACTGGGTGCTGGTGAGGCCACACCTTGAATCATGGGGTTAGTTTTGGGTCACTTACTCCAAGGTCATTGTGAGGCCAGAGCAGGTTCAGAGAAGGGCAAGGAAGCTGGTGAAGGGTCTGGAAAACAGGACTGGTGAGGAGCAGCTGAGAGACCTGGGATTGTTGAGCCTGGAGCAAAGGAGACTGAGGGCAGTGATGGAGTCCCTATCCTTGGAGGGGTTTCAAAGCAGTGGAGATGTGGTGCTGAGGGCCATGGTTTGATGTTGACCTGGCAGTGCTGGGGTAACAGTCAGAATCCATGAGCTTACAGACGTCCTCCACCCAAAGCATGAGCTGCAGGCAGCAGAGGGAAAGCAAAGCAGCCCGAGGGGATCCTGGATCCCTGACAGCCGTCCTGACAGGGATAGGATTAACGCACTGCCACCTCCCAGCTCCAGAGCAGGCTTAAAGAGCTGCTGAGAAGCTGCAGGCCTGATCCACAGCTTGAGGAGCATGGTGGCTGTGACTGGGAGCTGACAGCTCTTTCCTAAACATCTTCCTCCTCAGCAAGCTACTGCCAGGAGCTGCAGCTTGGCAGCAGAAGCTACAGCAAGGGAGAGTCTTGGGGGTTGGGGGGAGGAGCTGCTGACCCCACTGGGTGGGCCATGAGGGAAGAGCAACTTGGAGCCACCCAGGGCTGTGGCCATGAGGAGGGAACAGGAGACCACCAGCTCCGACTGTGCAGCACTCCTCCTGAGGCTTTTATTTTCTTAGAGGTACTGGATGAGGCCACCTCTCGTAGGTGATGGAGGCCATGCCCTTGACTTTGTCCTGGGATGCCTCAGTGCAGCAAGGCAGGAAGAAAAGGAAGGATGTGGTGAGGGGAGGCAGGTAGAGCCCTGGGCAGAGCATGTTGGCCACAGGGAGGTGGTGAAGGCTAAGGGGGCATCAAGGCCAGGAGAGCACAGCCAGGTCCATCCTGGCACTGAAGTGAAGTTTCTGGTTGTGATTTGGCCACCACAGCAGTGCTAAGCTTGGGTTTGTGCGTGCTGAGGATGTTCTCTCAGCAAACCTGCCCAAACCTCCTCTGGAAACACGCCTGGCTGCTGGGTTTGTGCAGCAGCCAGCAGCTCTGCTTTTCCTGCTGGCAGGAGGAGCCCTCGCATCGCAGTAATTCCCCCTGAACACGGCTGGCTGCTGTAGCTGCCACCTCTGGAGCCTTTCCGAGGTGCTGCGCAGGCTCCGATTGCTTCCGTCAAAAGCTGACAATGCCTGGGTGCAGCTTCTCCCTCCCT
Organism: Melanerpes formicivorus; assembly: GCF_026170545.1. NCBI lineage: Eukaryota > Metazoa > Chordata > Aves > Piciformes > Picidae > Melanerpes > Melanerpes formicivorus. The sequence continues at coordinate 11,845,813 of NW_027142365.1, forward strand.
CAGTGTCTACATCAGAGCCAGAGGTGCTGGGTCAGTGCACGTGTCTGGGGTGCCACGGCTGAAGGAAGGATCCATCATCTGCACCCAGACCTCCTCATAAAGCCCTGCTTTGAGTCTTCAGCAGTGCCCCAGCCCCACTCAAGGCAGATTTGCCCCATTGGCGGTCCTTCCTGGGTGGTTTCTGCCCAGAGCAAAGGCCCTGTGTCACCAGTGGGTGGCACATCCCTGCTGGCTGTGTCTTTACACCCCAGGAGGGGTTACAAATCAACGTGTGGAGAGAACCTGGTCTCTGATGGAACTCTCACTTGCCCTAGGCTCAGCTGCATTTCACTGCCACTGCCCAGCCTGGGCTGTGGATGCTCCATGCTGGTGCCACCACATCAGGGGCTTTGTAGGGTGGAACAGACAGAAGAGTTGAAATGGCAGTGGTGCTGGGGATGCCCAGCCTGGAGAAAGAGGGTGAGGGGAGACCATCTGGCTCTGCAACCCCTGAGAAGAAGTGGAAACTGGGGGGGAGGGTGCTGATTCTGTGATACCAAAAGTTGCTCCCTGACATGGGTCTGCTCTGACCAGCAGCCATGGGAAGCAGAGCTTGAGTATGGATGTGAATGGACATCCTGGAGCCATGTTGCTGCCTGCACAGGAGCTGTTCCCATGCATTCTTTGTGCCACCCTGGCTGTGCTAGTCTGGGCATGGCTCATGGTCCTGGCACTGCACATCCCTGGGATCTGGGATGAATAGCAGGGGATTGACGACTCAAAGGGCACAGAAGATGTGAGTCTTGGAGAGACTTAGATGCAAATGAGAGAGCCCTGGGGCTGTTGAGCCTGGAGAAGAGAAGCCTGAGAGGAGTTCTCATCAAGAGTTAAAGGTGGTGGTGGTAGGACAGCAAGAGGATGGGGCCAGACTCTTGTCAGTGGTGCCCAGTGGCAGGGCAAGGGGCAATGGGCACAAACTGGAACCCAAGAGGTTCCATCTGAACAGAAGGAGAAACTGCTTTGGTGTGAGGCTGCCCAGAGAGGTTGTGGAGTCTCTTTGTCTGGAGAGATTCCAAAGCCACATGGACATTGTGACCATGGGCAAGCTGCTGTGGGCACCCCTGCTCTGGCAGGGGTGTTGGACTGGGTGATCTCCAGAGGTCCTTTCCAACTGCACCATGCTGGGATTGGGGGATCCTGTAACTGGGCAACGGATGTTCTGCTGAGCTCCTGGCCACCACTGAGCAGCCCTGTTGGCACTGCAGGAGCAGAGGGAATGCAGCCTGGGATCAGGCTTCTGGTGCCTTCAAGGGGGATTCTCTTGGTCATCCAGGCAATTCTGCTGGGGGTGCATTTCAGCTCCTGATTTTTCTTCCTAATCTTCCCCTTTTGGTGATTTTACTGGACTTTGTTCTGTGAAGCTTCCTGAAGTGCTGCAGAACCATGCCAGGGGCTGGCAGTGCCACCTCTGTTTGTGGGCTGTGATCACTGCCTGGGGGCCAGCCACTCACAGCTCCTTCCAGCTCCTGTCCCACCCACAGTATCTATTGCAGGGCTCACGCAGGGTCCTGACCTCAGGAGCCCAGCACAGGCTGAGATCTTCAGCCATAGTGGATCTGACCCAGCTCTGCCAGAATCAGCCGAGCAGCTCCTGTGGGCTTCCACAGCCCCACTAGGGTCCACAGGATGGATGTGGTTGCTCAGGGGGGGCTTTCCAGGTTCCATTTCTCACCCAGGTTTAGGCAGTGCTCTGCTGCAGCATGAGGACAAGGAGAAAAGACAGCAAGGGGCTGGTTTCTTCCTCATGTTTGTCTGTCTGTGTGTGCCCACAGAAAGGGGCCACCCTGGCAGGAAGACATGCCCAGACCTTGCACGATTTCAGGGATCTCCCCGTGGAGCTCTGGCAGCTCCCCAGGAGCCACAGGTCCTCTGCTGATGCAGTGAAAGTGCAGCCCTTTTCCTGGGAACCCACATGGATGGTGGTGCAGAATGACAGCTGGGTTCCAGAGATGTGCCAGACCTGCAGCCCCTTAGTGTCTCTGCCCTCCCAGGAGACAGCAGAGTGAGAAGGAAGCCCCAAGACAGCTGTTTTGGGCAGATAAACCATCAAAGCTGTTTCCTCACTGGGAGATGATGAAATCAATGTTCTAACACTGGGAGATGCCCCCAGGGCACTCTTGGCACATTGCTCTGTCTCTTCTCATGGAGGTGCGACTGGAAAACCCTCTGCAGATGTCACCAAAGGAAGTGAACCAAACCACTTTGGTGGCACTGGGCATGGGGATGCTTGCTGTGGCCAACATGCCTGAGAAGACACCTCAGGCTGAAGTGTGGTGGAAGGGGACATAGAGACCCTCTACTCTGGGACAAGCTTGTGGGGCAGAGGGACCAGCACCTCCAGAGGGATTTGGAGCAGGCCCCCTCACACTTCTTGGTGTCAAATACAGCCAGAGGTTTCAGGAACAGAGGCACAAAAATGGAGAGGAGCCTGTAGAACCAGGGTGGGTGGGGACAGGATGAGGTACGATGGCTTTAGACTGATCAGGGTAAGACTCAGATCAGATGTGAAGAAGAAGCTCTTCACCATGAGGGTGGTGAGACACAGGAACAAGTTGTCCAGAGAGATTTTGGGTGCCCCCATCCCTGTAGGTGTTCAAGGACAGCTTGGATGGGGCCTTGAGCAACCTGGTCTAGTGGAAGGTGTCCCTGCCCATGGGTAGCAGTGGGATTATCTTTAAGGTCCCTTCCAGCCCATCCAATCCTGTGATTCCATGGAGAAAGGCTCTGGGCATGGTCTGGGTGCTGCAGCTCATGATGTGAGAGTTGTGTGCCCACTGCCTCAGCTCCTCCTCCTCCAACCTTACCTACCATCATCTCTGAGAAAGACAGCAGGCTGAAGCCAGTCCCCAGCCAGTCCCCCAGTCCTGTTGGCCACTAGGCCATTGCCACCCCACAAGGCTTTGGTCCCAGCAGGACTGAGGGAGGAGGTTATTAGGACCTTGTTCTCTCAGCTGATGCTCCTCTCATCTCCCTATCTCATTTCAGCTGCCAGTGCTCCCCATCCCCATTCCTCCATCTCTCAGCTCTTTGGAAGATGCTCCCTGAATGCCTGCCAGGGAATGTCCTGGCTGGGCAGCCAGTTCAGCTGTGGCAGGCCAGGAGGTGCCCACCAGGATGCTGCTGCTCATGATGCTGCTAGCATGGTGCCTGCTTGGAGCCTCTCCATTCTTGTCGCCACCCCTCCCAGGCTGGTTTCAGGGATGGGCAGTCAAGGTGGGCTTCACTCTGCCCAACAAGAGCGACAGGGCTGTCAGTGTGGAGAACCTGATCACCACAGCTGCCTGTGGCTTCATTAGATGGACCCATCAATGGCTCTTGTGTCTTGCCCCAGGGCATCTGAGCAGATGCCAGCATTTGTAGTGACCAGATAAGTGACACCATCATGGTGGGGCAGTGGCTGATGACCATCCAGAAACCTCTTGGGATCAGCCATGTTCCACAGCTTCATTAATCATGGAATCCCAGACTGGTTTAGGTGAGAAGGGACCTGAGATCCTCCAGTCCAACCCCTGCGATCAGCAGGGACATCTACAGCAGGTTGCTCAGAGCCGCGAACAATCTGACCTGGGATGGTTCCGGGGGTGGGGCATCTCCCACCTCTGTGGGTGACCCGGGCTAGGCTCTCACCACCCTCAGCATAACAAATCTCCTCCTCCCCTCCTGGTTCCATTAACGGCCATAGCCCGAGGTGCTTACAACGGAGTCGCCCTCGAGGTGCAGCCGAGTGGCAGCGCCGGAGCAAGGAGGGCTGGGGCTGCGCACAGGGGGGTCCCCAGGCCAGGCTAGGGGGTATGCCGGGGGTCCTGCGGGGGGTCTGTGTGTGGGACACGGGGCTGGCACTGCCCTTGGGGCTCCCCGTGAGTGGGGACCGTTGGGGTGCCTTCAGGCCACTCAGGCACCCCAGCGAAGGTGGACAGCCGGGGCTCCTCGGCGAGCGGCGGAATGGCGGGGAGCGACCCCAGCATCCCCCCCGCGCTGACCCGAGCCGTTCTGCCCCAGGGCCGGTCCCGCTCCCGCCGCTGTGACGCAGGGAGGGGCGGTCCCGGGGCGGGCGGCGCTGCCGGCGGCGCGGGGCGGGCGTTCGGCGGGGCGGGGGCGGCAGAGCCCGCAGAGCGGCGGAGCCCCGGAGCGCGGCCATGCAGCGGCAGCTGCCGGCCCCGCGCCGCTGACCGCCGGCCCCACCGCCATGAACTTCCAGGGCGGGCCCGGCCAGAGCCCGCAGCAGCAGAGCCTGGCGGCGCCGGGCGGGCCGGTACCGGTACCGGTGCCCGGCCCCTCGGGCCCGCAGCCCGGCGGGCCGCCGCCGCCGCAGTTCGGGCTGTCCAACTCGGCGGCGATCCGGGCGGAGATCGGCCGCTTCGAGTCGGTGCACCCCAACATCTACGCCATCTACGACCTCATCGAACGCGTGGAGGACCTGGCGCTGCAGAGCCAGATCCGCGAGCATGTCATCTCCATCGAGGGTGAGCGGAGCCGAACCGGGCCCACCCGAGCCGGGGTCAGCCGGGCTCTCCCGCGCCGAACCGGGCCGGGGTCCATCAAGCCCAGCCGCGCTGGACTGCGCTGGGCAAAGCGGGTCCTCGCCTCCCCCACCCGCCCCGAACCGAACCGGGCCGCCGCCGCTGCCCATTGTCCTCGCCGGGCATTCTGCACCTGCACCCGGTGCTTGCCGGGGCGGCGGCCGCGCCCGCTGCCTGCCCGCGGGGCCCGGCTGGAGCCCTGCCCGTGGGGCCCCGCCGCCGCAGCGGGAAGCGAGCGGAGGGCCGAGGCCTGTGGGAGCAGTGCCGGGGGGCGGCGGGGCCCGGGGACCGCAGCGCTGTGCGGGAGGGAGCGGGGGGGGGGGGGTGTCTCTCCGCAGCCGCCCCCGCCCCGAGGCCTGCAGCGCCGGTGGTCGCGGCCCGGCAGCCCCGTCCGTCCGTCCGTCCGTCCGTCCTTCCCTCCGCGGCGCGGAGCCGCGGCGAGGGGCTGCGAGCCCTGGGAACGGGGATCGGGCTGGGAGCGGCCGGGCAGCGGAACCAGGGGGCGACGAGCCGGGGCCTGGGCAGCGAGCGGCAGCGGCTCCGTGCCGGGGTTGGTGCGGGGCCGGGAGGCGGCTCGGCACCGGACGGACCCGCTGGCTCCGGGTGACCCTAAACCTTCGGCCCTTGCAGCCGGGGCTGCCCTTCAGCGCGGGGCCGCGGCCGGGGCCGTGCCGGGAATTGCGTCTCGGTTCGGGGCTCCCAGAACGGCCGCTCCCGCCCCGACGGTTCTGTGGGCTCGGTCCTGGCGGCGTGCGCGGTTCTGGTCCCGGTACTAGCCCGGTGCCGGCGCTGCGGCTCTGGGGGGGCGGCGGGAGCAGCGCTGCGGGCATGGGGGAGGGGGGCGCAGGCAGCGATGCAGCGGGGGCAGGCAGGGAGCAGCGTGGGGGTCCCGCTGGGGTGGGTGCGGGCAGGGAGCAGCCTGGTGGGTGCAGGCAGGCAGTGGGTGGGTGCAGGCAGCAGAGGCAGGCAGCAGACACAGGCTGGTGACGCTGCGCGGGGGTGGCAGCCTGGGCCACACTTCTTCCCTGAGCTCTTCTGGAGATGCCCGCATCCCACGTCAGTCCTTGGGATGGTTCCTTTGGGAAGCAGAGAGGCAGGAAGGTCTGACACAGACCTGATGGATTTTATGGCTGAGGGGATGTCGATCCAGGGATTTGGTTCATCTGTCTCACTGTGCAGGGACAAAGGACATGCTGGGATCAGAGTGGGGCAAACGTAAAACCAGCACAAGGAGGGGGTTCCTCTCTGCCACTGAGTGTTCCACAAGGTCCCTTGCCACAGAAAGCCCTTGATTAACAGAGCTGAATGAGGTGGAGAAGGCAGGGATTTGTCCTGGAGATGGTGGGAGGGCAGAGGGCTGGCATGGGATGTGGCACTACTGTGGCCCTGTCACTGGAACTCTAGTGATGCTCCAGCTGTGGAGGTCAGGGTTGTCCTGGTGGAGGAAGACCACCTCTTGTCTGTTCTCAGGGGGGTCCTCAGCTTTCCCTTGTTTGTGTCTCTGGCGCCGATTGCAGCGAAGACCTGAGGGCCAAAGAGCTGTGCTGATGTGATCTGATCCTGCCTGTGATACTCTGTGGGACACCACTGAAACTGTATGAGGCTGGTCTGCTGCTCTTGAGGTGCTCAGGGGCCATCTCCACAGAGAGTGGGTTGCCAACGACCCCCATGCTTCCTGCTTCTTGCCCCCTGCCCATGGGCTTGTGGGGTACCAGGTGTGTGTGTGTGTCCCCTGGGTCCTTCTGTCTTCACCTGCACCCTGCCCTGCACCATGTGGATGGCTTGGGCTGGTGGTGGGCACGTTGGCGTTGAGGTGCGTCTCTTAGCAACTCCTCTGGTGGTGCTTTTTCTGCTGTTGCTCAGAGGAAGGTGTGAAAGCAGCGTTCCTTCAGCATGGCTGGGAGCTGCTGGAGCTCCCCAGAGCTGGACTGGAGCTTCTCCTGTAATCCTGTGGCAGGGGTCTGAGGAGGAACTAGCACAGGAGCGCAGTCCTGCCCTCCTCCTCCCTCTGTGTTTCCCAGCTGTGGAGTGGGAATCCCACAGATTCCCTTTCCTTGGCTGCATTCCCTGCTGGGCACCAGGTTGGATCCTGGTCCTGGTGAACATTGTGCTTTGATGGTGCAGCTGTTGCAGCAGATCCCAAGCATTTGAGAGGCTCCTGCAGTGGTGGGGTGATTAGCAGTGGGGTAATTAGTGGCTGGAAGAGCTTTGCTGGAGGTGTGAAGTTCCTTCTGAACTGCATGGTTTGGGCTGGGTGCAGATTGCTGGGAGGGGGTTTTGCTGGTGGATTTGTTGATGTTCTTGCTCTAAAGCTCAGACTCTGTGACTCCAGTGACCGCTGCTGATCCTCAAATCCGTTGTGGAAGCTACCAGTGAGATTCCAAATCCCGCTTCCTCACAGCGAGTTCAGGGCACTGTGAGGCTGCTCCTGTCCTCCTCCTGGGTTCTATTCATTTTTAGCAGGGAAAAGAGCTGGGGCCAGTTCCTCTCTGCAGTAGTAGCCACGTGCCCAAGGCAGAGCTGGGGTGGCCATCGCTTCCCTGGGCTCTTCACCCCCAAGCAGCGTTGGCAGGAGGGGGAGACATCAGCAGGAGGTGTCTTCTGCAGAAGCCTCGTGGTTTGTGCCTCATGCTGCAGAGGCATCGCTGGGGAGGGGATGGATTGGGTGCTGGGGAGCCCTGGGGCCTCAGCCCTGGAGTCAGGGATGGTGTGAAAACCATGTGAGGCTGGTGCCTGAGGCTGCTCCCAGCCCTGCACGGAGATTCTGTTCAGAGTCACTGCAGGGGAAAGGGGAAATCAGCTTCATTTTTATCTCCTTCATATCTCTGGAGCTCTGTTGAGTGGCCATGGTGGAGGGGAAGGCTCCTGGGCACACAGGGCTGGGCATGGTGGTGGATTTGGGCAGTTGCCAGCCTCAGCTGAATCAGAGGCAGGACCTGGGGGTTTCAGTAGTTTCTAACCACCAAATTTGGACAGATTTTCAGGGGGCTAGTGGAAAACACTTCCCTCATCCCAGACATGTTCCTCTGCCAAATCCCAGAGCCTGCTGCAAGCTGCCGAGCTCCAGAGAAGGTTCTGTATGCACGGAGCAGGATGATGGGGAGCTGCAGGTCTGAGGGATGTGGTTCAGTGGTGGCCTGCTAGTGCTGGGTTAATGGTTGGGCTTGATCTTAAAGGTCTCTTCTGACCACAGTGATTGGGTGGCACAAGCCCAGCTTGTCATAAATGTAACCTCTAACTGTGTGGCTCTGGAGCAGCCCATAGCCAGAGCTGTATTAATAGAATCTGTAATTAGCACAGGAATTGCACAGCACTTCACTCCTGTCGGAGAGGAGCATCTCCAGAGGTGACCAAAACAGGGGTTCCAGGTGGGGAGCAATGTGACAGAGCAGAGGACTCCTGCAGGGGTGTGCAGGATGGGGAACTTGTGAGCTGCAGAGACATGAGGAGCCAACAGGGATCCACTGAGAGCAGGAGAGAAGAGCCAGGGAGGTGGGGAAGCAGGAGGAGGATCACAGTGTGGGGCTGAGGAGGTGGTTACATAGAGGTCTTCTGCATGTGGAAAGTCACCCAGGCCAGGAGGGAGGAGGTGGATGAGGAGAGGTAGGTGAGATCCCTCAGCAGAGCTGTTGTGAAATGCATTCACTGCTGTGCGCATGTCTGCAGCCCACCCAAAGGCTCAGCTCTTGGGAAGAGCCAGGAGGAATCTGGCAGCCCTGTGGGAGCACTTTGGTGGCCAGGTAGCAGGAGCAGGAATCTTTGAGTGAGGGCAGGCAGAGCTTTACCTGGAGTGGTGGCGGTCCCTTGATTGTCCTCTTACACTCCTCCAACACACTTCCAAACTCGGTTTGATTCCTTCCTGCATTTTAGGAAGCAGGGCCTTCCTCAGGGACTTTTTAGGGTGTCAGGTAGTGATAGGACTAGGGGGAAAGGAAAGGAAATAGAAATGGGTAGATTCAGTTTGGATGTTAGGAAGAAAGTCTTCACCATGAGGGTGGTGAGACGCTGGAACAGGCTGCCCAGGAAGGTGGTGGAAGCCTCATCCCTGGAGGTTTTTAAGGCAAGGCTGGATGTGGCTCTGGGCAATCTGATCTAGTGTGAGGTGTCCCTGCCCATGGTAGGGGTTTGGAACTGGATGATTCTTGAGGTCCCTTCCAACTCTTAACAATTCTAAGCTGTGGTGTCTCTAGCAGAGACTGAACAAAGCCCTGGAGAAGGATCTGCTGGTAGCAGGGTTGTGGAGAGCTCGGCAGGAGTAACCTCTGAGTCCTGGCTTTGTGGCACTCTGTGTCCAGCTGCATTGCTGAGTTTGAGACCAGGGTGGGCTTGGGCCACTTGGTGTGCATGCTGCCTTCCCAGAACTGGAGCCTTTTCCCAGCTGGCCAAGTCTAAGGGATCTGGTTGAGGCACATCTTGGAGATGCAGGCCAGGCCCTTGCTGCCTCAGGAGTTTGCCATCCTGTTGTTAATATTTAGTGTGATTTTTTTGTATAAGCATTTTCCACACCCTGGATGTTCTTTTTCTTGTGCATTTCTAAGCAGCCCTTTGGTACCTGGGGTTTCTGTGTTCCCAGCTGCTGAGGTCACCTTCCTGTCTCTTTCTGATGGGTTGGATTGGCTGAACCTTGTCATTTCTTTGTGTTCCAGCCCAAGTTGTCCAGCTCTGCTCTGCATCCTTTCCCAGTGGCTTTTAAAGCTGGTTGCTCTGATTCACCGAGCAGAACCCGAGGCAGGTGCTGCTGTGGGTGCTGCATCTGCTGGGGGATGGTGAGAGGAGGCTGGGAGGGCTCTGGCCCTGCTGTGGGGAGCCCGGCGTTAGCTGGATCAGCCTGAAGGAGATGACCATTCTGGGCAGCAGCATTCTGCTCTGCCAGTGTGCCCCTGCCATCCCACCTCTGCAGAGGTGCCCAGGGACCTGCTTCTGGTCCCAAGGGAAGACACCAGGAGTGGTGGCAGGAGCCATGCTCTGTTCCTCTGGGAGCAGCAAACCTCTGAGCCACCAGCACCTCCCTGCTCCTGAGGCTGGAGCTGGGCATCCTGGGACCACTCTGACTCCATGGGCTGGTGCAAAGGTGATGAGCACAAAAATGGGGGATGGAGCAAATGTTTTCTTCTTGGGATGAGGGGTGAGACTTCCAGCAGAGATTCCTGAGGGAACATGAACTTGCTTCTTGGTGGCTAAGGAGAGGCACTCTGTTCTTTCCTGGCAGAGGGGCCATCAGGGCTGGCACTGCTCCACATCTCCATTTCAGTGGCACAAGCAGAAGGATCTGTGTGGGGAGAGTCCTGCAGCAGGTCCTGTTGTGAGGGGAAAACCTCAGCCCCATGGGAGCTTTGGATGGAGCAGAAGCAGGGCTGGAGGAGACCTGTGGCTGCTGGGACAGACACAGCCATTGCATTCAAGAGGCTTGGTATCATGGCCCCAGTCATCTGAAGCCATCTCTGCCAGATGAAGTTCTCCCCTTGTAGAAATTCCACCTCAAGAACAGGATCCTGTGGAAGAGTCGGGAAATCAGAGAAAGAAATGGGTGCTGTGATTGACAGGAATTGGGAGAGATGATGAAGCTGGAGCAGAAATCCTGGAGGATGATCTTGATCACTGAAGAATGAGTAGGATGAAGCTGCAGGTGCCATGGTGAGAGGTTTCTGGTGCTGCGGGGGCAAGAACTCTGCTGTGGCTAAAGAGGAGAAGCTGGGAGGGACATGGAGGAGCGCTGCAGGGAAAGGATGGGATTGGAATGTGGCCTTGGTTGGAGCACTGGAGGTTCTGGTTTCACAGTTACCTCAACCCAACACAAGTGTGGCTGCTGCTCAGAGGGACTGGGGAGCTCTTCCCACCTGGTTGCCGTGTGGTGAGCAGGCTCCAGGGGTTGCTCTGGTAGAAGCTGAGCTCTGCCTGGGCTTTGCTGGGATCAGTTTTGAGCTGCTGGGATCAGTTTTGAGCTGCTTTCTGGGCTCTGTCAGGACATGTTCCAGGGATGGTTCCTCCAAGTCTCTGCTGGACATTGGCTGGTCTCCTGAGCTTGATGTGGTTTCTCTGTGGTGTTCAGTCCTGGTGGCTTCTCTTTCCTGAGCTTGTTCAGACTCCCTTGACCCAAGGGAAGCTCTCAGCAGGGAGGATCACACCTGGTTGCACAGAGTCTTTTGCTTGTCTGGGGACCATTCTGCACCTGACCAATGTCCTGCTGACCAGCAGCTGTCCAGGCCTCTGTTGGAACACGGGCAGTGGTGGTGACCCTGTGCCCAGGAGCTGTATTTAATGCAGGGTGAGATCTGCTTGTGCTGGAGTGGCTGAGGCTCTGCCCAGTGAGGACCCACCAGGAGAAGTTGGAGCATGGTTGGTCTTTGGTGGCTAGTCTGTGAGATCTTGCAACCTGCTTCCAGGAGGTTTCCCCAAGCTCCTGATGGATCAGGTATGGTTTCTCTGCAGGCACCTTTGAGTCTTGGGCAGTGAGGGTCTCTTGCCTGAACGAAGAAGGCATCTGTGGTCTGATGTCCTCCTGTCAGGTGCTGGCATCCTGAGCAGAGCTGAAGCTGGGATCTTTCCAAGTGGGCTTCTTGAGATGTGGTGAGAATGAGGAGTCTTCTGGGGCAGCAAGGGTGGAACTGGAGGTCATTTGGGCTGCTTCTCCATTGCAAAGAGGTTTGTCCAATCAAGATGTGTCCTTTGGTGCCTTCTTGCCTCTCCTGCCCCAGTGACTTTCAGATCTGTGTCCAGTATCAGCCAGGCCTGGCCAGTCCCTGCTGTTGCCAAATTCCTGCAAATGCCAAGAAAAGAGCACAGAGTGACCCAGCTGGTGGCACAGGAGTGAAAGGGATGTTTGCCTCCACCCTCAGCAGCTCACTGTTGTGGGGCTGCAGCTCAGCACTGGGACCTCTTCTTCATGTGAGTCACTGGTGAAGTTCTTGCCTGGGGTGATGGGTGAGATCCTGTCCCTGCCCTGTCATCGTTGGTGATGAAACCTGCTGTCATCCCGGCACCTTGCCTCGGCTGCTGGGAGCCACCAGCTCTGGGTCCATCACCTCCTGTCCCAGCTCACTGCCCTGGGTGACATGGGACGTGGTCACAGTGAGGTAGGGGCTGGCTGGTGGCCCTGGCTGGTGCTGTCCCAGGTGGGCAAAGTATGGGTGCAGCAGGGTTGAACGCTGCACACTTCTGTTGGGGAACGGTTGGGTGTGAGTCTGCTGCTTCTGCCACGGGTGTTGGTGTCTGCAGTCACACCTGGGGCCTTGGCTGGTGGGGTTCCTCCTGCAGAAGTTGTAGAGGCACAGGACAAGGACAGTCAGGTGGTTTATGTAAAGATAAGGTGGATGAGCAAGTGGGGAGCACTCAGAGATGGTGGGACAGCATGGGCTGTCTCATGGGCATGAGCTGTCCATGGCAGCCGCTCAGCCTATGTTGGTTTTGGCACTTCTGGTGAGCACAGAGGCCCAGGAGAGCTTCAAGGAGCAATCTGAAGGAGGATAATGAAGCAGTTTTTGAGTTGTTCATGGAGAGCTCTTTGCAAACCCCAAGTACAGAGGGGAGACAGCAGAGAGGAGCTTGGAGCTGTGGCAGCTGAGAAGGGGAGAGGCTGTGGCGGGTCGGGAGGAGGCGGTGGGCTTGGCGCAGGGAGGAGGTAGAGCTGCAGAGTGTGAGGAGTTTGGGAGGGTGAAGATGAGCAGGTTGCAGTTGACGTGACAGAAGAGGAGGACCTGGAGGGGGTGCAAAGGGAGGGTTGGCTGCTGGAGGGGGAGAGGTTGGAAAGGCAGCTTTGGCAGCAGCTCTGCCTGCATAGAAATGGGCATCGTTCTGTGCTTTCTGGGTGACCATGAGGGTTGGGATGAGAGGGGCTGGAGGCTGAGGGTCCATGGCTAGGTGGTGGGGCTGTGTCTCAGCTCTGAGGGGCTTGGGGACAGCCAGGCTGTGAAGAGGAGAGGTGGGTCTGTGACCTCTCTTCCCTGTCTGAGTCATGTCCTCGGCTCAAAGGCAGGATCTGAGCGATGTCCTCAGGCAGCCAGGGCTTGGGGGAAGAGGGGCCAGAGCTGGGATCAGCAGCAGCTCCCTGTAATCATGCTGAGCTGGGGCTTGTGGGTGCACACTTGAAATGCTGGAGGGGAAAAGAAGCTGAGACTTCATTTTGGACAGGAGACAGTCCAGGAATAGAAAGGCAGAGCCATGAATCATCAGCACGGAGCTCAGAGCTGGGACTAAATGGAAACAGAAGGCTTGCTGGAGGCAGCGTGAAGGGAGAGGAGAAGGTGCCATGGGCAGAGCCATGTGAGACACCTGGAAACCAGCAGAACTGGAGGTGGGCCACCAGGACCATCTTTTTGTCCTCAAAAGATGGAGGATTTAAGGGACACCTTATTGTAGCCTTTTGACAGTTGAAGGGATACTTAAAGAACAATGGAGAAAGGTTTCCTACTAAGGCCTGGAGGGAGGACAAGGGGCTTTCAGCTGCAAGAGGTGCAGGGTTAGATCAAATGTTAAAGAATTTCTTCACTGTGAGGGTGGGGAGGCACTGGAAGAGGTTGTCCAGAGAGGTTGAGGATGCCCCATCCCTGAAGGTGTTCAAGGTCAGCTTGGATGAGGGTTTGAACTGCCCAGTCTAGCGTAAGGTGTCTCTGCCCATGGCATGGGGTTTGGACTGGGTGATCCCTGAAGGTTGTTCCAGCTCAAAGCATTCTAGATTCATGGATCTCTTCCAACCTTTAGCTGTCCATTTGCTTGGAGAGTTCAGATGGAATAATTTTTGCTCCCAATTTCAGCCACATGCCTTGCAGCAGATTGTTCCCTGCCTTGCTGCAAAAGCCTCTCTCCATACTTGAAGGCTGTAGCAGAATCCTCTTCTCTAGAACTTCAAATCCTTGTCTGTGACATTTTCAGTTCCTCTGTTACCTTTGGGCTCTTCTGGACTCTGTCTCCTTGATCACAGCCCTCTTGAAAAGTGGATGGATGCAGCAACTGGCTGGTGCTGGAGAGCACTCAAAGCAGGACTTCTCCTGCAGGCCTGTCTCTGTTGGTAGCACACAGTGGTTACCTGTTCTCAGTACTGTGGCGTGGCTGGCTCCTGGTTGTGACCTGCTCTGACCTCCAGGTCCTTTTCTGAAGATTTGGTAGCTGTCCCACAGCTCTGGCCTGTCCTTAGGCACGTGGTCAATGCTGTGTCAGTGTCAACCCTCACATGTGGCCTGGGGAATTTCATCCTCTGTAGACCCTTTCTCCACTTGGACCCCAACCATGGAGGACTCTGTGCCTTCCTGTCACTCATGGTTCCATGCCACCTGCCACTGTAGTGCCCATCCCCTCTCCCATGGCCTGGTGGTGGCCAGGAGTGTTGGTCCCTGTTGTTCTCAGTGCTTTGACCTGGAGCAATCCATGAGTTCTTGGCTTCTTTGTTGAGTTTTGAAGGGGGGTGCAGCTGCCCTCGTCAGCCCAAAGCTCCTGGGGCTTGAGCTCCTCAAGGTTCCTCCAGACAATTAAACATTCCAGGGCCAAGTTAGTCTAAGTCTGACACTGCTGTCCTTTACTGACAGCTTGGGGAGCTCTTTGGCTGCTGCTTTCTGCGCTGGACCCCTCTGCTGAGGGCAGAGAGACACCAACTGCTTTGTCCTTGCTGTCATTCCTCAGCTGCTTTTTCCACCTGCTGAGAGACAGACTGATCTTCACCTTGGTGGTCACTGATGCACCTGAGGAGTAGTGCTTCTCTTTGCACTTTGTTGCCTCTTTCTCCTGTCATGGTTTGAGCTCAGGCTGTGGTGCTGATGCCACTCCTTGGTGTTTCTCCTTCTATCTGACCCAATTTCCCTGCTCTGTGAGCACCTTCCTGTGCCTGACACCCAGGAGGAGCTCAGGAGGGTTAGCTGGGCTGGTTTCCTGCCACACATACTGTTCCTTCACACTGGGATGACTCCTGTTGGTGCCATTACCACCTTTGCTTTGAGGACCTGCCAGCTTTATGTTATCTCTTGGTGCTTTGCTTTGTTTTGTTTTTTCCCCCGGTGGATTTGCTTCCGGTAGGATCTTGCCCATGGTGTTTGGTGACATCTGCTGTGGTGGAATCTCTTGTTTGTAGCCTGCTGTCCTTCCTCCCATGCATCACAACAATTTGTGGACAGTCTTTTCTTCTGCTTTGCCTCTTCCCAGCAGCTTTTTCCATAGGATTTGGTGAAGGATGTTTTGGTAGAGGGTTAGAGGTGGAAACTGTGTTGGAGTGAGCCTAAGATAAAATCAGAGGACAGAATGGCACCTGGCCTGCTGCAAGAAATGGGTGTGGGTGGATCTGCCCAAGCCTTTCTGCTTGGGAGCCCAAACTTGGAAGTGGGTTGATGGAGAGAGACTGTGCAGCGTGGTTGTGGTGAGATGTTTGCTGAGCTTGTGATGGAAAAGCAAGAGGAAGCTGTGGTGTTGAGACATCGTTGGAGATCTCCAGCCCAGCCCTGCTCAAAGTTGGACTCTCACCAGCATTAGGTCAGGCTGGCTGCTGCTTCCTCTAGAAGTCTCTTCAGAATACCATCTTTCCACTGGTGCTGCTTCTCTAGTGGAGGAGTTCTTCCTATTGCTCTCTGTGGTCCAAAGCCACAACACGTGGCTGTGGTCCCTTGTTTGTGGTTGCTGAGAAGAATTCAACTGCACCTTCATGGAGCTGAAGGCCATTCCTGGATTGACCCTTTGCCTCCTCTTGCCACACTGAGGAAGTAGGCCCCTCTCCTCAGTGTCACCAAATACCCCTCACCCCTTTGTAGCCATCTCTTGGACCCTCACCAGGTTTTCAACATCCCTTTTGAACTGGGGAGCCCTGAACTGGAACAGCCTCACCAGTGTTGAGGAGAGGGACGTGGCAGAGTCCCTCAGTCCACTGACCACACTTCTCCTGCCACGACCTGGGCTGCAGCCTGCCTTCCTTGCCATTGGCACGTGCTGCTGGCTCTCACTCAGCCTGGCATGTGCCTTGACCCTAGGATCTTACTGGCAGGCTTCTTCCAGCCCAGCACCACTGCCCCAAACATGGATGCCTGCATGTCTCCATAGTGAGCTTCATGAGGTTTCCCATCACCCAGCCCCCTGTTACCGTCATCCTTGTGCATTAAAGCTCTGTGGCAGTGTGTCCACCTGCCCCCCCTTCCCCCCCCCCCCCATTCTCTGCAGATTGCTGGGGGTGCACTCTGTCATCACAGGGTGGTCAATGAAGGTGTCATGATCTCAGCCAGCATCGACCCACAGGCTGCTCTGCTCATTACTGGCCAATGGCTGGTTGTTGAGCCATTGATTGCAGCCCCCAGCCTGGTGGTGTGGGCAGCTCCTGCCCATCCTTGCTGCCTCCAGCCCAGTTCCCTGGAGCCAGCCATTCAGTCGGGTCAATTGCGGATGATCTGCCTTGGTGGATCCATACTGATGGGTCCTGGTCCCTCACCTGCTGGGAAATGACCTCCAAGAGGATGTTTTACATGGTCCTTGCAGGGGCTGGGGTGCAGATGGAGCTTTCCTGCCATGGGCACCTTGTGTATCTTGATGACAGACGCAGCAGGAGCCTTTCCCCTCTTGTCTGCACCTTCCCCTCATGGCTGGGCTGGCTCTGAAGTGCCACTAGATACCCTCTGACCTGTTGGCCTGGCATCTCCTGGGCTGTTTGATGAGACTGATCATTAGCCAGTTCTTACTGCATGGATCATTAATGACTCTGCATAATTAATGCTCATTAATGACTGTGCATTTGTACTGCGTCGGTCGTTAATGGCTCTGCACAGCACCGACGGAGCAGGGATTGGAGAGGCACAGCCTGGGGAGGGACAGCCCTGCCCCACCACAGCTGAGGGGTCACCTGCTAGCAGGCAGCTCTGCAGACAAGGACCTGGGAGTGCTGGGGAGTCATTAAGTTCCCCATCAGGCAGCAATGTGTCCTGGTGGTCAAGAAGGCCAATGGTCCCCTGGGGTGCGTGAAGAAGAGTGTGGCCAGGAGGTCCAGGGACATTCTCCTCCTGCTCTACTCTGCCCTAGTGAGGTCACATCTGGTGTCCTGGGTCCAGATCTGGGTTCCCCACTTCAAGAGTGTCCAGCAGAGGCTCTGAAGCTGCTGAGGGGCCTGGAGCATCTCCGTGAGGAAGAAAGGCTGAGAGCCCTGGGGCTGTTGAGCCTGGAGAATAGCAGCCTGAGAGGGGATCTGCTCAGTGCTCAGCTGAAGGGTGGGGGGCAAGAGGATGGAGCCAGACTCTTGCCAGTGGTTGTGGAGTCTTCTTGTCTGGAGAGATTCCATAGCCACCTGGACATTGTGATCCTGGGCAAGCTGCTGTGGGTGCCCTGCTTGAGGAAGAGGTTGGACTGGATGATCTCCACCCCACCACACAGGGACTCAGGGATGCTGGGTGACTGCCAGCGCTCCCTGCTCTGCTCTGGCTGTGTCTCAGCATCTGCCCTGTTGGTGACACCAGTGTGGGGACAGCTGGAGCCCCCTGCTCTGGTGCCAGCTGTGGTGACTTTGGCTGTGTGGCTCCGGTGGGAGCCGTGTCCAGGTGCCACATCTTGCAGAGCTGCTTCCTGTTGTACTTGAGCATTGTTGGGAAGCTGTTTTCCTGAGGGCTTCAGCTTCCTATCCCCATTCTGGATGCTTCCTGTGTTCAAGGTCCCATTGACAGCTGCTTCCTGCTCTTTTTTCCCAGTTCTTGTCCCTTTTGGGGTATTTTGGGTGTTCCTGGCCTCTGAGCTGGTTCAGATCTATGAGTGGAATTCTCTTTGTTTTGGGGATGGGATTTTTGGAGGCTACTGAAGTGTGAACAGAGATCCCCAGGCTCCCCTGGGGTCCCAGAGGGCGCAGGCAGCTGTGGCTGGAGTCCTGCTCCTAGAGAGATGCCAGCAGGACTGAGGAGCAGCTCCCTCCTGTCCTGTCCTGGTCAGTGTGTGTGTGTGTGGGGGGGCTCTGGAGGAGACCCTGGCTGGGCTTGGGCTCTGGCAAGCCGTGTGAAGATCCAGTGGGTTCTGGCTTTGCAGCTGGAGCTGATGGGCTCCAGTTCCAGCAGCCCCTGGCCAGGGCCATGTCTGTGTGTGAAGCCCCCACCACTGCAGCCCGTGGTGGTCCTGCTGCTGCTCTCCCCATGCTCTCGGGGTGTCCCCAGCCCCGTGTCCCCTCCTCTCCTTGAGCTAATTCCGCTGGTCCCCAGCGGCGGCGGCTGCTGCCCAATTTAGGTGGCACACTAAAATAAATGCCCAGGTAATGGGATTTTGGGTCACTTCAGAGCTGAAGGAGGTGCTGTGCAGTTTCCACTACAACAGTTGTCAGTGGCACTGGGCAGGGGAGTTCCCCTTGGTCCCCCTGCATCAAAGGGCTCCTGCCGGTGTCCTGGCACTGCCAGCCTGCCCCAGCTGGGGAAGGGGCTGTGGACAGGCCACACTTCTGGCACAGCCTGGCATCGAGCTGCCCCTTGCGTGGGGCAGGAGGTGTTGGGGGCGAGTGGGGTGGCACAGAGTGGGTGGCTGCAGTGGCATGCCCTGGGCGATGGCACTGGAAACCAGCAGTGGGGTAGCTGCCCAGGGCTAATCTGCTCCATGGCTCTGTTCCTGCAGTGGGGCAGATGATGGGCGCTGCAGATGGGACACTAGACACCCCTGGAACACTGCTGGTGGCCCAGAGGACCTCCTGTCTGTGCCATTGGCAGGTTGGCACTCTGCCTGGCACCGGGGCCCTCGGGGAGCTGTTGGCAGCAGAACGGCACAGCACAGCAAGGAGGAAACCTGCACCAGGAGCTGCTGTAGCAGCATTGCCCTTGGGGGCAGCAGCTGTCTGTCTGCCCACCCTGCTCTGTCTGTCCAGCCTGTGCCCATCCCCAGCATGGTGCCCAGACTGACTCAGCCCGGCTGGGCCTGGCACTGCCTGACTCACTGCAGACTCCCCCGTGCCACTGCCCGTGCCTGACTCAGCAGCATTGCCAGGCAGAGGCCCCCGCCGCAGCGCCCACCTCCCAGGGGTGTCAGCCTGGTGGGCAGGCAGGGGGCACAGAGCAGGGACAGAGGCAGGGGCAGGGTATGGAGTGAGGCAGCCAGGGGGCTTGGCAGCTGAGTTGTGGGGTGGGAGGAGGGGACCTTCGCAGCAAGGGACCCCAGGGGTAGCTCTGTCCCCGTGCGGTGCCCTGGTACCACGGCTCCTCCACCCCGGCCCCTCTGCCGCGGCTCTCTGGAGAAGCAAGGGAGCCTGCCACAGGGGCTCAGGGTGTCTGTGGGGAGCACAGGCTTGGGCCAGGGGTCAGAGAGGGTCTGCCCTGCCTGTGCCACTGCAGCCTGGGGAGTCCTCCCCAGAGGCTGGCCTGCAGCACGCAGGGCTCTCGTGCAGTGGTTTCAGCCACGCCGCTGTGTCCTGGTCTGGAGCTTTGCCAGAGTGGAGCTGGCTCTGGGGGAGCTCTTGCTGGAGCCCCCCAGACTGGCACAGAAAGTGACCCCCCTTCATCCTCTCCAATTCTCAGCTCTGTGTTGGAGCAGGTTTCAGGTCTCTGTGGGTGAGCAGCTGCTTTCCCAGGCTGGGACATGGCAGGAAGGGCCTGGGGAGCGTGATTCTCACCACGCAGGCATTGGGCTCCTGGCCAGGTTTCCAGTGCCCTCCAGGTGCTGGGAAGGCAGCAGGTAGTTTGTGCTGTGGAAAATGGCTCTTCATTGGCATCTGCTCCCCGTTGGTCCATGGTGGGATGTCATCCATGGTGGCATGTCACTGGAGCTGGCCTGAGCAGTTCTGCTCCTTGAACTTGGCTGCAGTGGCCAAGAGGAGAGAGGCTCCTTGTGAAAGACTCCCTGGACCATCTAGCTCATGGTGATGCTGACCACAACCATGCCAAGGCATCTAAGCACCCAGAGGGAGTTTGGGGTGGTGACCCTTGAAGTGGACCCTGGCTGGGCAGAAAGCAGCTCTGCTATCTTTTGGGAGCTGGCTCTGGGTTACTTGAGCGCTCCGGGGTGCAGGGAGCTCCCCTGGTCCAGCCCAGAAGCTTTGATGGTGCTGCCAGGATCGTGGCAGACACTGTTGTGTTGTGCAAGCCCAAGACTCTTGTTTGGAAGGCTTGTGGTGCTACCTGGGTTCTCCTCATCTTTGTTCTATTGAAGGCTTGTGGCTGCAAGGTGGAGTGAGACAGCAGGGCTGGACAGGGCAGCCTCTGCTTGCAATGGTAATTAGAGCCTTGGCTCCGTGCCACTGCTCCTTAGTGCTGACCAGAACATCTGCAGGGCTTTGCTGTGTCGGGTGGAGGAGGAGGAGGAAGCCTCTTGGTCTCTTCTTGGGCTGGCTGATTCTCATGTTAGTGCCTGAAGCCACCCAGTAACTCGGTGATGAGTCACCAGTACAAAAAGCTGAAGCATCAGGGAAGCTGTGGTCAGCAGCACTGCTGCACACCAGCCAAGATCAGCTGCTGATGTACAACCAAGGGCTGGTTTCAACCACCATAAGGAACCTAGGATTGTAGCACCATGGAATGGGTTGGGTGGGAAGGGACCTTTCAAGGTCATCTAGTTCCAACTCCCCTGCAGTCAGCAGGGACATCTGCAATGAGAGCAGGTTGCTCATGGCAACAACCTGACTTGGAATGGTTCCAGGGATGGGGGCATCTCCCACCTCTTTGGGCAGCCTGGGCCAGGGTCTCAATGACCTCAGCATAACAAATCCCTGAATCTCCTTCTTTTATTTAGTTCAAACACCCCTTGCCCCTTGTCCTGTCACAACAGGGCCTGGTCAAAAGTCTGTCCCCAGCGTTCTGGTTGGCTGCTTGAAGCACTGAAAGGCCACCAGGAGGTCTCTTCTCCAGGCTGAACAACCCCAACTCTCTCAGCCTGGCCTCACAGCAGAGGGCTTCCAGCCCTCCCAGCATTGCTGTGGCTTCCTCTGGCTCTGCTCCAACAGGTCCACATCTCTGCTGTGCTGAGGACTCCAGAGCTGGCCCCAGCACTGCAAGTGAGGTCTCAGCAGAGTGGAGCAGAGAAGCAGAGTCCCCAGGAGATGTTTGTCCTTCCCTCTCCTGATGCACTGACACAGATTGAGCTCTCTGGAAGCTGAGCTGACTGATAGGTGAGGTAGGAGCAGACCCTAATGGGATGGTCCTGCTCTCAGTGGAGCTGCCTGAGGGCCGTGGCTGGGCATGGTGTTGTGGCTGGAGAGCATCTCAGCCTTGTAGCTACCACGGCCCCTCGGTTGGGGCGGCCGTGGGAGGGTGGCATGGAGCATGGTGTCCTCTGCTGGCACTGGAGACAGGAGTGGTGGTGCTGAGCAGTGAGATCCCCAGGGCTGGTGATTGTCTGTAGCCTGAGTCTGGAATTCTGCTGTTTCCATGGCAATGGAAGGATCTTGTGATGGAGACGTGAGGCTGGGGTGGCGACGCTCCTGTCCTTGGAGCCACAGGCCCACGTGTGGCTGCCAGAATCGCTGCTCCAAGGAGCAGTGTGGGACACAGCCCTGTCCTGGTGCCCTCAGAAAGCTACTCCAGAAAGCTCTACCTGTCCCTAAGGACCCTGACAGAAATAGCTGCAGGTCCTCAAGGGATGGGGATGCTGCTGTCACCAGCGGGAGGTGTGGAAGCCAGGAGCTGGGGGAGTCCAGCAGAGTGTGAGGTGGCTGTGCTGGAGGTGCCACCCCCTGAGTCACTGCCTCCAAGCTGCTCTGTGCAGGGGTGTGAAGTAGGTTGATGACTTGTGCACTAAAACTGCTTCTTTTTCTCTGCTGACTGTGGGAGGGCTGAGGGTGACAGGAGCAGATGTAGACACTTGAACCACAGATTGCTTTGAGTTCAGCTTGAAAAGGTGGAGAAGATGTGGTGGGACCCACTTACTTAGTGATGGCCTCCTGGGCATGGTGTTGGTGTAGGAGGCTATCTGGGGCTGGTGGATTCAGCAGAGCATCTCCCTGGATGCCCCATGGAAGCCAGAATCTCCAGAGCAGATCCATTCTCAGGTGGCTGAAGAGTTTTGGTACCTTCATCCCACCTCTCCTGGGTCCTTCATCCTTGCCCAGTGCTCCAGCCTTGGCCTTTCTCCTGTTTCTGTGTCTAAGGCAATGCTTTGAGCTGACCTGGGGTGAAACCTGGCAGCCACCATGGTCTGCCCTGCATGGAGGTGGTTCAGTCCCATCAGACACAAAGCACAGAGATCATTTCTAGTCCAGCAGGAGTTTGGCCATGTTTGGATGGTGCAATGTCCTGGTGGTTGTGTTGGTTTGGAGGAACCCTCTGTGATATGCTGCTATGCTGTTCCTCCTCCCAGCCTGGAACCATCTGTGGGTCATGGATCTCCCAGCCCCAAGCAGTATCTCTGTGGTTCTGTAGCTCTGTGTGGAGCCTTTGTCCTTGAGTTTGTCTCATCACCTCCTGAGTGATGTTAGCTCAGCCCCTGCTGCGTCCCCTGACAAGGGACAGGCTGTGTTTGATCTGCAAGGTCTCCTCTTTGGAACCTGCTCCTGATTAATTGGGGCTGATGTCCCCTGCTTGGTGTTTGGGAAGGAGTAGTGAACAAATTGTTCCCTGGTGGCCTTCCCCTGCCATGGAAGTCTTCATTCCCCCTATGCCATCTTCCCTTCCAGGCTCCTGGTACAGAAGCTGCTCTGTTTGATCATCCCCTGCCCCTCTCAGCACCTTTCCTAGGCCTGTGAGATTTGGGTCAGGAGTTGCTGGGCAGCTGAGGGATGCTGGAGCTGCGCAGCTTTTGGCCCACAGCTCATGGTGAGAGCATGGGCATTGTCCCTCTTTGTGCCTCATCCTTCCCCCAGTGCCTGCCAGGCCCCTGCCTGCTCCTCAGTGCCACTGAGCAGCATGCTGGTGTCTGCGTGGAGCTGTTTGGGACAGCCTCAGCTCCATGTAAGTGGAGAGGAGGAGCTGGAGCTGTTGTTGTGATGTGACACAGGAATTGTGTTCTCCCAAGCACGCCACACTCGTCACCCACTGCTCTGGCACTGCTCACTCAGGGTGCTGAGCGCCTTCCCAGCGCCCTGCCTTTGTTCTGCTCCCCTGACTCATGCCTGGAGCTGAGCTGATGTTGTTGTGCTTTTTGTGCTGCCTGCAAACGCCGCACGTGTGCTGGCACCGGCCCCTCCTGGGCTCTGGGCTGTGGTGGAACGAGGACATGTTGCCTTGCTGCACCAGGCTGAGCAGAAGCTCAGCCCCATGGTTTGTTCTTCCCCTGGAGCTCCTTTCCAGTGGGGCTATTCTCTGTGTGTCCCAGGGAGCAGGCCATGGTCTCTGGTGCCGCCGTCCCTGGAGTGAGTGGCACAGCAGGGTTTCTGTGACAGAGGCACCAGCAGAGAGGGGCAGTGCTGGCTCTTGACTCCCTGCAGAGCATCTCCCCAGCTTTCTAGTGTTCCCCACCTGCTCCAGCACCTGTGGTGTGCCTGGAGAGCTGGGAGTGCAGATGCAGATGTGGAGGGGACATGGCTTTTGAAGCTGGGCTTGCTGTGGCCCTCGAGCAGCCCAGCAATGTTTGATGTGATCCCAGCCCTTCCCAGATGCTTCTGTTGCTCTGAATGCTGCTCAGAGAGGGGCTTGGTCCACCTCAAGGACCATGGCAGATGATGGGGGGCCCAGAAGCAGCTCTTCTGCAGGCTGACAAGCTCAGTTGCCCTCAGTCTTGGCTCCAGGGCAAGTGCCCAGCCCTGGGCACCTTCATTCCCTCCATAAAACCTCTCCATGTGCTGTCTAGAAACGTTCCCTTCATGGGGTGGTGGCTGCCCTCACTCCCTGGTAGTACTCTGCTGTTCCTCCAGCCTCAGTGAGTCCATGCTGCTTATTCCATCTTGTCCCCAGCACAGCATCAACCCCATCCAGAGACACAGAAGGAGATCAGGTGGAAGTTTGACCTTCAGCTGCCCTGCTTGGGGTTCTGTTACTCTGACCAGACTGACTGCAGACATGAGTGATGCCAGTGCTCTCAGGTCTCGTGATGTAGTGTAACCAGTGATACCAGTCTGGTTCCTGCTACACCTCCCCCAAAGTGGTCTCTCAGGAGACACTCTGCCCCTTCCTCGGTACCAGACCATCTGCAGGTAGGGAGGGGAGGGCAGTAGGTTCCCTTTCCCCTGCAGCTCCCTGTGGGCCCAGAAAGGGTGGTAGCAATGTGGTGATCTCTCTGCCAGGGGAGTTTGGGTGGCACTTGCCCAGCACTGTCTGCTTTAGAAGGTTTGATGTCACAAAGCCACAAACACAAGGGTAGCTCTGAGAAGAAGTGCTCTGCAGCAAGAACATCAACAGCAAAGCCTGTCAGTGATTGCAGGCTGCTGAGGGATGCCCTGTCTGTGCCCAGGGCACCCAGACCTCCCCAGTTGATGGGGAAGGCTGTGCTGAGCCAAGCTCAGCCGGGTGTGCAGGAGCACATGGGGACAGCCAGGCTGTGCTGTCAGTAATGGTTAGCAGAGGAGAGGTTGATGTTATGGAGCACAAAGCAAGACTGAAGGTGAACAAACTGAGGGGCTGAGATGCCAGCAGTGGGCTTCATCCAGCCTGGGTGGTGCCAGTGGGGAGTGAGGAGGTTGGCTGGGCACAGGGATGGGTTTCACCATGGCTCTGATCCCTGGCTGGCTGAGATGCTCAGGGTGTTGGTAGCCTTTTCATCCCATGCTTGGAGAGGTGGACAACCTCCCCTGGAATGGTTGCTTAGTGTTGAACAATAGCCTCCAAAATGGGGTACTTTGAGGCTCCCAGCTGTGGCTTGCTTGCAGGCAGGAGCTGGGGGAGCTGACTGAGGGAGCTCTCTGGTCACCAGCTCCTTGGTGTCTCCTGAAGGAGAGGATGGCCAAGGCTGGAGCAAGTAACGCAGTGCCAGCCTGGCAGTGCCAGCCTGGGGTGTCCCAGGTGTGTGTGACAGGCTCACAACACCTGACATGGATCCCTGGAGAGCACCATCCCAGGTCATGAAGAATTGGAGGAAGAGAAGTGATGCTAAGTGGCATGGCTTGATGGGATCTGCTGTCCATATGGCTGAGAGCTGTGCAGAGCCATCCAATGCAGGCATTAACCATCAAAAGCCATCTTCAGACCTCATGATGATGGTTGGGGTAGGACAGTGGCCCTCAGGGGAAGGGGGACTGGCAGAGTCTGTGGTCAGCGTGGAAGCTGAGGTGGACTTCAGGACCTCGAGGTGTAGCTGTGAACAGAAGTTGTGTTTGAGCAGTGGGGCTCTCATGGGGCTGTGGGGTCTGCATTCTCTGTGCAGGGCTGGGAGAAAGAGTGGAGTGTGGGGATGGAGTTTGTGAAGGTTATGTGGGGTGATGGAGCTCCGGGGGAGCCCAAGCGTGAAGTTGGCAAGGATCTGGTGGAGGAGATCCAGGGGCTGTGTCCAGAGAGCCAAAGGCTGGGGGAACTCAGGGGACTCTGCTCTGTTCTTAGGGGAAAAGGGGTTTCAGTGCAGTGCTGAGGGGCAGCATGGGTCTGGAGGGGGTTATCTAGAGGCAACGTGGTGGGAGAGGAGGTTTGACAGGGGGATGGTCCCTGCTGGCTCTGCCCTGTCCCAGCAGAAATGTGGTGGAAAATGGATGAGTCTGAGTCCTCCCCAGCTAATGGCCAGGCTGTAGGATGTGTCTGTGGAAAGGGGACCAGGGGAGCTGTGTCATGGGGACCTCTAGGAGGTTGTTGGGGCAGACACTTCCAGGCATGAGGCACCTGCAGCTCCTCTGGACAACCTGTCCCACTGCCTCACCACCTTCCCAGTGAACAACAACTGCCTTGCATCTGATCTAAACCTCCCCTCTCTCAGTGTGAAACCCTTACCCCTTGTTCCCTTTCCAAGGCTCTTCTTGCTGGCCCAAGGCATGGTTTGCCAGGGCTGGGCACCCTGCTGCCCCCCAGGTGCCCTGGCAGCTTCACTCTAGAGATGTCTGCCATGGTCCTGCTGAGGATCAGCCACTTAGGGAATGGTGGGAGGCACCCAGAACTGTCACCTCTTGCCCCAGCCGCAGGGGAAGTTCACTTAGTGCTGCTGTGGTTGGTGTCTTCCTCTGCACATCTCTGTGGGCAGGCGCTGGGGGCACGATGGGCTCTGTGGGACCTTGTGTCAGCAGGGGGACGATGCCAGCAGCCAGGGGCAGTGTGGCAAAGTGGGGTGGACAGAACAGGTGGTGTGAAGGCTGCACAGCCTCCCTTTTGGGGACAGGCATCTGTGGGCTGAGGTGTGGGTGGCTGCTGCAGGAGCCTTTGTGGACTGTGAGACCATGAGAGCACAGGTTTGAGGCTGTCACCTTCCGTCCTCTGGGGTTTGGAGCTCGCACCCCAAGCAGTATCTCACGTCTCAAGTCTGAGACCCTGGAGTTGAGGGGGGCTGGTGGGTGTTTGGCCACTGGGGAGGGTTGTGGGGTGTTGTTTCTTGAGGACAGGGTGGTTGGGGTGACCAGCATGGTTCTCCTGGCAGAGCTAGTGTGATCTGCAGGCCCTGGCTGTGCCCCTTTTCCAGCCCCAGCAGTGCCCAGAGCCTGGCTGCGGCTGGACTGGGCTGTGTAAGGACCAGTGTCTCTCCCTCCACTCAGGGCTGGGGGAAGTGCTGCTGTCTGCTCTGCCCTCCCCTCTTTTGGGCCCAGGATGCTCTGTGCCTGCCCTGGGGGCCGGCAGGCAGGGCCCGGTCTCCGTCAGCACCTGGCGGAGTGACGGGCGGTGACGTGCTGGCAGCGTGGGCTGTGACGTGGGGCTGCGGGGTCCTGCTTGGGCAGAGCCTCATCAGTATTCCTGCTGCATGGCTGAGCCGGATGGAGCTGCTCTGTGGAGCCTGGCAGCTCCTGACACAGCATTTGGGGTCCTCCTGCAGTTGTGGGTGGGCTCAGTCCCTGGCTGTGGCACTGCTGGGAGCCCACTGCTCTGCTGCTGCTGCCCCGTGCCATTCTGTGGGCTAGGCTGGAGGGCATGTGCCAGGGTCCTGGGCATCACAGAACCATGGGGTGGGCTGGAAGGGACCTTAAAGATCATCGAGTTCCAACCCCCCCTGCCATGGGCAGGGACACCTCCCACTAGACCAGGTTGCTCAAGGCTCCATCCAAGAAACTGGCTTTGAACGCTACCGGGGAGGGGGCTCCCAAAACCTCTCTGGACAATCTGTTCCAGTGTCTCAGCACCCTCCCAGAGAAGAGCTTCTCCTTCAGATCTCATCTAAATCTGCCTTCATTCAGTCCTTTTGCTGGATGCTGCAGTGGTTCTCCCAGGCTTGGGCCCCTCTGCAGAGCCACGGCACCTTCAGGCACGGGTGGGCTGGTGAATGCAGGATGAATGTCCCCTTGCAGCAAACCCTTCACATCTGTGGGCAGCTGGAGCAGAAATCCTAGTGCCAGTGAGGTCTGGAGAACACTTCAGCAGTCACGGTTCAGCCATTTCAGGGCTCCACCCTGCACTTGGGGCTGGGGACCAGCCAGCAGTGGAAAGTTCGCTGCCTCTCGACGCCTTCCCGTGCAGCTGTTGTTCAGCCTCTCATGGCTTTTGGTTAATCTAAGCCAGATGTGGTTCATCACCATCATATTTGTAACATGAATGTGACTCATGAAAGTGGTGGTAGGAGCCTGACTTGCTCCTGTCTCCAGGCACCTGCCCAGGTCACGGTCGGGAAAGTCCCATCCGCTGCTGGATCCCAGCCTGGGAGCTCTGCTCTGGACCGTGTGGCACTGGGGACTCCAGCAGCAGCTGCCAGCCTGCTGTGCAGGTGCAGTGCCACTTTCCACTGCTGTCCACACTGCACCACTCAAACCCAGGATCTCATGCTGCCTAAGAAGAGGCTCTTAAAAGGTATATTCCAGTGGGGCATACTGCAGTGGTAGTGACCTCTAGACACTGGTGGTGTCTGGTTTTGCAGACTCATTCCCAGAACAGTTCTCCCATCAGCTGCTGTTTTTAAGGAAGGACAACAAAACTTGTCTTCTAACAACAGGCACTGCTCAAGAGTCTCTCCCCAGCGTTCTGATCAGCTCCTTGAAGCACTGAAAGGCCTCCAGAAGGTCTCCCTGGAGCCCTCTCCAGGCTGAACAACCCCAGCTCTTAGCCTGGCCTCCTATCATTGCTATGGCCCCCTCTGGCCCAGCTCTTACAGGTCCATGTCCCTCCTGTGCTAAGAAGCTCATGAGGTTACTGGGCTGGTTCCCTGTGTCTGGGTTGCTCCTGATGTGTGTGCTGTTGGTTCTGACATCTCTGCTGGTGGAGACACCATGATCCCCCCCCAGCCAGCCTGGTCTGGTCCTGAGTGCTTTTTGGGAGCTGCTGCCTGCTCCTGGCTGCAGTGCAGCTGCTCTGGGAGGTGGGACAGCAGACGGGGGGGACGAGAGCTGGATCCAGTCTGGCAGCTTGTGCGTTCCCGTGACCTTGGCACAGATGGCAGAGCTTTGGCAGGTTGTCAGGCGCCTTCTGCTCGCTTCCAGGCACTGGCACCCATTGGCTTGGGAGGGAGCTGGATGAGTCCCATCTTCTGCCTCAGAAGCTCTGTGGTGGCATGGAGAGGGACTTGTTTCGGCTGCTCCGCGCTGTGGGTGGCTGCTTCATGTGCTCCACACCGGGTAGCTGGCAGGGTGTGCTCCTGAGAGGGAGATGCCACTGTTGGAGAAGTCAAGGAGAGGCTTCCAGCTGCACGAGGAGGCTGCTGGGTCATAGCTCTGCTTTGGCAGTGTGGTGGTGGTCAGTAACAGGGATGGTGGTGTACACAGAGGTGGGTGGTGGAACCCATGGGTTTGGGAAAGGATGGGCAAGGAAGAGAAGAAACTTGTCTGAGTTGTTGGCTGTGCTATAGGGATGGGGAAAGTCTGGACTTGAGTGTTGCTTCAGGGTGAAGTGGGGTTTAGGCCATGTCCTGGGGCTGTGGGCAGTGCCCAGGGCAGGCTGCTTCCATGGAGAAAAGGAGATGAGGAGCTGCTCCTGAGCAGGGTGAGGACAGGCAGTGAGGGGGTGAGGGATGGAAGAGAGGCCAAGGGCCAGAAGCTGGTGGAGTTTTGGAAGAGTCGTGGCATTGGAGGCAGACTCCTGGACAAAGAGGAGGAGAAGGAGGTGCTGCTGTTGAGAGGTCTCCTGGAGAGGCCTCAGGGGCAGGAGCAGCTCCTGTCCGGTTATGCAGCCAGAGCCTGCAGAAGGGGAATGTAGTCCAGAGGCATCGAGCTGCCGCTGTCTGTGCCGGGATCGGAGAGCACAGGGGCAGCAGCGGGATCCCGCGGGCAGTGGGGCCCGGGGCGAGACATAGAGCGTCCCTGCAGAGCGAGGTCGGCGCCGCTGCTCCCGCGGAGACCGGGGCGAAGGGCGCACGGCGGCAGTGATGGGCGGGCGGGGTTGTGAGGGTCTCGGTGCCAGCCTCGGGGGCCGGGGCGTGTTTGCCGGTGCTGCCTCATGTGATCCGCTAGAGGGCGCTCCAAGGCAGCGGCGGCAAAGCGGCGGCGACGCGCCTCCTGGCGGGGAGTGAGGGCATCCGCGCCGAGACGGTGGTCCCCGCTCCCAGTCCCCTGACCCCGCTCCCAGTCCCCTGACCCCGCTCCCACACCCCTGACCCCCTTCCCAGCTCAGCCGGCCAGTGCGGACGGCCCCGCGGTGCTTTGCCCATGGCTCGGTGCTGCCCCGGCGGGGCCCAGATCGGACCGGGCAGCGAGCACCCCGGCGGGGCGCGTACGGGCAACGCCGCCGCGGCCACCGAAGTCGGCCGGGTGGTGACAGAGCCCGGCCCAGCCCCGGGGCTGCAGTCGATCGTGGAGCTGCGGCTCGGTGCTACGGGCGGCGCCGGGGGGGCGCGGCCGCGCAGGGCGGCCCCGTCGGGCGGCCCCAGCCGCGGCCCCGTTCCGGGGCGGGCCCAGCCCCGCGCTGGCGGCGCGCCGGAGCGCGGCCCGGGCATGCCGGCGCGGCGTGGGAGCCGTCAGGCAGCGGTCGGCGTGCGGGATCCCGCTGCGCCGTCTCCCCGGGGCCGGCCGCCGGCAGCGGCGCAGAGCGGCGGGCGGCCCGGGGCCATGGGGCAGCCCCTCAGCTGACGGCCGATGGCGGAGGGCTGGCGCTGGAGCCAGGCGGGCCGGGGCCCCCCGCGGCAGAGCCCCCGTCGCGCCGTCAGCGTCTGCGAGTCGCTGGACCTGCAGGGCGTCCCCGCCGTTCAGGCCGCGCTCCGCGCCGCGCAGCACCAGCGCCGGCGGCCCAAGAGTTTCTGCGCGGCGGGGAACGGACTGGCGGCCGCCGCACTGCTGCCCCCGCCGCCCCCCGCCCGCGGCAGCCTCCTGGACTTCTTCCGGCGGCGGTCGCCCCGCACGCCGGGCCCGGAGCCCGAGCCCGAGTCCGACCCTGAGCAGCCAGACGGGCCCGACGGGGCGCACCGCCCGCGCCCCGGCAATGTCACCTTCCTGCCCCCGGGCCACCCGTCGCAGCCTGCCGACAGCCCCGGCTTTCTACGGGGGGGCTCCTTGTGGGGCAGCCGCCGCTGGAACCTCTTCGGAGGCAGTGGCCGGAGCAGCCCCGGCCCCCGGAGGAACTTCAGCTCCCTTCGGAAAAGTTTCAGCTTCCGCCTGCGCCGGGGCCACGACCTGCGGCGCTCGGACTCCGGGGGTCTGCTGCGCCCCCCGCGCCTCCGCACCAAGAGCGAGGGTGATGCCAGCTCCCTGCACACCTGCCCCAGCAAGCGGGACCTGCTCTACCCCGAGCTAGCCCGGGCCGGGGGCAGGCTTCACGCCGACCCCGGCCAGGCCGGGGGACTCTGGAAGCTCCTCACCAGCCGCTTCCGAAGGCGAGAGCGTGGCAGCACCGGTGGCGTGTGCCCTAAGGACCTCCACAGTGTGGTTGAGCCAGTTCTGCTGGGCAGTGGCCCGCTGCGGGCGCTGGGTAAGTGGGTGCAGGGTCAGCGCTGGCCCGGCTGGGCTCCTGGGCTGGGATCAGGCACCCCATCGTGACCCAGTGTCCTGTGGGGTTGGTACTCGGGAGAGCTGAGCTGTGGCAAGGCAGTGTGTGTGTTCGTGGGGCTGCAGCTATGGGCACCACCGTGACCACCCATCCTGACAGCTGCGGGGTTTGCTGTCTGGATGGACAGCCAACAATGTGCCTCCTGTGTCCTTCTGCCCTGCCGGTGTCCCAGCAAGGGCAGGGAGAGCTGAGCCTCGTGCAGCAGGGTTGTAGGAGCAGAGAAAGAGAGATCCCTTGTTCATGTGCTGAACAGAGGTGCAGAGGTCTGGGGAGCTCAGAAATGTGCCCAAACTTCCCTGGTGCCCAGCTATGTTATGTGATGCTCTGCTGGGGGCTGCCCTGAGGCCAGAGCTCACCAGGCTTGGGGCAGCCTGTGGAGAGTGGTGGTGGTGGTGGCATCTTGAGTGACAGGACAGAGGCTAGGAAGGGCTGGGGAGGGGGCACAGGACCCCCATGGGAGTTGGGCATGTGATGGCATGTGGGTGCTTGACTTTGGTGTTTGGCATCGGTGCCCTGGGCTCTTCTGTGCTGGGGCTGCCCAAGTGTGTGGAGGCCTCTGCCCCTCCTGCCCCTGTGCCCCATACCACTCCCCATCAGCCCCTAGTGAGTGTGCAGGTGGTTGTGCTGCCTGGCAGGGCTGGGCAGCCAGGGCAGCACCCAGGGCTGTGCAAGGTGCTGAGCACAGAGCTGGGGGCTGTGCTGGGTCCTGCCGCTCTGGGGGGCCTTTTGTAGGCTCTCATCACTGTTCTGAGGTGCAGGGGCTGCTGAGGCACTGCCCAGCTTGGCTCCTGTGCCAGGGCCATGGGTTGGGGCTGGGAGCTCTGCAGGCAGTGGCTGCCTGGAAGAGGTTTGTGCCCAGGACACCTCCCAGGAGAGCCAAGGACCAGCGCAGGGAGCCCAGGGGCTCGCTTCTGCCCCTCCCCTTGTCCCTGGGCTTTGCTCCAGGGCAGGTCAGGGAGGCCCCGGGTGGGTGGCCAAGGCTCCCAGGGGGCCACGGCTGGGTGCCGGGAGGCTCCCGGGCGAGGGGAGGCTGCGCTCATGGCTGGGGAATGTTGGGTGTTACCCGGGCGGGGAGCGGCGGGGGCCTGCTGCTGCTTGCCCGCGGCTGCCCGCCACGGCCTGCCCGCCACCTTCCCAGGGGAGCAGCTCAGGCTGAGCCCTTCTCTTGGTGTCCTCAGCCCTCACCTGGCTGCACAGGGACATCTGGAGACCACCTGAGGCTTCCCTGGGCAGTGCTGAGAGCTTCTTGTCCTAGTGACCAGCAGCTAACTGGGACCACTGCTTCTCATGGTGGCTGGCAGCTGCCTCTGTGGCTCTTACTGGAGCACAAGCTTGGGGATGACCTTTCTGGACTCTCTGGGACCATGGCTTGCTGCAGCAGAGCAAGCCCTGTTCACTGGAGCTGTGAAGTTCCCAAGGGGGTTGGTGGGGTCTTAGGACACCGTTTTGGCCATTACCTGCCCAGTTTCCAGGACAGGACACTGCACCCAGTTGAGCCATGTCCTCCTGGGGTCAGGAAGATGTTAAGCAGCAGCAGTGAAACCTGCAGACCAAAGCTGCTGTTGCTTCTCCTGTCTCATGTCCTGTCTCTCTGTTGTCTCTCAGTATGTTGGTCTGTGGCTCTCTTTGGTGGGAGCTGGGAGCCCCTAAGCTGGGACACCCTGGGCTGGCGCTGCACATCAGTGCTGCACATCATGGACTTGCTGGACATGGCAGCTCAGGAGGTCTCTGCCCCATTCCTGTTTCAGACACACAGGACAGGAGTGTTTCTAACACCCTCCCAACATCTCAGGAGCTTTGGTGGTTGTTGCACTGCCCACCTTAGCCCCAGGAGAGCTGTGGAGCAGTCCCAACATGCCCTCCCGAGGGGGTGCAGCTGCTGCTGTGGTTATCAGCTCCTTGGAAAAGCTGGATACGGGAATCCCGGCAGAGATGGAGCCAGCACCACCCCGGTGCCAGGGCCTGGAGCAGCTTGTTTACAGCAGGCTCTGCTGTGAGATGTACCCAGGGGCCACCAGTGAGCCAGCAGGGTGGTCCTGGTACTGCTCCCCCAGCCCTGCTGATGGAGGGGTTCAGCTGGGACCGAGCATGGCCAGAGAGTGCAGCTTTACCCCAGAAGGACTTGCAGAGCAGCCTGTGTGCAGCAGGATGGCAGTGCCAGGGAGTGTGATGTTCTGTTGATGCACCAGGGAGCACAGGAGCCCTTGGAGCTGGAGAACAAAGTCAGGGCAGAGTCCACTGAGCTTGGACTGATCACAGATAACAGTGGTCAAGGCTTCAGGGGAACATTTCTGGCTGTCAGGGTATTGGCTGGGGCACTTCTTCAGGAGCTGCTGACAGGCACAGGCTTGGCAATGCTGGATGGGTTTGGGCCTGGAGTTTTGCCTGTATGTGTAGGCATTGTGGTGGGTACAGCATCTCTGAAAGCTCAGGGAGTGCTCCTCACAACCATTTCCCTCTCCCAGAGAGGTGCCCTGCTCTTTGAAGGCTTAGGGTACCTACCTTTACTCTGCCCTTTGGTTTTTGGCCACAAAGAGGGCTAAGGTGTGGGGCCTGTGCGAGAGACTGCTGGGAGGGGAGGGGGGTGTTTTTACATCAGTGGGGTGAAGTTTGCATAGAGAATGGAGAAGATAATGATAGGTATCATCTCTTGTTGGTACCTGCCTCTGCTCAGCTGGGAGGGGCAGTGAGGAGCAGGGATGTCTTGATGGGTTTAGAGACCATGCCTCAGATGCTGAATGCAGTCTGGTGCCCTCGCTGCAGAGAAACTTCAGGAGTCTGGGAGGAGTTGATGGGACACTCATCTTCAGCCCTAGTTCTCAGGATGAGCTTGGAGAAGATGTGAGCAGTTGGTGAAGGGAAACCCTGGCTACAGTCTGCAGGCACCTACAGGAAGAGGGAGCTTCAAAACCCAACTCACTTCTAATCTCTGCCTGCCTTTGCTTGTGGGCTTTAAACAGCCAGAGCTGTGGTCAGGCCAGTCTAGAGCAGGTTTGTATGGTGACTCCACAGAGCCCCTGGTGGGTTATCTGCCTCTCCATATCACCAGCTCTGTCCAGCTGGCAGTCCACAGAGAGTTTGGTGCAGTTCTTTGGTGTGTGTGTGTGACTGGGCCCAGTCTGTGAAGGAGAGTTGCCAAGGGGCTTGGAGCACGTGGCTCTTCTGCAGCCTGTGCCTTACACAGTGTTCATGGCATGGTGGCACCAGCCACTGTCACAAGTGGTGGACCTGAGGAGCACGGGCAGCAGCTCCTGATGATCACAGTGTTACTCAGATATCCACCAGATCCTTTCCTTTCACTGCTGCCAAGCCCTTAAAGCTCTGGTGGATAATCCCTGCTGAGCTTGTGTCCTGCACAGGTGTCTGCTGGCTGAGCCCTCTGCCAGCAGTGCTGGCCTTGCCTGTGCTGGTCCCTGACCTGGAGAACCTCTTCCTGCCAGCACTGCCAGGGTTGAGCCTTTATCAGCCTGGCCTGAGCAAGGTGGCTGTGCCCAGGCACGCTGCTCCTCGCTGCCCTTTTATCAGCCCGCACTGGCAGGTGGGACTTTGGGACGTGGTTTGTGTGGGCACTGCTGTTTGCTCAGCCTCTGACCTGCTTCCAGGGCTGGTTCTGGTGCCCAGGCTCTCAGTGCCAAGGTGAGTCCCAGAGTGGCTTGGATAATGAGTTGGTTAATTATTAGTTGCTGTGTGGAGACCAAAAGTGTCTGGCACCAGTGCTTCTGAAGCACAAGGTAGATGAACCTGCTGTGCTTCACCCCAGGTGGGAGTTGTGCCTGGCCAGCCCCTTCCTCCAGCTCTGTGACAGCCTGCAGGTGTTGGCAGCAGCAGGTCCCTCTGGCTGTGGCCTAGGTCCCATCTGTAGGGCAGAGGGGGGCTGCTGGGTACAGCCTTTGGGGTGGAGTGTTCTGGTCTTGGCTCCTTCATGTGTGACACTGCCTGTTCCACAAACATGGTCTGCTCTGTAGGTCACTGGCAGTGTCCAGGATGGCTGACCAAGGGACATTAACCATGTAGAGTGCTTTATGGTTTGTGTCCATATCTGCTCCTCTCATGATTGGGACTGTCTAGTGTAACTTCCACATGGGTTTCCACCTTCTGCAGTAGGGCTGCCTGGAAATTCCATGAGCAGAAGCTTCTGGGCAGTAGCAGAATTGACCTGAATCTCCTCTTTCCAGGACATGTCAGACTGATTGTCTCTTGTCTGGTTTCTTGTGTCTTGAAGGAAGGCCACCACTGTGCTGTGCTCAGGCTCTTGGTGTGCCAGTGGTGCCAGGAGTCAGCTGCTTCTGAGGTCAGATGTGGTTGGGGAAGGGATCCAGCTGCAGCTCTGGCAGCCTGGTCCCGCCTGTGTTGTCAAATGAGGAAGAGCCAAGGGGCACAGCATCCAGCAGTGAGGCTGACTGGGCAGATGGGTGCTCCCCAGTGCCTCCATGAAGCCTGGTGAAGAGCAGGTGACAGCTCGTTAAGGTGCTGCCCTGCTGGAGGCGATCTCTGCTGAACGGGCTAGGCCCATGGCTCCGCACTGCCTGGGGCT
The DNA here is from genome assembly GCF_026170545.1 of Melanerpes formicivorus. Taxonomy (NCBI): domain Eukaryota; kingdom Metazoa; phylum Chordata; class Aves; order Piciformes; family Picidae; genus Melanerpes; species Melanerpes formicivorus. The sequence continues at coordinate 11,880,714 of NW_027142365.1, forward strand.
GCTGCCGACCTGCCTGGACCTCCGTGAGATCGGGGCAGGGCACTGGTGGCTTGCTCTCTGCTTCCACATGGTCCTTGTTTTTCCCCAGGAGGTGTTTGGGATCTCCTGCCCCTTCAGTGGGTCACAGCAGCAGCATTTCTGTGGATGAAGTGCATCCATGTGCTGCCCTTGGGCTGGCCCAGGCTGAGAGCAGCATTTCTGCCAGCCAGGGACTTGGCCTGTGGCTCTCCTGGGTGGTTGGGAAACAGCTCTTGAGGTGCTTTTCTGAGAGTGCTGTGGGCAGAGTGCCCATCTCCCTCTGGTGCCTGGGTGAGGTGGGGAGACAAGATGGGGCCTTGACCTGGAGATGGAGGTGGGTGGCAGCCGTGGTGTGCCCAACTTTCTTCTCTTGAGAGTTAATGTGGGCAGGAACATGAGCTGGGGTGAGGATGGTCGTTGACTGGCAGGGCTGAAGAGCCTGCCACTGCCCTCTGATCCCAGCCATCTCGGTGGCATCCCAGGCAGTGCCGTGGTTCCAGCCTGTGGTGCTTGGCACAGCCCCACGGAACTCCCACGCGGCAGAGCCGTGCTGCCGCCAGCTCGCCCAGCCGGTTCGGGCAGTGCCGCTGCCCACGCCGAGCGGGGCTTGGACTGCGGGTCTGGTGGTGGGCTCGGGGCTGCTGGGAGAGGCTGCTGGGTGGGGAAGCAGGGGGCAGCCAGGTACGTCTAGGGCCATCCCCTCTTCAGCCTGGCATCCCCCTGTAGCCTCAGGTGGCATCAGAGCAGCAGCAGCACCACAGACTCACAGAACTGTTTGGTTGGAGCTGATCTTAAAGCTTACAGAGTCCAAATGTTAATCCAGCACTGCCAGGTCACCCCCAAACCATGTCTCTCAGAGCCACATCTCCATGGCCTGGAAAACCTTCTGGAGATGGGGACTCCACCTTGCCCTGGGCCAGGCTGGGACTACCCTTACCCAGGATAAAGATTGTTCCTCCTGTCCAACCTAAACCTCCCCTGGGGGACCCGAGGCTGTTTCCTGTCATCTTGTTGTTTGTTTCTTGGGAGAAAGACCAACCTGAGTAGCACCAAGACCATCCTGTTCAATCATGTCCCTCAGCTGGGTCTCACAGATTCACCTCTTGCCTTTCTGAACCCATCTGAAATGCCACAGCAGTGTGTGACAGCACATTTGGCAGGTTCATTCCGGGTTCCTGCAGCAGCTCCTCCAGGTTTCCTCTGCAGAGCCCTCTGCTTACCTCCATCCCATTAACATGCAGCAAGTGCTGCTCTTTGTTTGCGCCCTGCCGGCAGCCGCCTGCCTGCGGGTGGAGGATGTCCCTCCTGATCCCAGGCAAATGAAGAGTTCCTCCAGGCCCTTTAGGAGTGGCTCCTGGCTACTCCTGATACTCGAGGTGCTCTCTAGGCTCTCACTCCTCCTGCAGTGAGTCTGGTTGATTTGAGGGAGTCCTGTTTGGCCAGCTGCTGGAGGTGGCTTGGCTGTCAGTGGGGTGTTTGTGATCTCCGTGGCGGGAGGAAGCGTTCCCTGCGCCGCTCAAAGCCTGATGGTTACAATCTTGGAGCCCATCACCACATTCTGCAGGTTGCCCAGTGTGCCTGTGATGAGTTGTGCTCCCTTTAGGTCACGAATGGAACCCACAGCCATGTGCCCTCAGCTCTTTCTTCGTGCTTGTGACCGTTTGAGGCTGTGCCTGTAAGAAAAGGACAGTACTGGGACACTATGGCTGAATGTTTTGGAATGTTGATGAAAACAACCAGATATTCTGAACTAATTTCACTGGTGGATTGGTGAAAAAGGGCAGTTTTAAGCTTAGGTGCAACTGGGACTTTCCTCAGTTCACTCCTTCCCTTCTCCCTTTCCAGCTCGTCTGCCTCTGGGCTCCCTGCCAGTCTGACCTTGGACAGATAAGGCCTACTGACATACTCTGCTTTAATTAACAACCGCTCTTCTTCTCTCTTCCTAACCCTCTTTGGGGAAAAAAGGGAGAGAAGGGGGTACGGGGGGGGAACCCTGCTCCAGAGGGGGGTGGAATTTCGTTCCTGTATTATTGTTTCTTCTTTTACCTTGCTGTATATTTCTGTGTATACATTGTAAATACTGTAAATTGTGTATAGATCCTGCATTCCCTAAAAAAAATTGCTTGTAAATATAGCATTTCCCTTTTGCTCCTCTGGCTGGCTAGCTGTGGTTTCTTTCTTCCTCTTTGTGGGGGGGGGGAGAAGGCTGAGCCCTTCTCTTAAACCCACCACAGCGCTGCTGCAGCCTTCGCCGTAACCTCCCTTGGTCCTGGGCTCTTTCACAGCCTGTGCCCCTCAAAAGGGCTTAGGGTCTCTGGTGCTTCTCATGTTCCCTGAGGAAGGGGGTGCTGTGAGGTCTCTGTGCTCACACAGGACAGGACAAAGGGTCCCCAGCCCATGGGGTGTGGGCTCTGCGCTGCCTTTGTGCCCCACTGCATCCAGTCTGGAGCTCTGGCTGCCAGGCACGGGCAGTGTCACGTCTCTGGGTGAGGTGGGAGGGAGGGAAGAGCCATAAAGCTCCTGCCTGGAGGGAGCAGAGAGAGTGTGGCAGGATCTTTGTTGGGATCTTGAGGGTGACCATGGTGACCTGATGATTCCTTCTCTCTGTTCTGCAGATTCGTTTGTGAACAGCCAGGAGTGGACCCTGAGCCGCTCAGTGCCTGAGCTGAAGGTGGTGAGTACGCAGGGCTCGTGGCTTGGGTACCTCCCCTGGGTTTTCTGGGGCTTCCCCAAGTCCCTAGGAAGAACTTGTGGTTTGATGGGGCCAGATGGAAATGCAGAGAACTTCAGCCCAGTGACAATGCAGGGAGACTTCAGCTGAGGGGAGAAAGGAGCAGAGAGAGGCTGTTGGCCTGGGGGAACACTCAGAAGTGAAGGTCCAAAGGCCATATTTGAGCACCTCACCCTTCCTGCTGGCTGTGTCAGAGTCTAATTCCCCAAATCTGGCTACTGCTGCATGGGCCAGGCCTGGTGTAGCAGAAGCAGGAGCAGATCCCAGGCAGTGGTAAAGCCATGCACCTGCTGTCATCACACTCAGAACAGCATCCAAGGCTGGGAGTTACCTGCATGGGAGATATCACCTCTCCATTTGAGCTTCATTGGCTCCAGCTCTGCACTGGAGCTTCCCTGGCCTCAGTATCCAACCTTGGTGATACTGTGCTGGCCACCTCTCAGACCTGGCTGCCCCTGTGGTGTCCCTGCCATGGTGGGATGAAACTGTCACCACTGCTGCTTTGTCCTGCCAGACACAGGGGATGAAGCTCCTTTGCTTTGTCAGCTCAGGGCAGGTTTCCCAGGCTTCATCACCTACCTGTGGGATGTGGTCTCTGGTAGAGAGGCTCCCCTGCCCCAGCAGCCCCCTTCATGTGGCACAGAGACGGTCTCCATGTCCTGCCACCACTGATGGCTGCTTGTCAGAAGGTCAGGGCCTTCAGTGAGCTGGTGCAGGAGGACACAGAGGTCCTGCTCAAACTGAGCTGGGTGGTGAACAGGAGGGGCAGAAGCTGTGCCTGGGGTGAGGGGGGAAGCTTGGCCTCCTTGCTGGTGGAGATGGGGCCGCTCCGTAGCCATGCTGTGGGTGCTGGAAGGAAGGTGGAAGTGGGCAGGACAACACAGGTGCGTCCTGGGATCTTGTCAGGTCCCAGGAGCCTCAGCAGCTTGTGCCACTGCTCTCCTCCAGGCTCCCCCACTCTGTGTGGCATCCCCTGGCTGCCTTTGCAGACTTTGCCTGTCTCCCTCCAGCTGCTTCAGGAGGAGGTTCTTCTCAGTCTCGGGCAGAGGAACAAGGATCTCTTTCTGGGCAGCATGCCGGCCCCGTGCTGCTGCCCTGCTCGTGCCTGCAGCCAAGCCAAGGCAGAAGCAAACTGTGACTGTTCCTGTCCTAGTTTGGCTGCTGGGGCTGAGGCTGCACAGAGCTCCTCTCCCAGCTCTCTTGGCACCATAATGCTCTGCAGGCTGCAAACGCTGCTGCAAGCCAAGGGACCTAAACCCCTCCCTCCATCAGCACAAGTTCCTTCTCCTGTGCTTTCCATGGTCTCCAGGATCTCTCCTGCTCTGGGCTTTCATCTGCCCCATGTGGGTTTTCCTGAAAGCTTGGAGGCCTTTCAGAGCCCTGGTCCAGTCCTGGCTGTGCTGGGCTGAGGCCTCCTCCATGGTGTCTGGGGTGAGGCTGCAGTAGGCAGTGGTGGCAGGGACTCCCTGCTTGGATTGGCAGAGCTGGGCTGTGTCTAGGAGAAGGGAGCACAGGTGGTGCCTCCTGGCAAGGACATCCCCTGAACCTGACATGGGTCATGCCAGCCCTTTCTGTCCCCTCATGCTCCCAATGTCTTAATGCAGAGGTTTCCAAGGTGCCTACAGCCACAGTTCTCTTGGCTCTGCTGCCTCTGAGGGTTGTGTTCCTCGTGGCTGCCTGTTCTGGTGGAGCTTGTTTATGACATTTGCTGAGGACAAGACAAAGCAGAAGCTGATTTCAGCAAGACATGGATCAGGGTTTGGGTTGTAAGACAACAAAGTGTAAACACAGCCTTCATCCAGATTTTGGAGAGCTAAGTCTTGTTGTCAGTGTTGGACCTCCTATGTCACAGGGAGTCCTTGCTGCTGGGCAGCCTCAGGAGCCATTTCACAAAGGGTTACCCAGGGACTGGGGCAATGATGGGAGGCCAGAAAGCCCTCTTCTGTGAGACCAGGATGAGAGAGTAGGGATTGTTCAGGCTGGGGAAGAGCAGGCTCCAGGGAACCCTTCTGGTGGCCTTTCAGCGCTTCAAGGGGCTGTTCAGAAAGCTGGGGACAGACTTTTGAGCAGGGCCTGTTGGGACAGGACAGGGGATGATGGTTTGAACTCAGAGTCTGGAAAGAAGGGAAAAATTTGTTGTGCTGGGGGTGGTGAGAGCCTGTCCCAGGTTGCCCAGAGAGGTGGAAGGTGCTGCTGCATCCCTAGGCTCATTCCAGGTCAGGTTGTCTGGGGCTCTGAGCAACCTGCTCTGACTGCAGGGGGTTGGCCTGGGTGAGCTTTGACTGTCCCCACCCAAAGCATTCCCTGGCTGTGTACAAGTGGGCTGTGGGGCTCATGGGGCACATCCATACCTGGCTGTGTGGCTCCACAGCACTCCTGTGTGATCTGTGGGGTTTGCTCTCTGGTGCTGTTCCCCTCTGCCCAAGCTTGCTGCCTGTGCCCTGTAGTTGCCACAGTGAGTGACAGCCCTGGCAGGACATGTTCAGCCTGGGCATGCCCATGGGAGCACCTTGAGCTGCACTTCCATGTGCCAGGCTCCTGGTGCCCTGGTCCCTCTGCTTGCCAGCTGTGTGCACTGTGGGCACAGGAGGTGCCAGCAGACCAGAGAGGTTTCCCAGGCTCCTGTGGGACATCACTGCTGGCTGAGCTCCTTCCAGTGCGGGGCTGGTGCCTCTTCACCCCTCTCCAGCAGCATGTGGGTACCTGGGGCAGCATCTGCTGCAGCTGAAAGCTGGAGAACCTGCCTGGCAGTGACTCACTCAGCACACTCATGGCTTGGCCTGGAGAGGGTGGCTATAAACTGCTCTTTGGTGGCAGAGGCAGCTGGAACGTTCCCATCGGCTCCGCTCTCCTGGGCCCCGCGTCTCTGGGCGCTCCTGGGACCGTGTGGCTGTGCCACAGACCTGCTGAGGTCACCCCAGCAAGTGCCAGGCTGAACACTGCTGCTTGGTTCCTCCTGCTGTGCCAGGGTGTAGCACAGGGTGGGTGCTGGGGATGGTCTCTGCCAGCAGGTGGTGTGGAGTTCAGTGCTCCTGCAGCTGGGCTGCTCCTGGCATCATAGAATCATAGACTCAGTAAGGTTGGAAAAGACCTCAGAGATCATCAAGTCCAACCTGTCACCCGTGGCTAAAGCATGGCTTCAAGTGCCATGTCCAGTCCTTTTCTGAACACCTCCAGAGATGGTGACTCCACCACCTCCCTGGGCAGCACACTCCAATGGCCAACAACTCTTTCTGTGAAGAACTTTCTCCTCACCTGGAGCCTGAATCACACACCACAGTGTGTCTGCCCTGTCTCACAGCCTGTGACCAGCGTGTCACCACGGGCTGTGTCTGACAGACCTGCCTCAGGCCCATGTACTGAGACAGGCAGACAAGGGAGAGCTGGTGGCAGGACCTGAAGTCATGGAACCACAGAATCATTTAGATTGGAGAGACCTTTGGGGTTATGGAGTCCAACCATGAACCCACCACTGCCACCAAACCATAGCCCTCAGTACCACATCTCCACGCCTTCGAAACCGCTGCCGGGATGGAGACTCCACCACTGCCCTGGGCAGCCTAGGCCTGGCCTGGCCAACCCTCAAGGGGAAGAAATTGTTCCTCATGTGCAACCTAAACCTCCCCTGGGGCAACATCAGGCTGTTTCCTGTCATCCTATCACTTGCTCCTTGGGGGAAGAGACCAACCCCCACCTGGCTCCAGCTTCCTTTCAGGGAGCGGTAGAGAGCCAGATCTCCCCTCAGCCTCTTCTCCAGGCTCAACAACCCCAGGTCCCTCAGCTGCTCCTCACCAGCCCTGTTCTCCAGACCCTTCAACAGCTTTGTTGCCCTTCTCTGGACCTGCTTCAGCCCCTCAATGTCATTCATGGAGTGAGGGACCCAAAACTGACCCCAGGATCCAAGGTGCAGCCTCGCTGGTGCCCAGTCTATGGGGGCATCCCTGCCCTGGTCTCACCAGCCAAGCCAAGTGAATGTTCCCAGGCCTCTCACCAGTACTGGCCTGGGTTCACCTTTCCTCTGCTCTCAGGAGCGTCTCTGCCCACTGTCAGCGTGTGCCCAGGTGCTGGTGGTCTCAGCTAGCAGGAGGAGGCTTTGAGTGGAGGGAGAGGTGCTGGTGACAGCAGCAGTGGGTGACCTGTGCCTCTGTTTCAGGGCATCGTGGGGAACTTGTCCAGCGGCAAGTCGGCCCTCGTGCACCGCTACCTGACCGGCACCTACGTGCAGGAGGAGTCTCCAGAAGGTGAGGTCTGGTGCCAGGGCACGTAGGGTGGCCTGGGTACTCTGCTGAGCTCTAGGGGTGACCCCATCTCTGCACCCCACCACCTGTGCCCTGGGGCTCTGCAGGGTTTCCCTGTGGGCCCTCAGCTCCTGACCCTGCTCTGCTCTCCTCCCAGGGGGCCGGTTCAAGAAGGAGATCGTGGTGGATGGCCAGAGCTACCTGCTGCTGATCCGAGATGAAGGTGGCCCCCCAGAACTCCAGGTGAGAGACCTGGGGGCTGCTGCAGAGGGACCTGCCTGGCTGCCTTTTAGGAGCCCAGGTGTGGGAGGACTGAAGAGAGGCTGTCCCCGTGGTGGCTGCTGTCCCCAGTGTGCTGGGGAGCCTGTGCCACAGGTCCTGGGGCTCCACCTGCCATGTGGCTGCCCTGCTGTGGGCCATGGGCATGGGGCTTGGGGCTGTGGTCTGGGCAATGACTCCCAGGGCTCAGGGTCATGGTCTGGGCAATGACTCCCAGGGCTCGGGGTCATGGTCTGGGCAGTGACTCCCAGGGCTCGGGGTCATGGTCTGGGCAGTGAGTCCCAGGGCTCAGGGCTGTAGTCTGGGCAGTGATTCCTGTGTCTCCCACAGTTTGCAGCCTGGGTGGATGCTGTGGTGTTTGTCTTCAGCCTGGAGGACGAGATCAGCTTCCAGACAGTCTACAACTACTACCTGAGGCTCTGCAGCTACCGCAACACCGCCGAGGTGCCCATGGTGCTGGTGGGCACACAGGGTGAGCATGGGCAGTTGGGCTGCTCCCTGTGTCCCCCCTGTTACAGCCAGGAGCACTGGTGACCTGTTCGTGCTGGTGAGAGAAAGTGGGAGGACAGGTCCACAAGGGCCCAGGATCCTGGTGTGAGGACATGGATATGTCGGAGTTGGTTCAGAGGAGGCCACAACAATGATGGGAGGGCTGGAAGCCTTCTGCTGTGAGGCCAGGCTGAGAGAATTGGGGTTGTTCAGCCTGAAGAAGAGAAGGCTCCAGGGAGACCTTCTGGTGGCCTCTCAGTGCTGCTAGGGACAGATCAGAAAGCTGGGGACAGACCTCAGAGCAGGGCCTGTTGTGAGAGGACAAGGAGTGATGGCTTGAAGTCAAAGAGGGAGACTCAGACTGGAGAGGGAGAGTGGCTGTCAGGAGAGAGGGCAGCCCTCAAGTGTGGTTCACACATGGCACAGCCTGCATCAGAGGCAGCCTGGCCTCCCAGCACCATGCTATGGGTGCCATGGGCACAGGGAGGGTATGGCTTTGGGTGTCAGAGCTCTGCTCTTCCAAAATGAGTGTCTGTCCTGCCCAAGGATGGTTGAGTGCAGGCAGGAGGGACCCCAGGCTGCAGAAGTTGGATGTAAGAGTGACAGCAAAGAGCAGAGCAGGGAACAGAGGAGGTGAGGGGAAAACACCTTGGCAGGACCTGGTTCCTGAGCAGTGTGACCTGTTCCTGAGGCTGGAGGACAGGAGGTGATAGCAGAACGGAGTCTTGGGGGTGTGTGCTCTGGACCCCAGCCTGGGAGTAGAGAAGAGTGCTGAAACTTTGGGTGTTTGAAGATGGTGGAATTGCTGGGAGGAGCGAGCACGGTGCAGGGCTGGGGCAGCTCAGCAGCAGGAGTGGCAGAGGGGTCAGTGGCTGTTGTTGTCCCAGCCTTGGATCTAGGTGAGGTCCCAGCCTTGGTTGGATCACACTAAACAACCCCCCCAGAGAGTTCAAGGAGGATTTCTCATATCATGAGTCCCAGTAGCCCTTTGCCTCCTCCTGGGAGGGCTCATTCCCAGCCCCTCTTGTCCCCGGCACGTCCTCCGGGAGTTGGGTTCCTCTTGGGAAGGCAGCTTTTCCCAAACACAGCCCTGAGCAGCATCTGGGATGCAAATTAAACCACTTTTAAAAGAGTGCTGTCCAAATCCCAGCAGAGTCCTTCCCAGCTGGGTGAGTGTGGTTCCTCCCTTTGGGTTCGTTGCGTGTGGGGTACAGCCGTGAGGCCTGGGGCTGGCAGGTCCCTGTGCCCCACGTGGGGCTGTGCTGCCTCACAGTCAACCCCCTGCATTCTCACCCCACCCCAGCTCTGTCTCTGCCCTCAGGAGCCCGGGGTGGGGGTGCTGGAAGGAGAGCTAGAAGGGTTCATTTACAGAGCAGTTCATTGGAGAAGGGTCATTTAACAAACCCATTTAGCCACAAGCACAGGACTTGGGTGCCCTTGGCATTCATGGGCGAGAGGGTCTCTGTGTGGGGAGGGAGGGAGCCCTGGCACCTCTGGGTAGGTGGGACATGGGCACCTGCTCTCTGACCTCCTGTCCCATGGGTTTGCAGATGCCATCAGCGCCACCAACCCGCGAGTGATCGACGACTCGCGGGCTCGGAAGCTCTCCAACGACCTGAAGCGCTGCACCTACTACGAGACCTGTGCCACCTACGGGCTGAACGTGGAGAGGGTCTTCCAGGACGGTAACTGCAGCCAGGGGAGGGTACCTGGGCAGGGCAGGGCGTGCAGGGGGGTGGCATTACCCAGGCCATGAAGTCAGGGCCTGCTGTGGCTCTGTGGGCCAAAGAGAGGACCTGCTCTGCATGTGGGAGGGTTCCTGTCTGGGATGTGCTCGTGAGCTGCACAGGGATGTGCAGAAGGGAGCAATGTCCCTGTGGTGGCTCTGTGCAGCTCAGCAATCTGTGGGAGCCTGCAGAGGAGTTGTGGGGCTGCACAGAAGGGATCTGGTGGCCATTCTTGGAGGAGGGGAGGATGCAGAGCAGAACCTTTTGGGTGTTTGAGGAGGAGGAGCAGCAGCTGAAGGGCCAGATGGGACAGTTGTTCCTCGTGGGAACTGTGTGGGAGAACTTTTCTCCAGGCTGATTTCTCATGCATGGCCTGGCAAGAGCCCCCCTGGAAGAGCTGTTGGCTGTGTGGGAGCTGAACTTCTCCCATCCTTTCCAAGCTGCTTCTAGCACCAGATGTTGTCACAGTCACTGCTCATGTGGGAAGGTGGGACAGTCTGCCTGTGGCTTGAGGAGATGACCTGGCTGAAGCAGGAGGAACCCAGGCTGGGTTCTGTGCTAAATGTCCATCACCTGGCAGACACCAGCTGCAGCTTCAGGAGGTCACCAGGTGTGAGCCTGCCCTGAGGAGTGGGTCACTGTGGTCTGCTTGCTCATAGCAGAGCCAGCAGAAATGTGAAGGCCTCCTCAAGATGCCTCAGTTAAGGGTTGGTGAGATTTTATCTCCCTCAGTGAGGTCTTGCTGGCTTCATGATGAATCCCATCGTTACCACTAGTGGTACAGGTTGGGTGACCATGCAGAGACCAGGCCAGCAGCTGCTGAATTTTTTTGCCTCTCTTCTGGTCCTCATCATGTGCCTGGGCAGGGTCTGGGGGAGATGGTTCACACAGCCAGCAGTGGATGGCCAGAGGAGAGGATAGAGGGCAGGAGAAGAGGAAAAGCAGCAGGTTACTCTGATTGGTCTGGTGGGTTCCTGTTAGCTGTGGGACCAAGGCTTAGCTTGGGAGTCTGGACAGGCTCGGAGGTTGATCAGATGAGCAAGTAGCAGCAGTCCCAATAGACCTTCATCTGTCCCTCTGTGGCCATGACATCGGAGCTGTAAGGTGGCCTCTGTGTCTGTGAACTGGTTTGGCAGTTGCTGTTGGCATCTGATGTTTCTAGCTGGGTTCAGTCACATCAGATGTGTGATGGAGATCTTCTGTCCTTCTGGAAAGGCAATGTAGCAGCTCCTTCATTGCAAGAGTTCCCAGCCTGAGCCATGCTGGGTTGGATGTGTGGCATCTCTGGTGCCTTCAGGACTGTTTATTTGAAAGGTTTCTCCTTCTCTGGTGGTGAGGGCACCTGGCCAGCATGCCAGAGGAAATGAGGAACGGGGCTGTGTTCTCCTGAAGTCCCCCCAGCCCAGCTTGTTTGCTGCCCTTTGGTCAGGGAGTTTATTTCCAGAAGAGGCAGGAGACTGGGGAGGGTGAGTTGCAGCTCTGGGCTGTTGGCATCAGGCAGTGAGGTCACAGGAACTGGGAGACTGGCTTCTCATGGTAGTTTTTCTAACATCTGGAGACCATGAGGATCACAAGGACCTATGCTGGTGAAGGTGGTATTGCCCAGGCTGGTCAGTAACTGGCTCCTGTAGCTGCTGTCAGGAGGTGACTGAGAAGTGACTTGGGGATTGTCCTGCAGCATCCCAGGGCTCTGAGTGGCTCCTTGGTGCCCACATGAAGTCACTGCTCTGTGTGAGACCCAGGGGAGCAGGTGGCCTTTGGCCACTCACCATGGGCAGCATGGGAAACCTGCCCTGGTCAAAGACTTTCCCTTGCATCTGGGTTGGTGGCACTGCCAGGCCGTGGGGGTTGCAAGGTTGGTGTTCTGCAGAAGCCCCCGCAGTGAACACAGGGTGATGCAGTTTGAGTCCCAGACACTGACATTGCTCACAGGAAGGATTTGGCTCTCCCTGAAGCCCTCCAGAAGTCCAGGGTGGAGAAAGTTGCTTTCTGCAGTCTGACCCTGTCCCTTTCTCTTTCTTGCAGTGGCTCAGAAGGTGGTGGCTCTCCGAAAGAAGCAGCAGCTTTCCATCGGCCCCTGCAAGTCCCTGCCCAACTCACCCAGCCATTCATCTGTCTCCGCAGCCTCCATCCCTTCTGTCCACATCAACCAGGTGGGAACCAGGAGCAGGGCAAGCCAGAGACCCCACCTGCTCCTCCACACTCCCATTTCCCTCAACATCCAGCCTCAGGCTTACCCCACAGCCCTGGAAGGGCTGTTGGAAGGAGCAGAATGATGGCCACCCTGGCACTGCTGTCCCAGGCCAGGCCAGCACAGTGCTTGCCCTGAGCTCAAGCTTCATATCTAAGCTGTTTGGTCTAGCTCATGATCTTCAACAGTGGCTGGTGCAGAGCCATGAGCTGTCTGCAGGAAGGCTTCTGGGCAGAGCAGGTCTGTGTGAGGGGCTGTGGTCCAGGTGGACACAGCCCATGGTCCTGCTCCTCCTGGATGCTGGAAGCTGGTGATCTTCCATGCACATGCAGGTGGGCTTCTTAGGGGATGTATTTGTGGAGGGACAAAATCAGTGGTGGATTGAGGAGTAGCACAGAGGAGAAGGAGGTTCTCCTCTCCTCTGCCAGAGGGAGGGCTCTTGCTGTTCTTTGACACAGTGTTAGCTTGGCAGGACCTGCCAAGGTCTCCAGGTGGGAGGGTGGTGAAGCTGGAGATGTCTGTCCTGTGTCTTTGGAGGAGCAGAGCTGACCCAGAAGGGGCAGGTCTAACTGCAGCAGGCTGGGGAAGGAGAGGTAGATGAAGGCTGGTGGTGGGGAAGCAGCATTTGGGCATTGAAGAGGCTTCTGTGGGTCATAAGCTTTGGTGCAGGTTTTTCTCAGAAACCTGCTGCCTCTTTTCCAGCAGAGCACCTTGCAGCCTGATTTGCAGATGACATCTGTGTAGAGGTGACCACTGGCCCTCTGGCTCTGAGGCAGGACCTTTGCTCAGTACCCTGCTGTGCTCCTGGGGCTTCTCTGGAGGCACACAGGGAGTTGTGGTGGTAACTGGAGTTGGTAGAGGTGAGGAATCAGGAGATGACAACCAACTGTGAGGCCTTTCTGAGCAGATTCACTGATCACCTGGGCTGTAGCAGTGTCAGCCTCCTTCTGGAGCTTTCTGCCTCTGTCCTCCTGCCCCATCCCTGCTCTCTGCCTGTCTGGCACTGTGTCCTTCCTGTGCTCAGCAGACCTGGAGACCACTGTGAGGGTCACAGTTCAGTTCTGTTCCTTGGGTCTTCTGTAGCTCAACCACAACCCTTTGGGCTCCCCACGCTCCTCACTGTGGTGTTTACACATCTCTCTTCCATGACAAGAGGCTCTTTCCTAAAAATAGAGCATGAGGTCATGGAACTGGTGAGTGGTGGTAAAACACTGCAAGGAATTTCCCTGTCCTCATATGGGCTCAGGAATGAGGTTCTGGGACTGCTTGCCATGGTCCTCACAGAAAATCCATCTGGCTTTGAGACACAAGCTCAGTGATGGCTGATGTCTCCAGCATAGACCTGGGCAGAGCAGCCCACATGGTTGTTGTATGCAGGAAGGCACACATCCATCAGTGAGCACAGTGGCCTGGCAGTTCCTGCAGTAGGGATGCAGAAGAGCCTAGGATTCGTGCTCAGGAGCATGCTGATGGTGGTGACACAACAAAGGGGTGGTCTCCAGCACAAGCTGGAGCAGCTCTCCATGACACAGGAGAGGGCTGGGGGGAGGCAGTTCACAAGTTCTGCTGGGCCCTGCTCTCAGGTCTGGGCTTCAAGCACTGACAGGGTTCTTGTGGGACTGGGTAATGGGGCCTCCCTCCTGTGCTATGTCCTCTGCTCTGGCACTGAGATACTCAGTGGGACAGCTCTGGGAGGACATGGCTGGGCTGTGGACAGTCAGGAAGGGAGAACAAGAGAGTGCAAGGTCTTTGCAGAGCAGTGCTATGTTCTGTCTTCTTCTGCCCGAGGGTGCAGTGCTTTCGCCAAGGTTTCTCACTTGCCTGTGCAAGGAAGAGAGCAGAACCTGGCACAGGGAGAAGGATCTCAAGGAAGGGTTTGGGAACCTGGGATTTGAGATGGAGATGAGATGGAAAGGAGCCAGATGAAGAATGCAGTGAGGAACTTTTGTTGGCCTTGCAGCACAGTTAGGTGCTGGTGTGCACAGGCAGGGCACACACTAGGACAAGAAGGGTCTCTTCCTCAGAATCATCTGTGGCAGCAGCAGGACTGCTGTTTGAGTCCTGAGTGCTTGGCCAGGAGGAGCTCCCAGAGTTCTCACGGGGCTTGAGCTTGGGTCAGGAGGTGTTGCCCTCAGCTGCTGGCCCTGTGTGGTGGTGGCGCCACATGCTCTGTCCCTTCCCAGCAGTGATGATCCTCTGTGAACCAGTTCTTGGCCCAGCCCAAGGCCCTGGTTTCATTGCTGCCTTTAGGAGTTTGGGGGGTTTTGGCCATCGTTCTGCAGTGGTACCTGGTGCCTGAGAGGACACTGATCCCACTCTGGTGGAGAGGAAGGGAGCTGCCACAGCAAGGCAGCTCCTGACAGTGTGTCCCTCAGGCCTTCCAGCAGTTGGTGGGACACAGGGCTGAACAGACACCTCAGATCCCTCAGACCTGCAGCCCCCAAGGAAAGCTGGTGCTCACCTGCTGGTTTGTGCTCTGCTGTGTCCTGCCCACACCTGTTGCTGGGTGAGCTGGTTGGGTGGGTTGGGAGCCCTGCTCCTCACCCATTCCTCACCCAGCTCCACTCAGCTCCTGTCCCTTGCCTGCAGGGAGTGGGTGGGAGCTTCTCGGGCCAGTGAGTGCTTGCAGAGGTTCTGCTCGGGTTTCTTGCTGCTGCTTCCCTTCCTCCACCTCCCTACGGGGACTCTGAGGTGCCCTTGGGAGCCCCCCAGGCTGTGGGATGGGTCACCATTGCCTGTTTGCTGTGGGGTGGAAGTGGAATGTTCCCAGCAGCTGGTGGGAGGTAATGCTGGCACCCACCCCATGCTGAACCTTGCCTGGCAGCTTGAGATGGTGGTGGCTTCCTTTGTCCAGGCCCATAGGCATCACCTCCCTGCTGTGGAAGGGTGTTTGACTCCAGCTTCAGGCAGCACTGCGTTGCAGGCAGGCTGTGGTGGGGCTGCTCTGGAGCCTGGGGTGGTCCTGGCAAGCAGGGACACTGTCACTGCCCAGAAGCAGCTGGGAAGGATCCATTCACCTGAGAGTCCTTCCAGAGCAGGGTGTCCCAGAGGCACACCTCAGTGCCCTCACTCAGAAGCCCTCTTGCTCTGCCCCGGGGAGGAAGCAAGTTGGGCTGATTCTCAGGAGGCTCTTTTCTCTCTTCAGAGAAGTTCTTTGTGCATCCTCCCCCGTTTCTCTTCCCCGAAGGTGGGATGGCTTGAGTGAAAGCTGCAGCTCCCTGGGAGACAGGGCTGCGGGCCGTGATTGCTTATTTTCCCTGCACAGCCTCTTCTGTGCTTCTGCCATTCCGAGCTGCTTGGCTCAGAGCAAGGCTCGGATCCCACCAGGCAGACGCCGGTGGTGTGCAGCAGAGGGCTTCTCATCCCGCCGCTGCCTGCACTTTCCGCTCTCAGCAGCAGGTGGGAGTGGAGCAAGTCCCAGGGCTGCGGATGCTGCTCTGGAGCATGCGAACTGGGAGCAGGCGGCTGCTGGAGCTTTCCTGGCCTTCTAGGGGCAGCTTCTTCAGCGTGCTTTAGAAAGAGCTGCAGAGCTGCCAGAGACCTCAGGCTGCCCCGTGCCTGCTTGCAGCTAGAGGTCCTGGGCTGCGGGTCTGAAATGCTTCTGTGCAAGTGCTGCCCCTTGGGACCTCTTGTAAACTCGTTTCCAGATCGCTGCCCATGGGGCTTCTGTGAGCAGAAAGGGAGCAAGCAGCTGCTTGTCTGCAGGAAAAATGTGGCTGAGATGGTTCCACAACCTGCACAATTTGGTCTTCCCCTCCCCTTCACCTCCCAGATGTGGGCCACTGCAGCCAAGGCCACAGTAGTCCATGAGCCCAAGAGCCTCCCTTGGGGTCCAGCAGCGGAGATGCCTTTCACGTGGAGCATGGAGCTTGTGGCACTTTGTGCTTCAGGACACTGGAAAAGTGTAGGCTGGAGCTGTGGGGACACACATCCTCTTTGGCATTGTAGCCATCATGGAGACACACGGGGTGGGACTGAGTGGGACTTGGAGCCAGGCAGGCTGTGGGCTGCCTCACAAGTTCCAATGGACTCTGCTGAGGGGATTCTCCCCTGCAGAATGTCCATGGGAGGGCCACACTGGTTCTGTACTGTGGAGAGGGAACACACTGAGGTGTCCCCAGCAGTATCCTCTGAGGAAAGAGCCAGCTCCTCAGGGCTGCACGGGTCATTGCCACCTCCGTGTCTTTGCTGCAGACCTATGGAAGGACTTCCAGGGCTGCCAGCCAGCAGCCAGCTCTCTCCATTCACTGCTCTCCAGTGATGCTTGCACAAGCTCAAAGTTTCCACCATGAGAGAGCTGGAGCAGAGAGAGGGCTATGGCTTCCCTGGGCAGCCTATGGGGCAGGAGTAGTGCCAGGAGGGTATCTCCTCCTCCTAGTCCTGTGTACCACTTTCTTGCCCCCAGCACGAGATTTTGTGGGTGGGAGGTGTTCCCAGGGTTGTGCCCTGGGCAGCTGCCCATCTCTGTCTGACCATCCCATCTCCTTCTGCCTTAGGCCACCAATGGTGGAGGAGCCTTCAGTGACTACTCCTCCTCGGTGCCCTCCACGCCCAGCATCAGCCAGCGGGAGCTGCGGATCGAGACCATCGCTGCCTCCAACACGCCCACCCCCATCCGCAAGCAGTCCAAGCGACGCTCCAACATCTTCACGGTACGAAGGCCAGGCTGGAGCAGCTCTGGGGTGGGCTTTGTGGGGGTCCAGGCTGGGAGGGGGACAGGAGCAGGTCTGCAGCAGTCTTGCCCCACAGGCTTTCGTGCTCCAGACCCTAGGTGAACCTTGCTGTGCTGACCGTGGTGGGGACGGGTGGCCCGGACCAAGGAGCAGGGGCAGAGGGTGTTCCTGCAGGAGTGTGTGCAGGGAGTGGGAGAAGGAAGCAGCCTTCTGCCTGTATTGGGCCCGTGGTGCTGAGGGCTGCTGCTGGTGAGCGCGTGTGTGCACGGGCAGCACGCGGGCAGGCACTGCTGGCACAGGCAGGGTGTGCGTGGTGTGTGTGCGTGGGCAGAGCTGGACGTGGTGTGGGCGCAGCACCAGCGACTCTGCTCTTCCTCTCCTCGGGGCCGTGCTCCCCGAATGTGGCATAGAGCCCCGGCGCTGGGCCTCCTCTTTGGTGCCAGCTGCACCGTGCCAGGAGGTGCCGGGAAGAGCCCCACACGTGGCACCGGGCCCCACTCACTCCAGCACCCAAGCCCCGTGTCTGTGACTCGAGCCTGGGAGCTGCTGTGGGGCCCTGGGAGAGAGAGAGAGCGCAGGGAGCCAGCGAGGCCGTGGGTGGCACAGGGAGTGTGGGCAGCTCCTGGCACGCTCCCACGCCACGCACACACTGCCCACACTGTGGCAGGGGCCTGCCCACGCTCCCAGTGCCTGTCTGTAGCGTAGGCAGCCCTGTTCCCATAGCAGGGGGCTCCCCTGGGAGCGTGCTGGGCGCAGGCCTCTCTCCTCCTCCCCATCTGAACGTGCTTCCAGCCACCATTGCTCGGTCACCTGTGTCTGCTGTCTGTGGCACTGGCCACACCAAGTCCGTGTCCGTGTTGCGCTGTGTGCCCTGTGTGAACAGCTGCCATTGCTCCAGACCCACAGAGCCTTGCCCTGCCCCATGTCCCATTCCTCTCACAGCACTGTGGGTATGCCCCCTGACTCCTCATGCTGGGCACAGACCCATCTCCCCCAGCTTCTGACATCCTGAAGCACTTGATGCTCGGAATGCTGCATACTGTCCCCACTCCTGCATCTCATACACCCCCAGTTCTCTGTGTGCACATCCCCGGCCCCGCTGCAGCGCACGTGCTCACCCCACTCCCCTTCCTGCCTTCCCCCAGCCTCCTCCTCCCCCTGGTACTCACTGCCTTTGGCAGCGGACAAACTGCTTGCCGTGCATGGTTGTCCCTCACTAGCCCTCCCCTCCTCCCTGGCAGTGCCCTGTGGGTCTCCTGTTGTCGATGGTCACGCTTAGCTGTTGCACTTCAGTGCTGGTGGATGCTTCTCCTCCCTCCCCGCCGTTTCTCGTGCTCATGCTTGCTGCTGTGCACTGGCACGCGGGCACCCGCGTGCTGCCACCCATCCTCCGCTGGCACGCGCACCGACGGACTCTGGACTCGCCGTCAGCTCATGCTCACACTCACTGCCCATGGAGCCCCCTGCCCAGCTCACTCGGCGTGGGCCCCTGCTCCTGGTGGAGATGGGCTTGCCGCGGGACTCATGCTCACCTGCTGTGGACGTCACCATCTGTCCTGGGCTCTCACTGCTCACTCATCCCAGGCTCAAGCTTGCTGTGGGGCTCACCCAGGCTCGCGCTCGCTGGCCGTGCTTCGGGGCTCCCCTGTGCTCATCGGGGCTCCCCTGTGCTCGTCGAGGCTCACCCGTGCTGCCGAGCTCACGCTCACTCGCTTGCTCTCCTGCTGGTGCACATCCATGGCTCACGTTGACGTCTTCACCCCATTTGGTCGTGGCAGCAGCAGCAGCTCCTGACACCTCCTCCCGCAGTGGGACAGGGCCAGGGGCGCAGAGAGAAGGGTAGGGCAGGGAAGGGAAGGGGAGGCTGTCTCTTGCCCTTAGCTTCTCCCAGGCAGGCAGTGTAGGTACAGCCAGCAGCTCCCATTCTCGCAGCATCCCCCAGATGGGCACGGGCCCTTTCGAACTCTGGTGCTGGGCAAGGCCATGCTCCGTTCAGCTCTGGGAGCAGCCACAGTCCTGAGCTGTGCCTGGGTCCTTCACGGCCAGTCCTGTCCTCTCCTCCTCCTTCCTCCTCCTCCTCTCCTTTCTCCTCTCCTGCTCTTGCTCCCTCCCGCTCCCCTTGCTCCCCATGCCGGATTGCACCCCAATGCCACAGGGGCAGGGGTCCGCATGCCGGATCCGCACAGCCTGGGGCAGCCCCTGCCTGAGGTGCCCACCCCGGCCCCGCTTGCTGGAGCCTGGAGCCTGACTGCTGCTGCCGCCCTCCCTGGCCTCTGCCTGCCCATCGCTGGCAGGCTCGTGTCCGTGTTCTGAGTATAACTTGCCAAACTCTTTATTCTTTCGATATTTGCAGATATGTGCCACTGTTTCCAACTTTTCATCAACAAAAAGGCCTTTCCAACTCCTTCCAAATTAGAAGATCCAGGTGGTTACACACGGCACCTCTGTACAAATTCTCTCACTTTTCATTGCCTCTCCAGGGCCGGATAAGGGATGGGCACTGGGATTGATCTAAGATTAGAGGCTCGCCCGCCCTCCAGCCAGCATGGGTCCCCCCCTCGGAGACACGCAGGAGCCTTTTAAATCCCCCCAATGTAAAGTCTAGGAAGCGTGAGACGGCCTGCGCCTGCACTTTAAGCTGGGACAGTTCTGGGCCTGCTGACTGCTGTCTTGGCACTTTCCGTGCTCGGGGATGCCAGGCGGACGACCCTGATGGGATGGCAAGACCTGCAGAGCCGCCGGGACCGGGCGACAGCAGCGAGTGGAGCTGGATGGGCCCAAAGACGCTTTGCTGCTGCCTGCGGGAGCTGCTGTTGGCGCCTGCCGCTAGCACCCAGCTCCTTCCTCCCTCCTGCACCTCCTGCAGCCTGCATGGACTCCTGCTCCTCCTCCTCTTCCTCCTCGCAGCAGAGCAGCCATCTGTGTCTCTTTAGTTTCCTTCTCTTTCAATCTCTTTGTTTTGTTCTGGGCCCCAAAGCCAGTGAATCGGTGTCCCAGGCGCGTGGGGCTCGTGTCCCGTTCTGATCCAAAGCACACGGGGCGCTCCCGGACGCAGGGGGTGTGTAGGACACTCCGGAGGGACGCTGCCGCTGCCCTTCTGCCATTGTTGTGATTCTGAATGTATTGATTGTGCTCCATGCCGTGTATGACTTGATATTCCCTCTGTCCTAAGCACTTTGAATGAGTTCTGCTCAACGGACTGTATAGTTCCTATTGTATTTATTGGAGTTTGCTCTCCCTGCGGCCGCCCCTGGGGCTGCTGTGGGCTCTGCTCTCGACTCTTAGACGTGTGGTAGATATTTATTGTCCATGCTCTTTTGTAAGGGGCTGGTATCTATGCCCGGTGACCTGTGCTACTTTGTATGGTGCAAGTGTGTTACAGAATAAATCCGTTGGATTAGTAGAGGTGTGAGTCCTTCACTGCCTCGGCCTCTCCTGCTCCCACCCATGCTCCACCCGCATCCCATGCCATCTCTGTCTGTCGCCATGTCCTGTGTTCCCCGCGGGAGGGGGGGTCAGAGGTAGCCCTGCTCTGCTAGGACAGCTGTGCCTGCACTCCTTGGGGGAGAGGACAGATTCCAGGGGACACGGGGTGGGGATGCAGGGCTGGAGCAGGCCTGGCAGGGACGGGTGAGGAGCGGGCGGCTCCATGTGCTGGGAGCCCCGGCCTGGGAGAGCGAGCGCTGGTCGGCCTGCCCTGGCAGCCTGCTGGGCATGGGGGTCGTGCCACTCCCCGTGCCCCCATCTCTAACGGAACTGTTTCTTCTCTTCCAGTCTCGCAAGGGCACGGACCCGGAGAGGGAGAAGAAGGCACCGGAGTGCAAGGCGGACAGCATCGGCAGCGGGCGTGCCATCCCCATGAAGCAGGTGCGACCCTCCCTCACCCCCAAACCGGGGCAGCTCCACGGGGGTGGGGTGCCACCAGGCTTTGCAGTGGGGACCAGGGAGCCTTTGCCCAGTACAAGGTGTGAAGGAGCTGGGTACTCCATGGCCTGGCTGGCCAGCCATCCTGGGGCTGCCACTTGCCCAGGCCTGCGGGGCTGCTGGGCCAGGGGTGCTGGCGTGGCTCCCGCAGCAGGTGAAGGTGCTGGGTATGGAGCAGGGTTCTCCAGCCAGGGGATGGTTCCAGCAGAGGGCATCCGTGCCCTGCGCCCGCTCCCACTGCAGCCCCTCTTCTCTGTCCTCCCTCTCCTGCACTGCTCTGCTCCTGCCTCTGCTTCTGCTCCTGGTCTGTGACAGCATGGCTGCCTGCTGGCGGGTCCCAGAGGTTCTCCTTGTTGTGGGCAGTGGCAAAAAGCAGCAAACGCAGTGCTTGCCATGCCCACGCCCTGAGCCACCACGGGCCGATGGAGGCAGCTGCTCACTTGGGTGTGCTGCCTTCACTCCCACCTCAAGGCATGCAGGGAAGCTCCAGCTGCCTGGAGCCACCTGAGTGGTGCCTGTCCCTGTGCCCATCAGGACAGCAGCAGTGGATGATGTCCAAGCCAACCGAGCGGTGTGCGTCAGTGGGATGCTGTTCACACCAGCATCTCCTTGTGCTGCTGGCAAGGCTCATCCATGTCCTGCTCTGCAGCTCCTACCTGTGCTTCTGCCTTGCCCCCTCTGCCCCCATTGTGGATCTGGACCCTCTCTGGCCAGTCTGCCTCCATGCTGCCAGGGCTGAGCTGCTGGGCTGAGTGGTGGGATGGGAGGACAAAGCTTCCCTGGCTCCCTGCTCTGTGCTGAGGGGTCCCTGGGGAAGGAGATCTCTGCCCTTTGGCCGCCCCAGACCTGGACAAGCACACATTCTGCTGGGTCAAACTATGGCTAATGGCTGGGCCAGAGAGTGGTGGGGATGGAGTTAGCTCTAACTGGCAGCTGTTTACCAGTGATGCTCCCCAGGGCTAGTGCTGGGGCCACTCCTGTTTAACATCTCTATCAATGATCTGGATGAGTGGATCGAGGCACCCTGAGTCAGCTTGCAGTTGACATGAAGATAGGTGGGAGTGTTGATCTGGTGGAGGCAAGAAAGGCTGTTCAGAGGGACCTGTCCAGGCTGGGCCCACGGGCTGAGGCCAGTCATATAGGCTTCACCAAGGCCCTTGAGTCACACCAACACCATGAGCACTCCAGGCTTGAGGCAGAATAGCTGGAAACTGCCAAGGAGAAAAGGACCTGGGGGTGAAGGTTGACAGCTGGTTGAAGGTGAGCCAATGTGTGCCCATGTGGCCAAGAAGGCCAACAGCATCCTGGCCTGGATCAGCATTGGTGTGACCAGCAGGAGTAGATAGGTGATTGTCCCCCTGTCCTGGGCACTGGTGAGGCCACACCAGTTTGGGGTGTAAGAGAGACACTGAGGTGCTGGAGCAGATCCAGAGGAGGCAACAAAGCTGGTGAAGGGTCAGGATCTTCTGCCTGGGTGTTTGGCCAGGTTCAGACTGCTTCCCTCAGCACATGCACTGCTGGCTGATGGCAGCAAACACTGGGTGTGGGTGCTGTGGCTGCTGGTAGGTCACCTTGGGAGCAGTTTGATTCCTGTGCGTGGAAAAGCAATATTGGTGCAAGCTTAAATTCCCTAGAGGTAGTTGAAGTCTGTCTGGTGGTGTGGGGCAGCAGCAGGGGTACTTGCCCTGCAGACATATCCATGGCACCTGTGGGCATGGGCAATGGCCAGTGCAGAACCTCTTCTGGACTCCAGAGGAGATGGCCAGCTCTGGGGACTGCTGGCAGCCTGGTTTGGCACTAGGTGCTTTGTATTTCTAACCAGAGTCATGTCTGATGGCCTGAAGGCTGACCATGGATTGGGAATCTGAGATGGGTGCTGCAGAAGGGACAAATGCTGGGTTGAGGCTTTGCTTGGTTGAAGAGGGACATGTGCTGCCACAGAGGTGTAGTGGCTGTCTGTCACTTGTCACCACCTTCTCCAGCTCAGCCGAGACCAAGGGTACCCTGGGTACCCTGCTCTGTCTCCCTTAGCCCCATCTGGAAAAGGTGGAAATCCTCACTGGGCCAGGTGAGATTGTGGATGTCGGGGCCCCTCTGTGCCTCAGACAGCTACTCCTCCTTGGCTGGGGCTCCCTGGGGGCTCTGCACTGGCGAGTCAGGACCCCTTTGCAGCAGCATCCTCTCTGTGGGTTCAGATAGTCCCTGCAGGGTCAGAAGAGCTTCTTCCTGCTGGACACTTGTCTCTTGAGAAGGGGCTTAATTGGGCCAGGAGCCTCAGCTTCCCCAGCTGTTTGTCACTGGGAATGGGCTCCTACCTGCACAAGTGCCACAGCCTTTCTGGGGGGCAGCGCAGCCCTGGGGGCCGCAGGTCGCCGGCCTGGCTGGGTTTGGGCCACGCTCTCCAGCTGGGCCCGGGGAGGACGACTCCTCCTCCTCGGGAGCTGGGATCACGCTGGGAGCTTAGATTACATTTAAATTGCCATTTGCATTTTCCAATCAATACTCGACTTCACAATTAAGTTTGGTGTTAAAATTCTTAGCAAAAAAAGTGAGTGGAAGGGAGATTTGTGGAGCAAACGAGTCCTTTGGGGGCCATCGCTGCTCCCTGCTTCATTACGCTGCATATTGCTGCTGCTGCTGCTGTTCCTGTGCCCTGCCGGGATCTGGACCCGGCACCGCGGCACCGCGGCACCGCTGCCGAGGGGCTGCTGGGAGAGAAGGCAGAGCAGGGAGAGCAGGCAGCTTGGGCACTCTGGCCTTTGGTCCCGGGCAGCTGCTGCCCTCTGCGTGTGGCTTCCATGGTCAGGAGGAGGCTCAGGAAGAGCTGTGGCTTGCCAGGCCTTCAGGAGAAGCAGGGGCAGCTGGAGGTGCAGCTCCTGACGCTGGTGCAGGGTCCCAGCAGACCTGAGGAGTCCAGCCAGGAGCCACCTTGGGATGTGAGCCCAGGACATGTGGGCAGATGAGCTCAGCCCTGAGATCTCCTGGGCTTCACCCTGCTCTGTCCTCTATGCCACTTCTCACCTCCCTCTGAGCTGCTGGAGGATTCCAGCAGCTCCTGCTTCAGACCTCTGCTTTCTGGCACCAGAAGAGAAAGTTAGGCTGCAAAGCTGTGACCTTGATGCAGTCAGCACAGCAACACCATTAGAACCTGGAACCCTCTTGGCTTCTGTCACCTCTCTCTTAGCCTCCAGTGCAGCAGCAAACAGCAAGTCTGAGTCTATCAGACCTCCCCCAGATGTTCACCTCTGGAGTTACTCCTAGTTTTGGACTCTTCTGCCTTCTGGCTTACAGCAAGGGGCAGCCAGCACTAGGTCCTCTGCTTCCAGCTCTGGTTTGTGTTTCAGTTTGGGAAGCTGCAGCTCTGCAGCTGAACTGGCTGCAGCTGAGCTCTGCTCTGCAGACAGCACAGGAGACACAGCAGCTCAGGAGTGTTTAAGATGCTGTGTAGCACTGAGGTGAAGATGCTTTGAGGAGAGCGGGGGCAGCTGGAGCCACTGTTCTGCAGGAGGCATTGGCAGGTCCAAGTGCAGAACAGAGCCAGGTTTGAGACCAGGAGGGGTCGTTATACCCAGAAGCCAAAGAGTTGCACCCTGAGACTTTGAGCCCAAGGTCTGGAGCAGATGTATTTGAAAGAAATCAAACAAATGTTCTCAGACCTGGGGAACCCAGTGTTTATCCAGCTCAGATGGTGGCATCTTAAACTGGCTTCCCATGTGAAGGAGGACAGCTGCTGTCATGCACCCTGTGGGAAGTGCGTGGCCCAGTGATGGTGCTGGAGAAGATGCTGTTGTGTAGGTCAGAGTCAGGCATGTCCCAGGATTGGGAAGGCACAGGGACCACTGCTGGGTGTGAGAAGGGAGAATGGATGGCACAGGAGGCTCCAGCAGCAGTTGTGCTGGCACGTAACCCATCAGGAGATGGCCCTTCGAGCTCTGGCATGGCTGGAGGCTCTCCAGGCCAAGCAGGTTGATGCTTTCAGAAGCAGGTTCTGCAGCATGGGAGGGAGAGGTTTGGGGCTGCAAGTCCAGCAGTGAGAAGAGCACACAGAGCTGCCATCACAGTCCTCAGCTGGCATTCCAGGACAGGACATGTGCTACTCTGCCATCTCCTCCTGGAGGTGCAGGAAGCACCGACACATGGTGGGAAGGAGCACAGACTCCATTGTGGATGGTGTTCATGGGGAAGGTGGGGCGATGTTGGGGTCCCCCTGCCCCTGCCCTGGGGAAGGATGTGGCAAGGTGATCTCCAGACTCTATTCCAGCTCTGCTTGGCTTCTGTAACACCACAGCTGGAGGTGACACCATCTGCCTTGTGCCGGCCTGGGCCGAG
Source organism: Melanerpes formicivorus (assembly GCF_026170545.1). Taxonomy (NCBI): domain Eukaryota; kingdom Metazoa; phylum Chordata; class Aves; order Piciformes; family Picidae; genus Melanerpes; species Melanerpes formicivorus. The sequence continues at coordinate 11,905,313 of NW_027142365.1, forward strand.
TTAATGTCCCAGCTGAGCACTGAGAGCTCAGCACTGCTTGGGATCTCACCTTCCAGCCCCGAGAGCCCGGCCATGGGGGGTCTGGCAGCCAGGCCCCTGAGCAATACCTTGCATGAGCTGTGCTAAACTCCATGCTGTTCTCAGGGCCTGGTGTGCCAAATGGTGTGAGGCAATTTGTGTTAATGACCAGTCATGGAATCCTTCTTGTTAGAAGAGACCTTTAAGGTCACAGAGTCCAACCATGAACCCAGCACTGCCAGGTCACCACCAAACCATGGCCCTCAGCACCACATCTCCAGGGCTTTGAAACCCTCCAGCGATGGGGACTCCACCAGTCCTCTGGGCAGCCTGAGCCAGACCTTGACAACCCTCAAGGGGCAGAAATTGTTCCTTCTGTCCAGCCTGAACCTCCCCTGCTCATGCAGTGCTTGACACTGTGCAGTTCCTGGGTGTTTGTTTTCTTTGGGCTCATTTGGGGGTGATGTTGATTAAATAGAGTGAATGCAACCCAGATTGGCCAGACCTCAGTGCAGGTTCTGCTGGACATGGCTTGCCATCCATGACTACACTTCTTTTCACTGATGATCATGTTTTGAGACCTTTCACTTGACTAGTTTCACTCCACACATTAGTACTGTATGGATTGTGTGCACTTGGGTTGTGGTGACGTGTCCTGCTCAGCTGAGATCCTGCCAGAGAGCCAGAACTGCTGTGTCAGCACAGCTTCTGCTGTCAGATGCTGCCAGCTCACCAAGAGCAAGACCCAGCTCCCCTGGTGACCTGTTTCTGCATCTGCTGGCATTAGTTACACCACTGTCCTCCATTCTTGGCTGGTCACTTCTCATGCTTGCCTTTCCCTAGTGCTTGGTGTAAGTGTCTGGCTGTAGTCACCAGGTCACCTCTGCTCCCTTCACCGGTCCTGGCACAGACAGAGCCCTTGGGCCGCTGCCGTGCTCCGAGGGGTGTTAAACCCAGCACCTTGTCCCCAGCGCCCGGTGCTGCTGATCCTCCTGGGGCTCCTGAAGGGAAAGGATGAGGCCCTGCCAGCTCTCTGGCCCAGCTTTGCCACCCTACTCTCCCCTCTGTGCCATGCAGGAGCGGGAGGCGTTTCCTTCCCACACGGTTTGTGTGCCAGCAGCCCTGGGCACTTGTCCTGCTCTGCAGTATCTCCTGCTGATTTCACGCTCACGCCTGGCAGGGAGGGCACCCAGCGAGTGCCAGCCCCTGCGACTTGCTCTTGTGCTCCCCTCGGGCAGACACGGCAGCCATGGTCTCCAGGCAGTGGGACAGTGCCCCCAAGTATGCAGGATAGAGACTTTCTGTGCAGGGCTGTGAGGGGGAGCTGGCCTGGGGCCCAGATCGGTGCTGTGCTGGGAGCAGCCAGGCTGGGTGTCTGTCTAGACACCTCTCCAATTGTCCAGCCCCACAGTTGGTGGATCCAGCTCTTTCCCAGACTCTCGTATTCATTCCTGCTCTTGTTCCCCTGTGCTGTCCTCTCCTCCCTGCCTGCAGTGCTTGCTATTCTCTCCTTGACTCCTGCTCCAGAGCCTCTTGATCTCTCTTCATTCTCCACCTGTGGTCTTACCTGGTGCCTGATGAGTTGCTGCTAGAAGCAGATTGCCTGGGGATGCAGAACTGGGTGGGGAGAGGGCTAGGAGTTCAGGTGGGTAGAAGCTGGGCTGGTGGGAAGAGCAGGGCATGTCAGCACAATGGCTTTCAGGCCCTGGGAGTGTGCTGTGCCTGAAGACCACAGTGTGGGTCTTGTGTAAAATCCTGATGGAGAAAAAGGACCTCAGTGGCCAGAACCTGCTCCACCTCCTGAAATGTGTCCCTGCTTCCATTTGTTGGACATCTCTGAGAAAGAGTTGTGAGCACAAAAGAGAATGTGCATGCCTTGTGAGACCTGCCTCTTGCAGGGTTGTTCCAGGGATTGGCTCCCACCTGTCCCAGGCTGCCCTTGCCTCGCCCATCCCTCTGGCTGGGCTTTTAGTGGTGGCAGCAGGTCTGGGAGCACTGTGGCAACAGAGCAAGCAGTGTTAGTTGGTGATGAGGTTGGCCTCTGCCTTGTGTTGGCACTGCCCTTCAGCACAAGAAGAGTTGCCCAGGGGGAATGATTTAGGATAGCAGAGCTTGTGACAAGTCCCTCAGAGGATCTGGGAGACAGTACTGCGATATGGAGACCCTTATGTCTGGTAATGGGGAGCAGGGGTGTCTGGAGACAGGGTGGGGTTGGTGAGGAAAGGGGTGAAGCCCTTCTCTTACCAGTCCCAGGGGAGATGCTGTTGGGGAGGCCAAAGCAGATGTTTTCTTGAGTCATGATCTTCGTGTCTCTCCGAAGACCCGTGTGCAAGGGGCAGTGCTGGGGCTGAGTGGCAAGGGCCTGGGCCAAGCAAGGTCTGAGGCTCCTGACCCTTCCCTTCCAGGGCATTCTCCTCAAACGCAGCGGCAAGTCTCTCAACAAGGAGTGGAAGAAGAAGTACGTGACGCTGTGTGACAACGGAGTCCTCACCTACCACCCCAGCCTGCATGTGAGTACTGCCTGAGGGCTGGCGCAGCAGGGTGGGCAGAGCGGCGTCCTGCTGCCTCAGGTCCTCTCACAGGCACCACAGCTGCAGGGGCGCTTGGGAAGGGTTTGGCAGCAGGTGGAAGCCCCGGCCTCGGCCTGCAGCAGAGGTTCAGCTCCAGTCCTTGCTGGGGCTGGGGTGCTCAGCAGAGCTGGTTTGCACCAGGGTCTGGAGGAGACCTCTGGTGCTGGCTGCCTGCGGTGCCAGGCAGGTGGGACAGGCGAGCAGGGCGTGCTCTGTGCAGGATGGCGCTGGGCAAGCACCGCTCCTTTCCCTCTGCCTGGCTCAGCCTTGGAATGGGGCTGATGTGGAGCAGGGCAGAACTGGCAGCTACGGCTGGGGGTGCCCTTTGGGTGTGCAATCATTTTCCTGGCTGCTAGGTATTGGGTAATGGAGAGGAGGTGCCAGTGCAGGGCCTGGCGTGCTGCTGCCGCGGTGCAGCTCCGCTCCTCTTCACTGCTCTGCTGGGGCGCAGCTGCCTCCCCATCCATCTCTGTCACTTCCCCACTGCGGGGCTAATGGCTTCTTCTGCTCCCTCTTGAGCACAGTTTGCTGCCAAGACAGCGAGCC